>NC_041687.1:1343023-1693561 GCF_900005765.1 Plasmodium relictum | reverse complement strand
AATTAATATTATAATTATTTTAGCATTTCCTAGAAATTAAGTATTTTTTCAATTTTTTCCTTATATATTAATATAAAAGTGAAAACCAAGAAAAACACTTTAATAAACTTTTGAGAATTTGTACTTTAATTTTTGTGTTTTTACGTAATGATTTCCATTATCTAAAAATACATAAGGATTCGTATGCCTCCAATTATAAGATGAAAAATTTTCTTTTGTGTTTTATTCTTAAAAATATATATCTCTATAAACTAAGAAAGCATAGTGATTATGCTTTTGGTTACTTATTTTTTTTCTAATAGTACTATTCCTTTTTTATTACATATGATAATGTGAAGTCTACATAATTTACATAAATTTTATTTTTTTATATATGTTGAAGAAAAAGGGTAAAATAATATGCCTATAAAATAATTGTCTGGAAAGTATTTAAAAAATATAGTGTATTTTTAATTTTTTTTTGTTCATTATACGAATTATTATTCTCATTATTTAGGAACTTTATTACTAAAATATGGCTTCTGTTTTAATAGAATTTCAAATTAGTCCATCTTGTTATTAATTTTAATATATATTAAATAAAATTAATAGTAGAGTTTAAATTAAAGAAATTAAATAAGATAAAATATTAAATAAAATTTTAAAATGTATTAAATTTTTCTTTAATAAAATAAAATGTTTTTCCATAATATAAATTTTTTTTTTAATTTTCATCTTTTTCTACGAATGATTTTATTTACTCTATATATATTAGTGCAAAAAAATTCTTTTAATTAATTTTAATATTCACAGAAAATAGAAAATTTTTTTATTTTTATTTTACTTATAAACTAAAATTATTCTTCTACTAAAAAATGACTTTCGTTAAATCTATTGTGGATTTCAATAACAGTATACATGTATATTATACATTTTTAATTTTTTTACAACATTATATATCTTCGTTCATTTTGAAAATTTTTTATGTTCTTTAAGTATATATTATAAAATGCATATACTCAAAACAAAAAAATTATCAAAATATAATCAGTTTTCCCTTTCAAAATTCTGAATAGCCTCTCCAAAATTAAATTTAAGAAAGTGAAATGTATGTATTTCAAAATAACTACATTTTATTTATTATATATAAACTAATAAGAATATAAATTAAAAAAAATTTTATTATTTCTACTACCATTCATTTTATTTTATTTCTTCATTTTACTTTATGAATTAAGTATCTAAATTTTACCATAATATAGAAAAAGACTAATTAAGTCTCCTTTATTAAAAATCTTAAATTGATATTTTACCATCATTATATAAAATTTTTTCATTATAATTAATATTTTTATTATATATGTTAGTAAATATTTTTTTTATTTCAAAAAAAAAATTTTCAAACATTTTTTGGAATATGCAATATTAATGTTAATAAAATTATATTTAAAAATATGCGACTAAAAAAAAAAGGGGATGAAAAAAGGAAAAATGCAAATACAAAAAAAAAATTTCATATAAATTTTTTCTTTCTTAAAAACTAATGAAATGCTAATTATGCGTTTAGAAATATGAATGTACATAGATTTTTTATTAAAAATAAAAAAAAAAATTTACTCTAATTTGTAGTTTGATTTAATGTAAAAATTTAAAATTCATTTAAAATGTATAACTTTTTAAAATCATTTAACATATATATATGCATATATATATTTAAAATAAAATATGAGATGCTTAAAAATGTACAAATAATTAAATTAATATATACTTTGTTATTTATCAGAACTGTATTCAGCATAATCTGAAGGATCTGTTTGCATCATTTGATCATTAGCTAAAAAAGAAAAAAATGTAATAATTTATATAATTTTTTATATTAGTTTATTATTTTTATATTTTAAATTAATATTACATATCATTGCTAATGTATAAATTTTATCATAATCTCCTTCAAATCCATCAAATTCAGCCTCTTCAAATCTGTTAACATATATATATATTTATGTAATTTTTATTGTAATTAAAAATTAATTAAAAAAAAAAAAAGTATAATTAAAGGGAATTTTTTTTTTTCTTTTTGCTAACGATTTGTCCGTAATGATTTTTGAACCAATGGCAAATAGGAGTATCAGAGCTATTCCTGCTCCAGCAAAATAAGCCATTTCTATAAAAAAAGGTAACTTCATAAAAATATTTATAGTATTCTTAAATGAAAAAAAAAATTAAAATAATATATTTTATTATTTTTTTTTTTTAATAATTTATCTTTTCTTAAATATCGAAGTTACTTGAAAATTCATTTTTTTTGAAACATTTGTACGATGGATCAGAAAATTCTGTTTTAGTGCAATCGTAATATTGATTTGAATTATGATCAAAGAATCTTAAACAATAATCTGAAACTGAGCAGCATAAATATTTTATTTCTTCATTAGAACAAGAACCTGAAGATATACTTTCCTTCACGAACTCACAATATTTTGATGAAATGTCGTTTTTACACATGTTTTTTTTTGATAAACTTATTATTTCCTCCCTTGTTTTATTGATATCTCTAGACTTATAATCCTTAACATCATTAGATTTATTATGATTATTTAATACTTCCTTACCAGAACTTTCATTATCAAAATCTCCTCTTATTGCCTTTTCTTTTTCCTCTTCTAAAAAAAAGAAATAAAAATTTTTTTGCAAATTGTATCATTAAAAAATATATTATATTAAATTCATGATATTTCCTTTTCATGTATACTTTTTATTTTGTGTATTTAAAAATAATTAGATTATTAAACATATATAGAGAATAAATTATTATCAACATACTACAATAATTTTATTATATAAATGTAATCAATTGTATTCACTTAAGAATTTAAGTTAATAAAATAATGTCATGATATAATAAAAATGTAGACATATCTCTTAAAGAGTTAAAAATATAAATAAAGAAAAATTACCTTCCGGATATGCAGGATGTAAATATGAATTACTTTCAGAATATGAATCCTCATTAGTTGTAGTATTTATATTAAAATTATTCCTATCCAAATTTGTTGGTTCAACTAATTTATAATTAAGTGAATCAGTAACTTCTTTTAGTGAAGAATCTAAGTCTTGCACATTATTATCTGAAATTGGCTTAAAACCAGAATATTGTTTAATATTTTTAGCACTATCTTCTAACTTAGATTTTTCAAAATCATTATTATTTTCTGGTACAACTCTATCCCCGCTATTATCTTCTCCTTTAGTTTCGATTTTTTTTTTATCTTCCTCTTTTCTTTCTTCTTCAGCTTTTCTTTCTTCTTCAGCTTTTCTTTCTTCTTCAGCTTTTCTTTCTTCTTCAGCTTTTCTTTCTTCTTCAGCTTTTCTTGCTGCTTCAGCTTTTCTTTCTTCTTCAGCTTTTTTTGCTTCTTCAGCTCTTCTTGCTTCTTCAGCTCTTCTTGCTTCTTCAGCTTTTCTTGCTTCTTCAGCTTTTCTTGCTTCTTCAGCTTTTCTTGCTTCTTCAGCTTTTCTTGCCGCTTCAGCTTTTCTTGCCGCTTCAGCTTTTCTTGCCGCTTCAGCTTTTCTTGCCGCTTCAGCTTTTCTTGCCGCTTCAGCTTTTCTTGCTGCTTCAGCTTTTCTTGCCGCTTCAGCTTTTCTTGCCGCTTCAGCTTTTTTTGCCGCTTCAGCTTTTCTTGCCGCTTCAGCTTTTCTTGCTGATTCAGCTTTTCTTGCCGCTTCAGCTTTTTTTGCTGCTTCAGCTTTTTTTGCTGCTTCAGCTTTTTTTGCTGCTTCAGCTTTTTTTGCCTCTTCAGCTTTTCTTGCTTCCTCAGTTCTTCTTGCTTCCTCAGTTCTTCTTGCTTCCTCAGTTCTTCTTGCTTCCTCAGTTCTTCTTGCTTCTTCAGCTTTTCTTACTTCATCATCTTCTTTTCTCATAGGTCCATTTTTTTTATTGTCACTTCCAGATTTTGCGTATTCAGATAATTTAGCGTAGTCAACTGGAATTCCAGTTTTTATTTTTTCATGATTTAATGACTGTATAATTTCATTTTCCTTATCTGATTTCTTTTGTTCTATTGAATCATTTTTTGTCTCTATGGTTATTAATTCTTCCACTTTTGGCACGCTAAAATCTTGCTCAAAATTAATGTCGTTTGTTGTAAGTGATGTAAAAGAAAAGTGATTGTCTTTATGTATAACACATGTTGGTTTTACATTCATGTGATAACATTTTCCTTTCGCTGTGCTAATGTTTTCTTTATTAATGGGATGATTTGGAACCCAGATACCCCAAAAGTTATATTTGACACCAGGGTATAAGCTATCTGATGAAGCTAAAAACAAATATTCTAAACACGGATTAAAATTTTCAATTTTAATGATATATTTTTCTTTCATCAAGCTTTCACACTTCCCTGTTTTTTCGTCATAAATTCCAAAAACTAATGATTTTAGAGGGAATCTTGGAGGACATTTTTTTTCATAATCAGGTCTAATAAACGATGTGACATATGTCCAATCTTTTGAATGTTTTGTTTTTCTAATTGTTTGACAATTAGGAACATTTTTGTCCTTGTTTAATTTTCTGCATTCTTGAATTCTTTCTTGTTCATGTGTACCTAGTATAACACATTCCTTTGTGGAATGATTATAGAATGCAGGTAAATTACGAAAGCATTTATTTTTATATGAATTTTCTAGACAAGGTCCTACACAATATGAGTATATGGAACAGTCAAACAAATTTCTTATTAATGATGGATTTTCCATTGGTAAAGTTAAATAATTTTGGTCTGCTTTATGTTTTTCTTCATCTCTTTTAATATGAGACCCTAATCTTCCACCTAAACCATAGAGACCATAATATTTAAATTTTCTGGATCCTTTATCATATTCTTTCATAATTATACGTTTAGAAAATATGTGAGATTTACACATATCATAATTGTAATTATCTTTTTTTTTAAGCAATTCTTCATCTTTATTACTTTCTGGACAAGAGTTATCAACACCATGATGCATAGCTATCCCGCTTTTTTCAAAAGGAAGTTCCACATCACTGTTAACTTTTTTGTTGAGAAATCCTGTATGTATTTCATTTAAAAAGTCTAAGTTAAAATTTATATGAGATGTATTCTCAAGTGCTCCGACCAAAATAGTTTTACCATAATTGGGGCAACTCCCTTGCGCTCTTCCTGGAATAGTATGATTTGGACATATATCTTCACTTTTATCAATTAATAATGATTTATTAGTTCCAGCAGTTTTATTAGATATTATATCATATTTAAAATTATTCTCTCCATATATTCCCTGTTTTTTCCATTCTATATAAATGTGATTACTCGGTATATCAAATTTTTCCATAAATTCTTCTTGAGGGTTTTTCCTTGATTTTAAATTATTATTTTCATTTTTTGGAGTTGGTATTTCATCATTTTTAGAGTTATTCATATAATTATTTTGAGATTGAGATGCACGGTATCTTTGAGGTGAAATTTTACGATTACCTTGAGAATGCACAAGGTAATTATTTTGAGACTGTATTGTATTAATTTCTTGAGGATGCAACATATGATTGCCTTGCATATGTATTTTATGAGTAGATTCCTTATTTTCTTGTAAATTTTCAGAAGATGGGAGTATAACCAACTGATTTATTGGTTTATTATAATTTCTAGCTTTTTTTTTTTCTTTTGTGTTATTTTCATCTATTATTATATCGCTTTCGCTATTTTTTGTAACTATTTCTCTAGTTTCACTTGTATCTTTGCCATGTGTTATCACTTGTTTTTCTATTTCTGGATATGTTATATTTTGATTAGGGTCAAAAGAATTTGCTGTTAAGAAAGTGAAAGAAAAATAATTTTCTTTTTTTAAGACACATGTTGGAGTTTTATTTAAAATGGAGCATGTTCCAAAATCATCCATTGAAGTTAATTTCTCAATATTGGAATCTAAAATCCAAACTCCCCATAAATATCTTTCTCTTCTCGTATCATCATATTCTGGAGAAGAATGAAATAATCGTTCGATACATTCCTTAAAGGAAATTCTATAATTGGCGTAACGTTTTCTAGCACTTTCACATTCACCAGTTCTGTAGTTAAAATAACCAAATTCTGTATTATTTAGTGGAAATCTAGGGGGGCATTTTATCTGATAATCTGGGCGTAAAAAAGATGATGCATAAGTCCATTCTTTTCCTTTTTCATGTTTTATTGGTAAAAAACATCTCTCATGTCTCTGTGAATTTATAGATAGGCAATTATTGGTTCTGTGTTGTTCGTGGGTTCCTAATATAACACATTCTCTGGTTTGATGATTAAAAATAACAGGCAAACTACGAAAGCATCTATTTTTAAAATCTTTGTCAAGGCATGGGCCTATACAATGAGAATAAATAGAACAATCAGCCAAATTCTTTATTAAATGTGGATTTCTCATTTTTTTAGTTACATAATTTTCGGCTGGATCATAGTTGCGATAAGGATATTCTACATTAGAACCTAATCGACCTCCTAGGCCATGAGAACTATAATATAAATATTGATTTCTAAAATTCCTTTTTTTAATTCTTGTAGATAAATACTTATTATAAAAAGTTTTGAAACACATGCTATATTCATTTTCTTTTTTTAAAATTGAACTATGATTTTCGTCATAAGGGCAAGTCCTAAAAAAACCTTGATACATTGCTAGTCCACTCTTGGAAGGTGGAATTTCCATCTTTCGCGACATTTTTTTATCCAAAATACCAAAACTAATTTCATTTAAAAAATCTTCATTATATGTACCTGCTTTGAAATCCATTAAAAAGGTTTTTCCATAATTAGGGCAGCTACCTCTATATATTCCTGGCTTTTCATGATTAGGGCATGTATCTAATGTTTCTGATGTACTAAATCTAGAATATACATCATATTTATCTTCTAAAATTTACAGAAAGAAATACAGAAAAAGTGAAATTATGGAAAATAATAAAAGGTATTATCATGAAATTAAGTGGACGGAGAGAAATAATAGAGAATAATAAAAAATAATGGAATAAAATAAATTGAATGAAAAGGATTAATAGAAAATAATATGGTAAAAAAAATAAATAAATACAAAAGAAAAAAAAAAAAAGGAATAATAATAAAGCATGCTATTTATAAGGATCAGATTCTTAAGAAAAAAAGAAATAATTATTAATCTTAAAAAAAATTAAGTATAATAACAACAAAAATAAATTAAGATTTCATAGTATAGATCTTTTTTATTAATTTAAAAAAAAAAAATGTCTAATAAAAATTTATTTATTACGAAATTAATACAAGTTGTATATGAAAATTGTTTTACTATTAAATGAAATAAATCCATTTTTATACAACATTTTCAAAATATAATATTTAAGCATAAAAATTATTAAACACATAAAAATGATATAATTTATAAAATTCTTTTTTTACCTATATTATATTTAAGATCTCCTTCTCCATATTTACCACTATTTTCCCATCTTATATTTACATGATTCTTTTTTATGTTAAATCTATCCATAAACTCCTCTTGAGGATTATTTATAGCCTTTACATTATTAAAGTAAAAGTACATTAAAAAAGCAAATTTGTAATATATCCCCATTTTAATATGATTTTAAAAATACGATATATATTTAATTTTATTCAAATATAAGATTCATAATTTTTTTAGTTTTAAGAACTAATGAAATATGTCTACTTATTGTTCAATTTATGAAAAATAAGTAATGGTAAAGTTGTTAATTGTACAAAAGTGAAATATTCAAATAGTTTTATTATCATAGACAATTCAAACAAAAATTTACAAAATAAGTATAACAATTATGTTAATAAAAATGATAAAAAAAAAGTTTGTATATTTTAATAACATTTAGTATAAAAAAAAAAAAATTTTCTTTAATATAATTAAAGAACAATTATAAACGAAAAGGGAAATCTAAACACATAAAATTTAAAGTATAAAAGAAAATTCTTTTAATTATTTATAAGCATATAAAAAAATATTATAATATTATTCTTTACAATTTATAAGTAACTTTAAAAATTTTGAAGGCTCGTAAAACCAAACAATATATATATGTAATTTAATACAGTAAAAAATGAACATAACCCTTAAATATCTTCTAAGTAGGAAAAATATTTTTTAACAAAGAAAAAAAAAAGGAATATATAACTTTCAGAAAAAAAATTTCTAACACTTGTAATTGCTCCTTATTTATTCCTAATTAAAAAACTTGCAAATATATTTAAGGCAAACTTAATTTATGCTTTTAAGCTAATTATTATTGAACAACACATTATAGAACCTTTTTTTTGAGTTTCTTTTTTTTTTTTGAAAAAGATAACTAATAGAGTTTTGGAATTTATTAATTTCTTTTAACAGCACATGCAAAAGTTTTAAATTTTTGAGTCCCAACCTTTCATCTTTAATATCATGGCTTTTTAATTCTAATAATTTATGATTCATAATTATTTATTTTTAAAAATATTTCTTTAAAAAATTGTTTCTTTTTTATTATTAAAAAAAAAAAAAAAAAATGTTCTTTAAAAAAATAATCAAAAATATAACTTTTTATTTTTATTACATTTTTTTCAGTTAGATTAATGAATTACAAAAATTAAAGATTAGACATACTTTATTAAGAATAAATATAAATATAAATTAAAATTTTCCTTAAAATTTATTTTATTTAATAATATAAATGGTATATTTACGAAATATTGTAATACAAAACTTATACAGAAGTTGCAATTATAAAGGAACACGTAAGGCACCTATTTTTATATTTTTAAATAAAGGACATATCTTTATATACTTCTTTAATTTCAAGAAGCAATTCTAAGAATAGAAGAACATAACTCTTTCCTGATAAAAAAAAAAAAAAATAAATAAAATAATGTATTTTATATACTGGTACTTACTATTATATATATTTATATATATAGTAATATATAGATGTCGTAATAAATAACCCCAACAACGTTTTGATTTTTCTCCATTTGTCATCAGTAGCGTCATTAACTGCACACAACTGCTGTAATACTTTAACTGTTTTGTTTTTGTCTAAGTATTCTAAGGGTACAATTTCAACACCTACAACTTCTGCATTATTATTGTTATTGTTATCATTACTTTTTTTATAAATAAATATTCCATCTGAAATAAAAAATTGTTTTTTATCCTTCTCATCAAATTCAACAGTTATTATTCCATTTCTTAATAAAGTAACCAAAGGACTATGGTTATTTGTTATAGTAAAATATCCTTCAATTCCTTAAAAAAAAGAAAGTACAAAAAAAAAAATTTATAATTTGCATTTTTTTCTTAAGTTTTTATTTTTAGCTAACCTGGAAAGGAAGCTCTTTTTATTATTTGACTTCTAAATATAGATTCACTTGATGAAGAAAGAGTTAAATATAAATTGCTATTTTTTGCTGTGCTAAAAAAAATTCTTCTTGTTTTGTTCAACATTTTCCCCTTTAGTTTTCCCTTTTTATTTTTTATTTTTTTTTTTTTTTCTCTTGTTTTTTCTTTTTTTTTTTTCTTATTTATTTATATATTTTTTTTTTTTCTTATTTTTTTTTCTTATTTTATTTTTTTTTTTTAATTTCTTTAATTTTCTGCTCCTTTTTATAATAACTACATTTTAAAGTAAAAAATTATTATATATATGATGAAAAATTTTTTAAATTAAAAATTCATCTTAAAATATCAGCAAAAAACATAAATTTTTTTTTTTTATTATGTATATAACTCTAAAGATAATATATTATTATAGTTATAAACATAAAAAAGAAAAATATATTCACCTTCAATACATCATTTTTTTTTTTTAATCCACGTATTTTTACACTGATACATAAACATAAATACTTGTGTTGTTTTTCGTTATTTTTACGATAGCTTACCTCTTTTTTTTTTAATTCAATAAAAAAAAAAAATAAAAAAATTTAAATAAAAGTAGAATACAATTTCTTAAATTTTAGTTATAAAGTATTTTTGTTATAAGTTTTTAAAAAGTGTATATTTTTTATGTTGAAAACAATTTTTTTTAAAAATTATCATGCACCATAAAAATATTATTAGAGAAAAAAAATACAAAATATATGAAATTAAATTTTTTTTTATAGATATTATTATATTTAAAAAAAAAAAAAAAGTTAAGTACAATAATGATATAAATAAAAATATATTTATATATGCTTGCGTTTTACAACTTGAAAAATAAGTAAATAAGAGTAAAAAGCAACATAATGCCAAAATTAAGGCTTCTGTAACAGACTTTTTAAGTAATTCATACTTTTACATTATTTTCATACATAATATAAATTATTAATTTCTTCATAGTATTAAATTATTTAAATAAAATTTTAATATAAATTTATAAAATTAGTTTTATTTTATATCTAAAAAAAGAAGAAAGAAAAAAAATTGCCTAATAATAATTTTTTTTCTTTATATTTTTTTTTTTTCGATTAAATGGCTTAGTATTTCCTAAACTTATCACATATATAATTAATTCTATACATTTACAGTTACATATTTTGAAAGATATAATGAATAGTAAACATTTAAAAAATTCTTTTTTTTAAAATTGAGAAATATTTGAATTCACCAAAAAAATTTTTAATGAACCATTAAATTTTTAATACATGGGGAATTTAATTAATATAAGTAATAAAAAAAAAAAAAAAATATAATATATAAGAAGAAAATTAATTTTAAGAAATGAGAGTTTATCAAAAAAACAGAAAAAGTAAAAATAGACGAAAATGCGATGGAAAGAAAAATGTTGACAATAGTAATGGTGATAAAAATATTAAAGATAAAGACAAAAATGGAGTGGAAATAAATAATAATGGTGAAAGTAAAATCAAAATTAAAATTATAAACCAAGAAAATTATTTAGAAAGTCATAGATCCCAAAAAATTGACACTAATAAAACTAAAAGTGAAAAGCAAAATGAATATTATATGTATGAAGAATTAAAAATTAATAAAGACATTAAAAACAGTATAAATTTTTATACATGGTTTTATTTTTTTGAGAATATGATGCTAAAACTAGATGATTCTTTATGTTCACTTTTAAATTATTCTTATTATTTACTTAATAATGTTAATAGTAATAGACGTAACATATTGTTAATCAATTCTCATTATAATATAAAAAACAATTTGAATGATACCAACAGTTGTACCTTAAATTTTAATAATTGTTCGTATAAAAATATAGAACAAGTAATTATATATAAAAAGGAAATAATAAATAATGATATTGATGCCAAAGAGCTTAATATTATTAAATTTTTAAAAAAACAAAATATTAAAAGTATGATATATATTAATGATTTTTTTGAGCCAGATAATATGTCTATTTTATTTTTAATTCATACAACAGATGAAAATGAAAAAAATAATTATAGTGAAAGAAATTATTTAGAAAAGAAATTTACTGATGAAAGTGTCAACAAATCTCATTACAATGAATATGATATATTAAAAGGATATGATCTTATTCTTTTAAGATATTCGTTTGAATTTTTCTATTTTTACAAAGAAAAAAATGAATATGAAAATGATCATTTTCTTCAACAAGGTAGTATTGTCAGTATAGGAAACGAAAAGGAAATTATTAAAGATAACTCTACTGAACATAATAATGAAATAAATGATCAAGAAAAAGAAGAAAGTGAAAATCAAGATAAAATAATATTGGAAAAAAAACAATTTCATACTATGCTTACATGGAAGAGTTATTTAAAGGATACTTATATATTAAAAGAAAATGTTGCTTTAGATGCTTTAAATATTTGTTCAGGAATGGATGGATATATTGATGATAAAAACTTTAATTTTGATGTTTTATTAAACGATGAATATTCGTATTTAGTTCAATATAAAAAAAAAATTTCTATTTGTAGACTAATATACGCTGTGACATCCTTGTTAAAAAAAAAAATTAAGCCAATTGTACTACAAAAAAAAAAAAAAATTTAAATAGCATATATATTAAATTAAAAAATTATTCACTGATATATTTTTTTATAGTTATTTTTTAGTTTTATATAAACATATTTTATGTCTTCATATCATTATTAATATATATATTTTATTTTTAACGTGAATGCTTTATGATTAATATATATATAACGGTACTTATTAGAATATAAACGCATGCTTCTCCTATTAACTTTAGATATATATTCCCCATTGGTGGTATTATGAAGTAGAAGATTGCAAAAATAAAATTGTAGAGTCACCTGAATTTCATTTATATATTTTTAATGTAATATATATATGTACTATTTAATTAATTCATTTTAATTTTTAGTATTTAAGTTTTCTGAAGTGTATATTCTGTTAAAATTATTGTTAAATTTTTTTTATGTAGGAATTAAAAAAAGACGGACTACTAAAAATAGGTTATAAACAAATAAATTCATTAATATTTACGATGAATGATAAAGGTAACTATATAAAAAAAAAAAATTTTTTTTTTATTATATTATAATTTTTCTATATTTTTTAAATGTTAATTTCTTTTATTTATACCTTTTCATTAGATATTGATTTTTTTATCAATTTAGCCATGAAAAATGACGCCATACTTTGTACAAATAATAATGATATAATTAAATATTATTTTAATGTAAACATAAAAACAGAAGAACTGATTATTATTTTAAATTTAATATATATATTTATATCTTTTTTTTTTTACTTAAATAGATTAATGAAAAGGCCAAAGTTTCGAAATTTATTTCAAAAGGAACTTTTTTTGTACTTACAAACTTTCTTTAAAATAAAAAATTAAAAATTTTTTTTTCTTTTTTTTTATTATAAAGAATAGTTTATATTACATATAATTAGAGAAATAATTCATTTTTAGGTTTATACTAGAATATTCTATAATGAAGAATAAAATTATTTTCGATTTTTATATTTTTTGTAAATTTATTGAATACTATTTTTTTTTTTATTATCTTTTTTTTAATAATAATCATTTTTGTGTTTTAATTATTAATTTTTTTTTTTACTCTTTTCATCTTTAATATATCTTTTTTTTTTTTCTTCATTATAAATTTTTACTTAAATATCTTAAGTTTATTATTTTTATTTTTTTTTTTACAATCATTGGCATAAAAACAACATATGTTTTTAAGATTTCCCTAATTTTTCTCAAAATTAAAAAAAAAATTGTAAAATGGAAATTGCCAACATATATTATTAATTAAAAAAAAAAAGTTTTCTATTTCCAATTCTGTGAATATATATGTTCTACACTTTTTATTTTATTTTATTTTACTTTTTTTTTCCATTTAAAATTAAAACTGACAAACGAATTTTTCTATTTAAGATTATATCAGAGAAAAAAATAAAAAAAAAATAAAACAAAGTAAAAAAAAATAAGAAAAATAAAGTAAAATAAAAGACAAAAACTTCATGTAATCAAAATATTGGGAAAAAAAAAATTGTTTTTATATATATTACTAATTAAACAGAAAAAAAGAAATAATAGAGTTCTTATAGTATGGACAAAAAAAAAAAATATATATATATATTTTAAGGTTATACCATAAAATAAAGAAAAAATCCATTTTATAATAAATTTTATAGTACAAAGAAAAAAGAAAAAAACTTTTTCTTCTGTATATTTAATTCTCAAAAAAAAAAGCAAAAAATAAATTGAAAATGGATAAGAATGAAACCTATATACTGAGATATAATAAAAAAAAAATTTTAATAGAACTATTGTTTGAGTTAATTAAATATGAAAAAAAAAAGGACGGATACAAGATAGATTTTGAAAATGATAAATGTTATAAATATATAGAAAATATTGTCAAGTTGTTATTTAATTACATATTTAATTTAAATAAGGAAACATCATATTATACTACTGATTACAATTTTGATAAAAATAGTTATTTAAGTTCCTCAGATAATTTAAGTGAAGATTCTATAAATTCAAGTGATGATGAATTATTTGAACTTTTTAACTTTAACAAAAATGATGTAAAAGAGGAAAATGAATATTTTAATAATACTGATAAAGACATACATAAACTTGACTGTATAGATAAAAATAAAGATAAAATAAGTAATAACAAAAAAAATGAAAGTATGAATATAAATAACTTAAATTATAATAATATGAATAATGTGAAGACTAACAGTATAAATAATGAATTGTTTGAAAACATAAAACATAAACAAAACAAAAATGAAGAGAAAAATTTATATGGAAAAAGTAATATCTCAGATTTTTTTTTCAATTTCCATTTAAATTGCAGTAGAAATACACAAACAATAAGAGAAAAAAAAAAAATAGAAAAACAAATACTCAGTATTTATTATACATCATTTTCTTCCAGTATTATTGATATACTTTTAAATAATTCTGAGGTTGAAATTTCTGATTTAATTTTATTTTTTATTTTTGAAAATGTTGGAAATATTCATGACATTAGTTCCTTTTTTTCAAAAGGTTTTTACACATTTAACAGTATATATTCATATATTGAAGAATATAAATCTGATAAATCAATTAATGAAAGTGAAAAGAAATACAATAGTATAAATAATTTTTTATATCATGAAAAATATGATGGAACAAATGAAAATTTAAACAAAAACGATTATGCTAACAATTCACATTTAATAAAAGTGGAGAAAAAAAAGGAAATTAAAAAAGAAGAAATTCATTCAAATAACAAAGAATTTACAAATAAAGATTTATACTCAAGTAATAAAAAAGTTAAAAATGAAGAGATTTCTTTGAATACTCATAATGAAAACATATATGGAGAACTTTATATAAACGATATATATGAAGAAAATAATGAAATTATTTATATAAATGAGATTTTAAAGCAAAAAAGTGTAAATGAAGATAATACTAATTGTAATGAAAAGGCTTTTGCTTCTCAATTTGAAAATATTATGATAAAAGATAATATGCTATTTGTACAAAATTTTAAATTTAAATTAAATAAATCATCCGTTCTATTAAATAAGTTTATAAGCATATTAAATTTACAATTGGAAAAACAAAAGCATTTCAAATTTTGTCTTGATATATTTTTTTTTAAAAATTTAAAGTTAAATTTTTTAGAAGCATCCAAACCTTGGATATTTTATTGGTGCATCCACACTATTTATATTTTATATAACGATTTTGAAATTGAGCAAAAATTAAGTAAAGGAACATTTAGTTATATAAAAAAATGTGTGTTCCTTTATTTAAATAAAATAAAAAATGATAAAGACTGTTTTGGTGGTGGGTTAAATCAATATACTCATATTGCAACTACATATGCTGCCGTTTGTGTTTTTATATATTTGCATGATGATGAAAATAATTTTTTAAGTTTTCTTGATAAAAAAAAAATACATTCATATATACTGAAATTAAAATGTGCTGATGGCTCATTTAGGTTACACAAAAATGGAGAAATAGACATGAGAGGAACATACTGTGCTATATCAATATGTTCTATGTGTCATATATTGACAAAAAAAGTAAAAAAAAACGTTGAGAAATATATTTTATCTTGCCAAAATTATGAAGGAGGATTTACAAGTGAAAAGTTTCAAGAATGCCATGGTGGCTATACTTACTGTGCTTTAGCAACTTTATGTATTCTAGGGAAAATTGAAAAAATAAATTTAAATAATTTAATGTGTTGGTTAATTAATAAGCAAAGCAATTTAGAAGGATCATTCATGGGGAGAACAAATAAGTTAGTTGATTCTTGCTACTCATTTTGGATTGGATCTATTTTTTTTTTAATTAATGAGATATATATATTAAAGCAAATATTTCAACAAAATGAACTAAAAAAAAAATCTGAGAATAAAAAATATAAAATGCTTGATTACATAAACTTCGATGAATTAAATAACTTAGAAAATAATGATTTAAAAAAAAAAAATACAAATTTTGTCAAACATGAAAATTCCATTACAAATTTAACTAGCACTTACGATTTAAATGACAATTATAATAACTTAAATAATGAATATTATTCTTGTGATAAAAATGAAAAAAAAATTTCTTTAAATAAACAAAATAAGTCTAATGAATCTATAGCTAATGAATTCAATTATAATGTTTTAATATGCAATAAAAATAATTTATCCAATGATCAAAATCATAAAGATGAATTTTTTTTTACAGAAGATTTTAAAAATAAAAATAAAGTTACTGAAGAAAAAATATTGTTTAATATGAATCATGCAAAACTTTATTTACTTTTATGTTCTCAAAGTAATAAAGGAGGAATGAAGGATAAACCTAAAGAAAAAGTTGATTATTATCATACATGTTATGCTTTAAGTGGATTATCATTAATAGAGAACTATATATCATCGCATATGCATAAAATGCAAAATACATATGATAAAGATAATATAAACAAGCTAAATAAAATACATATTTTATATAATATTACTGTTCAAAAAGTTTATAAAAGTTATAATTATTTTTCCCCTAATATTCCTTTAAACGAAGATAAAATAAACCATAAAATTGGTAAAGGGGCATACTTATATTTAAAAAGGCTTGTACAATAATATATTTTATTTTTTTATTGTAAATAATATATATTTCATGTAAATATAATTAATACATAGATAAAGAAAAAACAAATATATAAAAATGAAATAATATAAATCTCAGAAATTAAAATTATATAAATAAAAAAAAATATAATATTATGGAAGACTAAATTATTAATATTATTTTTTTTTTTTTACTTTTTTTTTTTTTTAATTTTTAAATTGTAACAACGTATAATTTAAAAAAAAAAATTACTTTTAATCATTTTCATACTTATTTTCTAAAAAAAATTGAATAAAATATGTTTGTGTATAAAAAGAATAATTAAAATTATTTTAGATAATTATTTTCTATAATAAATATTACTTTTTTTCGTATTAAAGTTTTTATTTTTAAAATTACTCAAGCACGGCACTTTTTGTTCACCGATAAAAAAAAATTACAAAAAATCTTAATACATAGAGTTTCTGAAATATTAATAAAACAAATAAAAAAAAAATTATATTACAAGCAAATTTTTTTTTTTTTAATAAGCATTTAATCCATATGATAAATTATTTCTTTGTATAATTTTTTAATATTTTTTATTATATTTATTTAATTTCATTTTTTCTCACCTATATTTTTTTTTTTTAATTTTTGTACAAATATTGAAATTTTTAACTTGAAATATTTTTAAATTAATTTCCTGTAAAAATTGTACCTTTTTAAAAGATAAAATTTTTTATGTATTTATAGTCATAATTAAAAATTAATTGAATTTCCTTATTCTTAAATATTTCAATTATGTTGGAAAAGAAAAGTGAATTTTTATCTAAATATTATAATATATTTAAAAATAATTTTGTGCCAAACTTGAGCTTAGCAAGGTATGTCTTTTATAGTAGTATTATATAATCTTACTTAAAATTTTTTTTTAATATATATAATTTATATAGATAATTTCATTTTTTTTATTATTTTTTCTCTTTTCTTATAATGTTATAACAAGTATATTATTTTTGTACATAATATCATTACACGTAAATAATATTTATAATATTTTAAATTGTTTTAATAAAAATTATAATCATTTTTTTTATCAAAAACTTCTTTTTTTAAGATGCGATGCACCAAAAATGTGGAGAGTTGCAATGGGTGGGGTTGATCCAGCAACACCTCAAGCAGAATCTTTTATTAATTTTCATAATCATACAGTAACGTATATGGTTTTTATTATGTTTACTGTTCTTCTGTCATTAAAAAGATAGGCATAATAAAAAAATCAGAAGGATAATTTTAAAATAAAAAAGTGGGTGCCAAAATTGTAATAAATGTTTAATTTTTTTTTTATAATACTGAACTCTCAGATATATAGTTTGCTTAGTTTTTATATTTATATTTTTATCATCTTTTTTTTTCTTTTTTTTATGTAATAAAATAACCTTTTATGCATTTAGCATAAAATAAAACATGTAAATAAAAAAATTAACCATGCCATAATAGTTAATGAATATTAAAATAAACTTTAAAAATTAAAATGTAAGTAATAAAATATGTAAAAAAAATGACTATGCCATAATTTTATGCAAGATTAAATGTTGTATATTTCGTATTATTATAAGAAATCACATATTTTTTTAAGGAAATGGAATGGAAATTAAAAAAAACAAGAAAAAAAAAATTAATCATAAAAAGATTAAAAAAAAAAATAGGAAAAACATTATTACATATATATACATATATATATACTTAATAGAAAAAAAAATACATTCACTTATTTTAAAGATAAAAAAAAAAAAAAAAAGATAAACAGAAACATATTATCTATAGAATTGAAAAAAAAAAAATAATAAATTTTAAATATGAAAAAAAAATTTCTTTAAATAAAAGTTTTATTGATATACGTTATTTACAAATTTATTCACATTATTTTCTCTGCTGTTATATATATCATCCTTTTTATAAATTACAGTTGCCTGCTCATCATAGTCAATAACTACAGGTTCATAAAAAGTTAGTAGCTTATACTTAAAATTTTTATAAACAATAATTTTATTTTTTAAGTTGTCATAATAGAATTTTGAATATGAATTATAATTATTAATAATATCCGAAATGTCTTTTTCATATTCCTCTTTACTTTTATCTGAGGTTTTCCTATTTTTACTACTTTTTTGTGCATCTTTTTTTTTTTTCTTATTTACATTATTCTTTGAAATTTTTTTCGTCCTTTCTTTATCCTTTTCTGTATTTTTATTTTCTTGTTTTAATGAATTTGATGCAGTGGATTTCGTATTTATACATTTATTTTTGTTTAAGAAGTTAATATCATCGTTGTACTTGTTTTCCTTAAATTCGTTGCATAATTCATTACGTAATTCATTATTCCAATTTTTACAATTTATTTCATTTTTATTCAATGGTATATCTCCTTGAGTTTTTAAATGAATTTTGTCCTCTAAAAAATTATTTGAGTTTTCTTTATTATCAATTGCACTAGAATATAGTATACTACCACTAAGATATTTATCATCACCAACATATTTATTATTAAATATATTTTTATCATTATTAGTATCTTTATAATGGCAAATATCCCCAGAATATTTATCATTATCTTTGGAGTTATTTTGATTTTCAAAAATATTTGTTTTCTTGTTAGAAAAATTATCTTTCTTTATATTAATAGAATAATCTGATTTGTTATTCGTATCATTATTTTTAAATTCTCCTTTTGTAGGAATGTATTCACTACTAGCTTTATTTAAGTCTGGTACCAAAAATCTGGTATGAAAATCTTTTCGATCTAGTAACAATATTGTTTCGTCGTCCAAATACACATAATCATTTTCTTCATATGAAGCATTTGATTCATTGTAGTTTTTATCATTGCTTGAATTTATCTCATCATTATCAGAAGTAGATTCAGAATATTTTTCTTTAATTAATCGTAATATATAACCGTAAAAAGTGTATGAAGGTCGTGAGACTAAAACGGTTTTTCTATCAATAATAGTTTCATTATAATTCAATAAATTTGTATATGTTTTATTAATAATTAAATCACCTTTTTTAACCTTTATTTCATCTTTTAATAAAACGACATTAGTATACCAACTATCGCAAGTCCCATATTTTGTACCAAAATGCTCCCCTTTCCTAATTTCAACATCAATTGTTATTAAAAATCCACAGAATGGAGCATTTTTTTGAATATGAAATAAATTACTTCTCTTTTGTATTACTTGATTTTTTAAATTTTGTTCTAGGTATAGATATTCTAAAACACCAAAATTATCTTCACTATTTTTTTCTTCATTTAAAGTTAAATTAGACCAATCTAATATAACTGATTGCAATAATTTATTTTGTGGACTTATAATAGTTCTTTCTGGATAGTTTTCACTTTTATATATAATATTATCAGAATAAGGAAACTTAACAGGACAATAATATGTTGTAACACTATATGGGATGCTTTTAATATTCATATTGTAAAATTCTTCAGAATTATATAATTCCTCATTAGAAGAGAATTCAATATATGATAATTTTTTTTCTTTCTTAATATTTTCATTTTGTACCTTTTTTTTTTCACTTATATCGCTTTTATCTTCTTCATTATTTTCTTTTTTTATGTCACATTCTATACTATTATTATTAATATTCCAATTATTTAAGTATTCCTGATATTTTCTGTAGGAAAATATTTTTTTATGTAAATCCAAATAAATATCAGCTACACCTTCTTGAGAAGCAAAATCCCCAATTACTTCACTTATTATTAAATCGTAATTAAAATTATTACAAAAATTTTCACCAATAGCATTATCATAAAAATTGTATAATGCATTCTTTTTTTTTAATCTTCTTTGATGCTCTTCTTCTCTATATTCATATACTTTAGAATAGCAGTTTATAATCTTAATGTAATCTTCTAAGTTATACCCCTCTATTAATTTTTTTGCCATATCAGACGCATCTTTGTTAACTTCTAATGCATCTACATGTTTGGCACCATTTAAAATGGCATTAATGGATAATAAGGATAATGGGCCTGTTCCTATTTCTATTATATTTTTATTATAAACATAACAACCTTTATTGTTTTCAAAAAATATATCTGGTTTATCTATTTTACTAAACCCATTAAACTTATTTATGTTATATACTTCAGTGGTATTCATGTTTATTGTATTGCTCATACTATTTATACTCTCTGTATTACATAGACTACCTGTATTTTCTCCATTAGTTGTATTACTTATACTATTTATATTATCAGCAGTAATATTATTTTCGTGATTCACAAAATTGTTAGTATTAGCATTGCATAAATCTTTATGCCCTGTCCACCTCATTGCTGCCCTATAATAATGTAATCTGTTAAAATCATTTAACATTGTTAAGTGATTATATAAGCTAAATTGGTTACATATAGACAAAGTATTTGGCTTCTTTCCATATTTATATTCTGTCTTTGTAGCAATTTTATTATTTATAAAGTAATTTATTTTTTCTTGTAAAGTTATATTTTCTCCCCATGATTTAATTCTTTTTTCACATTCTTTGTTTATAATCTTTTTTGTCAAGTTCGTTTCCAAGCTTTTCAATAGTCTTGTATATTTCTTTTTTACATTTCCAGACTTATTTTCATTGGATATTTGATAAATTTCATTATTTCCAGTAAAATCATGCACATTGTCTTCCTCGTTCTTATTTAAATCTTTATTTTTTACAATTTCTTCATATTTTTTTTTAAAGGTTGCATGATCATCATATTTATTATTAATATTTTGTTGTTCCCTATTAATATGTTCATTTCTATTAGTTTCATCAATATCACTATTATTACATTTTTTATCTCTTATTTTATTCTCATTTACACAATAAGTACTATTCTCTTTTTTTTTCTCATAAATAGCTTCTTCATTTATACTTTTATTACTTTTTTTTTCTTTAGTTACATTTTCATCTATATAATTATTATTATTTTTTTTTTTTTTTGCATACATATTTTCTTCATTGGAATTATTTGTTTTCTTCTTTCTATTTGTCTTTTCAGTAACTAGTATGTCTTGTTTAATTTTATTTTTAGTATCTACAGAAGATTCATTTTTATTACTCTTTTCTCTTTTATATTGTCTTTCTTCATCAATTAAAATTTCTTTATTACCTTCCTTTTTGCCATTTAATATTTTATCATTCATTCTAGCATTTGACACGACTTCACACTTTTCGGCATGTATCTTCTTATTATTTATATTTCTTAATTCTTTTTTTTCTAATATTTTCACTTTTAACTTTGTTTCATCATGAATATTGCTATTAAGTTCTCTTTCTGTAGTGTATTCTATATTTTGCAACTCTTTTTTATCAATACTATTTTTTGCTTTTGATATTCTGACTTTTTTAAACAATTCTGTTTCTTTGAAATTTGAGTTATTTAATTTATCATTTTTCAAAGCACTATCTTCATTTTTTAGTTTTACATAGCTATTATTTAATTCAAAGCTATTATCTATTTCATCGAAATTTAATAACTCACTGTATTTGTTATGTTCACTGCATTTTACTATTACGTTTTGTTTATTGTCAATTTCTAAAGCATTTTTTTCTTTTTTATTATAAACTATTTCTTTCATGGAAAACTTTTCTTTTTCATCCTTAAAACTGTGAACACCTTTTTTTTTTTCTTCTTTTGTGTTACTTTCTTTATTTTTAATGTCATTTTTATCCACTACATCATAATATATATCACCATTTTTTTCTTTCTTTTCTTTTCTCATTTTAAACGAAGAACCATCTTTACTTAAAATATCTATATCTAAATTTTGATTTTCTATGTATTTTTCTTTATTCATTCTACTATATGTTTTAACTAAAACTTTATTATTATTATCTGTACCTTCTTTTAATATTTCACTTTCTATTAAATTACTATTTTCTTTTCCTTCATTGCATATAGACACTTCTTTTTTATTTTCTAATTTTATTTTGTTATTCTCATTTAAATCTAATGTAATTTTTTTTTTTTTAACTTTAGTTATTTTATCTTTTTCCATATTTGTGTTTGTTCTTTTTTTATCTAAACTATTTTCGATAATACCTCCTTTATTAATCATATATATATTGTTATTGTCATTTGCATTAATATCTCTATTATTGAAAGATTTTCCATTCTCTTCCTCAAAACAATTTTCATTTAATCCTTTTTTTTTGTTATTTGTATCCTCGTTCTCTGTTTTCAGTGCCTTATTATATGATTCATTTATCATTGTTTAAATGTATTATTTATTTTTATTTTTTTTTTTTTTTTTGCTTCTTAAAGTATTTAATGAATAAACAATATATTATAATGAATATATTTATTCAGTACAATCAATGTGAATATATAGACTTCATATGGTTAAAAAAAAAGAAAAATAATATCATTTAAATAATAAAAATAAAATTTATATGTTTATTCTTATCATTTTTCTTTTTTTCGTAACATACGATATATTAGAATAAATAAATTTTAAAATATAAATAAAAATTTTAAATCCTTTTAAAATACATATATATTATTTTAAAAACTGATGGTTATTCAAAAATATGTAATTATTCTAAGAAAAAAAAAAAAAAAATGACAACTTATATAAATTTAAATTGACAAAATGTTTCAGAGATAAATTTAATATACAAAACATCATTGATGTAAATTTTTTTTTATCTATAATACTTAAATTTTCATTCATGGATAATTATGTATATAATTTAATTTTTGTATTTTATGAAAAAAAAAAAAAAATTTGATAATATAAAAAATAAATATTGTATTTATTTAAAATTGATTAATATTATATGTATACTTTAAAATATTAAAAATGTATTATACATTTTATTTTATTTCTTTTTTTTCTAAAGGATTTAAAAAAGTACCATAAATTTCATTTTTATTCTGGTTTATTTACATTTATATAAAAGGGATTTTTTATTAACCCTCTTTTTGTTATTTTTTTTTAATTTCAAAAAAAGAGCATATGGTTTATCAAGATATTCCTTGTATTTATGTACTTTAAATTTTACTAAAAACAAGTTTTTATTGTATCATTTATTATATAAAAATTAAGGAATTAAATTTTACAAGCAATTATAAAAAATTTCATGTAACAAATATACAATTAAAATTTTTTTTTTGTGGAAATTAATAAAATATGCCACAATACTTTTCAATTAGGTTAAAATAAATTTAGCAAAGACTTGTTAAATCATAATATGAAATAATATATAATAAAATATAAATTTAAATGAAAAAAACAATTGTAATAAAACCAAAAAATTAGAATAAAAAATTTCAATATGAATTTTAGAAATAATGAAAAAAAAAAAATAAAAAAATAAAAATAAAATAAAATAAAAAGGTAAAAAAATAAAAAAAAACCATGTAAGAAAACAACAATGGATACGAAAACGATAGTCAAAATCGAAAGAAAAAAAAAAAACAATAAAAAAAAAAATAAAGAATTAAAACTGAAAGAAAAGAAAAGAAAAGAAAAAAAAAAAAAAAAAGATATTGATATAATAATATAAATGAAGATAAAATATAAAGAAAAAAAAATAAAATCCATGAAGAATAAAATGATGAATGAAATAAAAAAAAAAAAAAAAAAAAAAACAAAAAAAAAAAACAAAAAGCAAAAAACAAAAAAAAAATAAACTATGAATAGTAAAAAAACAAAAATCAAAAATCAAATGACAAGTTTATATGACTAAAAAAAATGTCCTATGGTAAGGTGAACATAATAAAAAAAAAAAAAAATTAAAGCATTGTCTTAAAATGCTATATGATTATATTACTTATATATATTAATTATAATTAACATAATTATGAAAAATATGATATTCCATATTTTATAAAAATATAAGTTAAAAAAGTCTCTAAGCAAACATTTTTAACAGTAGGATTAACGCCAATTTGAATATATTCATATAAATTGTAAATGTTATTACAAATGCTTTTATGCCATATATAATTATCTTTTTTTTTTTCTTCTTGTTTATTAGTTGTATTGTTACAATCCATTTTTCTTATCTCTTCTGAATTAAAACGAGTATTTAATTCACATTTTTTCTTCTCTTGAACCTCTTTTATATCTATTGTTGATTTATCCATATTACATTTATTTTCTTTTTTTCCTTTAAGATCATTATCTTGATTTTTCTCTATTTTTTTTATATTTTTCACATTTTTTTTTAAATTACTCATTTCCTTATCATTAAAAGTAGTTGCAAATATATTATTTTCTTGATTGCTTAATTCTTCAAAAATTGTGCTATTATATGGGTATATAGAATTATAAGTACTTAAATAACTTATATATGGAAAAATTAATAATGCTAATTGCTGCATTAATAAAAAAAAGTCAATAAGAGTTAATCCTTGGTTTTTGTTAATATATTTACTAAAAGATACTTGTCTAGTAAATAAATATTCTAAATCATACACATTCATTTTTTTTTTCCTTTTGCTTTTATATTTCATGTTATTTATTCCAATAGAATTAAAATTAACTAAATTATTAGAAGTTGAAACCAAAGAAAAAGGACAAAATACTGTTGAATAGTATGAATTGTTACTGTATATATTTTTATTTAATAAATGATTATTTTTGCTGTTCTCATTTTTATTTTGATTTTTTTTTAATAAATCTACATTTTTTAAATGTTTATTATGAGGTAGAGAAAATTTTTTTCCTCCTTTTTTCCTCTTTCTATCATTACAATTAGTTTCATCAGAAAGATTGTTATTTGATAACTCGCTGTTATTTAAAAAATTAGAGTTATTTGAATAATTTTCATCGTATATTTTATTTCTTTCTTTTTTGTATTGATTCTTATTCTTTAAAGCTTCCTTAATGATCTGATACATGTGGTTTTCATGTGAATTTTTATTTATTTCAAAGAATTTATTGCATGTAGTAGTAGGTATATCTATATTTTCAATTATTTTATTCATTTTTATATCCTTACACATGCATAAAAAAGTGTTTTTATCTATATAATATTCAAACTTATTACTTTTCTTTTTTAAATTGTTGTCATACTTTTTTATGATAAAATCAAACAAAAAGTAACAATTATTATATATTTTCATTTCATCATAAAATTTACTCGTTTCTTTTTTTAAACTTATATACACATTTTTTTCTAACGCATTATTTTTTAATGGATGTAAAATATCTTTTCTAATTTTCGTATATGTTTTTTTTAAATCAAAAGAAATATTTTTATTGTATAAATCATCAAAATTACCTATATCTTTATTAATATACCTAATACCAAGAACATTTAAGCAATTCATATATTTATATAGATTGCTTCTTATCGTAATTAAATTTTCAATTTTTTTTTTATAAGCACTATCACTAATATTTCTATAAATCGATTTATATGTTTCTATATCATCATTTAAAAATTTATCAAACTGAATATCCTCTTGATTTCCAATCTGAACATAAGTTTCATTATTTAACATATTTGATTCTATTAACATATCCTTACTTTTATGAGGGTGATTATTATATATATTTGATTCAGAATTAACTATTTCCTTATTATCTATATTGTTTAAATGTGTACCTAAACTAGGAAAATTTAAAGATACATTCTTATCTCTATCACCAATCGAATTATCATAATTATCATCAAAACAATTTATAAAATTATTTCCAACGAAATTAACACTGCTATTATAGCTATCATAGGAATAATCACTATTACTACAACTTCTAACATTTTTTTTTGAGTTATTATTAACTATATTATCATGAGAACTGTCAATATGTATGAGACAATTTTTTTTTTTTTTTTTTTTACTAATATTATTAAATTTCAGTAAATTTTTATTTGTAATTACTTCATCTTCATTTTGTTCTTGTGTTTGTTGTCTTATTTTCTCTCTCTTCTTCAAAATGTTTAATGGCTCATTTAAAGAATTATTATATTTTATATTAGAAAAAATATTTTTTTCATAATTTTCCTTATTCATATTATGTGATTTGTTGATAATATGTTCATTAACTTCACTTTTATCTAAATTTAATAAATTATCCTTTTCTTCTTCATCAATATCAATATTATTGGATGAACTGAAACTATCAATATCATTTTCATCAACGCAAGTATCAATATTACTCATATTTTCTTTTTTTAGAAATAAACTTCTTTTTATTTTATTTTTTTGTCTTGTCATGTTGTTAATTCTAACGTTATTAACCATGCTGTTAGTCAAAGAATTATTCCTACAATTATTTATTGAATCACTACCACTGTTATATAACAAAGATGAAAACTTTTTTTTTATATCACTTTTTGTATTATTTGTATAAATTTTATTTTTATTGAAATTTTTGTTTAAAACGTAAGATTTTGTTTTAGATATTTTGTTACCACCTACATAAGAATAAGAATTTTTGCTATTTGTAAAACTACTTTCATCATCGGGATATTTTTTATTTTCAATAAAATTTTTTAGTTTTGCATTATTTGTAATAAATGAACACTTTAAAGGTTTATTTTGTAAGGCAATTTTTGATGGCTTTATTTTATTATCACATATAATACTATGTTTCTCTGATTTTTCGTTCTTGTTATTAATGCATATGATCTTTTTATTCTTTTTTTTAAAATATTTTTTATATATTTTTTTATAAACTATTAAAAACATTTCACTAATTACGGGTTCTTTTACATATCTATCAAACATACTTTCTAACTGTATTTCAAAATAAGTATAATTAGGATCTAAGTAATCTATTCTTAATGAAGGATTAGAATTAACTTCTAATAGCCATGCTTTCCCTGTCTGATCCAATAGTATATCTAGGCCAACTAATTGATAAAAATAAAAATTATTTTTAAAATTATATTTAATTTTAGATTTAATATAAGAATATATTGCCAGAGAAGTTAAACAGCTAATCTTTTTTATTTGTTTCCATATATCATCTATATCATAACCATTATTTTTTAAATAAATGAAAACATCACTTAACAATTGTTTATTGTTATTTTTATCGTGTATGTTCTTTTTTCTTATATACTTCTCATTATCTTTATTAATACTATAATTAGTTAAGTGAACATATGTATTACAAATATATCTTTTCTTTTTTTTATATTCCTCAGTACATAATCTTGCAAAACCAATTTTAGATAAATAGATTTTGGGATAATTTTTTCCAGGTAATAGTAAAATATATATACGAAAATCAAATTTCTTTTTATACATTAATAAAGGATTATCAATATATTTTTGTATTATATAACAATTATATCCATTTAATATATTTATATTAATATCACTATACTTATGAATTAACTTTACTCCAATTCCCATACTACCACTATCAGGTTTCATTATATAATAATCTTTGTTATTGCTATTCAAAATATATTTAATGACATTTTTATTTTCAGGTAATACAAATGTATTGGGGTAAAAATCATATAAAGAAGGATAAATAAGAGATAAATGAGACAGCAAAAATGTTAATGCTTTTTTTTTGGTATACATGTATATAGAAGGTATTCTATTTATAATTTTTTTTTTTTTCATATAATTATAATGATCAGAATCATTAATATTATAACCTATCCAATAAAAAATTCCTTTATTTATATTATCATTGCATTTTTTCCAGTTTAATTTATTTATACATGTATGTATTAGTACTCTTTCGTATCTAGCTAATTTAGTATTTACTGTTATATTTTTTTTTTTTTTTGATGTATTCATTGTATTTAACTTAACTATATTATCATTATTCCATGGGAGCATAACTTTTTTTATTTTTTTATCATCTCTTTTAGAAGAGAAGTCACCTATTATTTCATTATCAGGTAATAAAGAACTTTGATCATTACAATTATGAATATACGCTTTATCATTTTCTGTAATGTTTTTAATATTGTCAAAATTAGTATTTATAACATTAATTCTCACATTATTTTTATTATCATTAATGGAATCATTACATGTATCTCCCAATTTAGATACTGATAATAAATTATGTTCGTTATTACTATTCTTTTCAGTTGAACAAATATCACTCTCTTTATTTTTTACTGTAGTTTCATCAGAACATTTATTATTTTGAATCCTATGTTTATTTTCAAAGTTATTATTAATTTTATTGTTATTATCTTCAAAAACTATTTCTTTCAAAAATATATCGTTTTTTATATTTAAATTACACTTATTGATATTTTTCGTTCTTTTAGAACTTAACATAATTAATTCATTATTAAATGAGTTTTTACAAATTTCATTTAATGTTAATGATTTACTACGTTTTCCTTTTATTTTACTTGAATTATCTGCACTTATATTTTTATTATCATTAAAATATGTTTTTGTATTTTCTTTCCTATTATGTTTATCTGTTTTATTACTTTTTTTTATTGCACATATTTTCTTTAAATCACTGTTTTCATTTTTTCCTAAACATAAAATATCTTTTTCATTAATTTTAGAATGCATTCTATAATCTTTTAATTTACTTTTTTTGTTTCTTTGTTTTGCTATTTTGTTAAGGTTACTTAAATGATAGATGTAGGAATCCGTCAAAGACTTAGTATATGCAATCCCATATTCAATATCAGTAAAGTTTCCATTTGATACAGATTTACAAGCATTTTTTTTTTTTTCATTACCTGATATATTGCTTGAATTTAATTTCTTTTTACATTTAATTGTTTTGCTATTCGTTTTTGTTAAAAATTGATCATTGTCACTACTTTTAATATTATCGTTACTATCATTTATATTATTTTTTGAATTTTTTATATTATAATTTGGATTAGATAAAAAAATATTCCTTTGATCGTTATTTTCCGTAATTTCTTCATTAGAATATTTTTTTATATTATGCATATCGTTTATTTTTTTATTGCACATATAAAAAGATTCATTTGATTTTCCTTTGTTTGTAAAATGAACATCATTATCTATTTTATTTTTTATTTCATTTTCTTTTTTATTCATCATGCACTCATTATCTTTTAATAAAGTGCCTAGGCAATTTTTTTTTTTTCCTTCTATAAATGTTTCTTCCTTTTTTATGGCTAATTTTTGCTCATTTAAATTATTTTTTTCTAGTATCTCAGTACATTTTTTTTTTTCAGTAGATT
This sequence comes from Plasmodium relictum, assembly GCF_900005765.1. NCBI lineage: Eukaryota > Apicomplexa > Aconoidasida > Haemosporida > Plasmodiidae > Plasmodium > Plasmodium relictum. Next base: position 1,663,854 of record NC_041687.1, on the reverse strand, counting down.
TTATGAGAGTATTTTTTTTTTTCTCTATAAAGGTATTTATATTATTACTCAATACATCATTTAGATAAATATTTGTTTTCTTTTCATTTTTTTCATTTTCTTGCATATTATTATTATTCTTTTCTTGTTTTTCTTCTTCCTCTTGTTTATTCTCATGGCTTAAAGTTTTATGAGTGTTTACAAAATTGTCCAAATTCTGTTTGTAATGAACATATGGTTTTGTATATGAATTTTCTTTAAAATATTCTTCATACTTCACATTTCGAGAAATTTGTCTCTTCGTAGATTTTATTGAATCATAATCCTCTTTATCTTTATTATAGAAATGTCCCTTATTTCTTTTATTATAAAAGTCAATATCGTCAATCTTTTTTAAATCATTGTTGATACCTAAAATTATGAAATTATTTTTATTATGATTCGTTAAATAGATATTTTTCATACTTTTTTTATAGTCATTTTTGGAATTATTTATTATGTGTTCCTTTTCATAGTCTTCATAATTAATTGCATTATTTATCTGAATTACATCATTTGTACTTTTATTTTTACTTATGTTTTTAGAAATATTATTTAACATAATATCTTCTTCATTATTTTTACTATTGTCATATAAATCTATTGCAGATATTTTATCACTACTATATTCTTTTATATAATTTTTATTATATTTATTATTTATCTTATTAATATAATCATAGTTTACAACTCCTTTATCATATTTTTTTTCATACGAATCATTATTATTAATAATGTTATCATAGATCCTAGAATCACTTTTTCCTAAAAAAAAATTATTATTGTCTTTGGTAATTTTCTTAATTTCATTAAAATAAATTTTATCAGTATTATATTCATCATTATTATGATTATAATAATTAATATTATTATTACATATATTAACATTATAACTATGATATTTATTTTTTGTATTGTTTAAAATTTGCATTTCAGCAATTTTGTTGGTATTATTGCAACTTTGAATATCATGTGTTCCTTTATTTAGTTCAAAATGATTAATAGTATTAGAATAATTACTTTCATTTTTTAAATCATGCATATTATTAGATGCTAAATAGCCACCTTTTCTTAATTTTTTAATAAGTTTTCCATTTTCTATATAACTTTGCTTATGTACAACATTTCCAATATCTTCTTTATTTTTCATTAATTTGCAATTTTCTTCTTTTCCATCAGCTTCATTAAAATACTTATTTTGATTTAATATATCACATTTTATTTCTTTTGTTCTTTTATCTAATAAAATCCCATAACATGGTTTACCTTCATTAATTTCTTTATTATTTTTATTTTCACATCCTTCTACTAAGCAATTCGAATAACTATTTTTTTTTTTTTTATCTCCTTCATTAAATCTATATAATGATATATTATTATATTTATTAATAATTTCTCCTTTACTTATTATTTTTATAATATGATTGTCACTATTGCTCTTACTTATTACTCTCATATTTGCTTTTTCATAAATATTGTTTGAATTTTTTGTATCATATTTTTTAAAAGAATCGCAGTATCTTTTTTTTTCACTTTTTTCTTCATTATATGAAATTTTATTAAAATTATTATTACAAACGTTATTTTCATTATTACAATGATCATCTTCCTTACACTTGTAACTAAAATAATTATCTCCAACATTCTTATAGTAATGATTAACACTGATATTGTTTATTATATCATTTTTTATTGAATTAGTTAAATATTTATTATTTTGCAGCAAATTAATATCACTATAATTACTGACATATTCAATATGATTAACGTTCATTGGTTTTTCTATATATGGTTCTGATTTAATACTATCTTTCAAATATATATCAGGAGGCTTGTATATGTTTGTATAATTTACAAATTCATGACTTTTTATTCTGGTTTGAAGTAAATTTATACCATTATCAATTTTTGACGAATTTGTTTTTATGTTTTTTTCTTTGATATCATTTTTATTAAAATAAGTTATGGAGTTACATTTTTTTTCTGAAATTTTTAAATTATCCAAATTGTTATCATTAAAAATCATATGCGAACTAATTCCTATTAGAAAGTTTTTATTTTCATTTTTAGAAGATTTATCAGATTTTCTATGTAAAACATGTTCATTTTGATATATATTATTTGTGACTATTACATTATTCGAGAAATGGTAAGGATGTTTTATTTTATTTACAATATTATTATTACTATTAAAATTAATAGATTGATCATAATTTCTTGAATTAATTAACGGGATTTTTATACTTTTATTTTCCTCCTTTTTATTTATCGGCATGTTTAAATTTACTTCACTAATTGAATTTACTTTTTTATTTTCTTTGCGAACATCGATTAATGACTTCTCCATTTTTATTTTGCCTATAGTCTTGTAATTATTTAAATTTTTAGACATTCTACTAGATCTAATAGAAGGAGATTCAGCAAAATTAAAAATATTATTGTCTATTTTACTTTCGTCATTATTTCGATATAATATGTTATTTATTTTATTTAAATATAATAAATTATCATTTTCAATTTTGGATTTTATATTATTATGAAATTTAGTTAAATAATCTTTTGAAATAATTTGTTTTTTTTTTAAAAATTTTTTTTCATTTTCATTAGTATTTCTCAATTTTACTTTTTCTATATTACTTTTATAATAATTATTCTTACAATAAGTAGATCCACTATATGAATTATTTATTTTTCTTAAATCATTGCTATACGTATTTTTTTTTATTGAAGCATAATTCAAATTAGTCTTGTATGCATGTGTAGATGAATATTTATTAGAAGTATCAATACAATTAGTAACATCATTTATTATTGATACACTTTTATTTTCTTTGAAATTTTTTATATTTTCTTCATTGATATCATTAATATTATTATTTAAACTATTTTTTAAATTACTATATTCCTTCGATACTTTAATATTTTTTAAAGAGTATGTAGGAACAATTTTTGTTATATTTCTTTTTTTATATTCATTGATTTCATTTTTATAATTAATATTAAAAATATTATGAAAAGAATTCATATTTTCTTTCCTACTACACTTTTATATATTTATTTTATTATTTTTTTTTTTTATTTTTGAACTCAAGTATTTTTTTTATTTTTATACCCTATACACCTATTCATTAAAATCTCTTAATATTCATAAAAGAAAAAATTATATATATGTGCACATATATGTGTACTAATTAAAAAAAAAAAAAATTAATTTATTTCTTATACTTATTTTTTTATAGGTTTATATTTTTCATTATATCTATAAAAGTTATTAAAAATATAAATAATACATATACACATATATAATGTATATATTAATAAAAAAATGTAACAATTTTAATAGTTCTTAGGTTTGTTATTTTGCGACATTTAGAATAACTAGTATTATATTTTTATTAACACAACATTTAAAAAAATTTCACAAAAAAAAATTAATAAATATATGCAAAAAAGTGCCTTTTTAATTAAAATATAAGAAAACAAAATTTTCCCTGAATTTTTTGTAAAACATAAGTAATTAATCATATATATAAGAATATATAAAAATTAAATAAAGATATGAAACAATTAAAATTATAAAAGCAGTGAGAACAAAAAAAAAAAAAAAAAAAATAGAAATATGTACTAAAACAAACACATTAAGTAAAATAAAAATATAAAAAATTATACAAAAAAAAAAAATGCCCCCATTATTTATTTCAATAATTTACATTTTCAAATAATTCAAAATTTTATTAAGTTTTTTTTTTTATGTTGTATATATTTTTATATATAAAGATAAAATTATTTTCATTCATATGTTATTATACATTTACAAATATATATATATATATATATATATATATATATATATATATATATATATATATATATATATAGATAGATAGATAGATAGATAGAAATAAAAATAAAATATAATTAAGAATACATCACATGAATTAATAATGTGACTGTTAATTGAAAATGTTTTTATTATGTATAGTGATATACATTTAATTAAATCATAATATGAATGTTAAATAAAAATGATGTTGAAAATAAAAATAAAAATAATAAAAATAGTTTGTGTACATACAATAATATAGTTAATTTAATACAAATAAGAGAAAATTAAAATAAAACTAAACATTTCGGTAAGCTAAACAAATAAAATAAAAAATTGCTTTTTTTTTACTAGATGTAGAACATTTTTTAAGATCCGAATTAAGGAACACTATTAATAAAAAAAAAATTACAAACCTAAAGAAAAAAAAAAAAAAAAAAATTAAATAAATAATTTTACATTACTATAAATTTATTATAAATAAATTAAAAAAAAAGTGGATATATATATTACACGAATAGATAAAATAAAAGTATAAAAATATAAAAAAATGGTATAACTTAGATAATATAAATAGTTTTTAAATAAAAAATAAAGAAAATAATGGAATTATATATATAAAAAAAAAAAAAAAAAACCTGCATTTTAGTAAGAAAAAAAGGAAAAAGAAAAGTTGCTTCTTTTAAAATATTTTTTCATTTCAATTCTTAATTGAATGCATTTTCTTTTTTCATTACAAACAATATAAAGGAAACATTTTACATTTTCACTAAATAATAATATTTTCTATTATTTTATTCTTGAATACTCATAAGTTGATAGAGTAAAAAAAATATACATTATTAACAGTTTTTTTTTTTAACAGAATAAAAATGCTTCATGTAATTAAACAGATGTAGACAATCATTTTTTATTTCATATTCTAAAACTTCGCATATATAAAAAAATATATGAAATAATTCTTTTTAAAAATTTATAAAATTAATATGTTAAATAGGTTTATCATCCTTACACATAATTTTTCTTTAAGAATTTCACCTTTATTTTAAATTTTTATATTAAAATTTTTAATAGGCAATAAAATAAAAAATAATAGATGAATGTATTTTTAACATATATTTATATATTTTTTTTAATTTGAAAGAATTAAAAAAAAAAATACTTCCTATATAATCTCTCAGATGGAGTAATTTTTTTTTTTTTTTTATAATTTTTGAAAATTTTTTATAATAAATTTATTTAAAAAAAAAAAATATAAGATTAAATATATGTGATTTATATATATATATATATATGTGAAACAAATTTTTATGTATTATAATACATTATGAAAAGTTAAATATATATATATTTTTTTTAAATTTATTTAATTTCATTTATTTAATTAGAAACACTCCTGCTAGTAAAGTTTTGAATTACTATAACGCAAATAAATACAATATATTTTTTTTTATTAAGATTTAATTTACTTTAAGTGAAAAAAATATATATATCATTTATTCATTTATGTAATAACATTCATTAATGAAAATAAATTTATAGTACATAAAAATATTAAAAAAATTACACTAAAAAAATAAATATAAATCTTTATTTTTCTTATTTTCATTTCTATATGCAGATATATATATATAACTATAAAAATTAGTGTTCTATATTAAATTAAAAATAATATATATAAAAGTAACTTAAGCATTTATAAAATGGAAAGAAATGTGTATAAATAAAAAATATAAAAAGTGTATTCTACAAAATTAAATATCCTATTTTGATAAGCATATATATATATATGTTTTTAATATAGCACTATGTATTTTTTATTTATTAAATATACTTATACAATAAAATGTACAGATTATATTATTAAATAATAATTGAATTATCGCAGAATAGAAATAGTAGTAACTAATTATTAAAAAAAATTATATGCACATGTTTCATAAAATTTTAACTTAAATTTTATATGCATAATTTCTTTAGAATGAAGACGAAAATAATTAACTCTTTAAAGACATTAGTCAAAGATGATCTGAAAAATTACTTTTGTAATTACAATAATAAGAAAGAAATTTCTTATAGCATTTCAAATCTTATTAAAAATCATATAAAAAGTAAAAAAAAAAAAAGTCTAACAATTATATATATAATTTAAGAATTAATATATCTTATAGTTTAATCAATCCCAAATTATAAACTATGTATATATTAACAATATAGGATTAACTTCAAACAATTATAAAATTATCGTTGAAATTCTTTTAAATGAAAATAATGAACAAGGATTAAAGTATATATAAGAAATTATTATCTTTTTTTATTTTCTTATATATATATATATATATATATATATATATATATATATATATATAATTTATTATTATAGTAAAATTAAAAAATAAATGTATACATTATTTTCATTCCTTTTCTAAAAAAAGTGGAGTTATTTAATATTCTTTAATTTTATTTTATCTTTCTGCATTTCTTTATAGCATTTCTACTAGATTATTTTACAACAAGCAATCTGATTTTTTTTTTAAAGAAAGAATCATTAATGTAATTATTTTTTTAAAAAAATAAATAAAATCCATTTAAAATATAACTTTGACATAAATATAACATGTTTACATATTGAAATTATTAAGTTATATATTTACAAAAAAAAAAAAAAAAAATACATGTATACATAATAAAAAATAAGAAACACATATTTATTAATAAAAATAAAAATATATATATATATCTATATTAAAATAAAACAAAGTACATGTATATTAAAAAAAAATGAAAAAGATAAGCCTATATATAAGAAAAAAATAAAAAATAAAGATATTTAATATTTTATGATTAGTAATATATATATAAATATATTAATATAAGTTTTTGGCACTTAAAATTTTTCTTTAGAGGCATACAACAAAAACTTTTTGTTCTTAAAATAATTTATTCCTATATTTTTAAGAAATTATATACATATATATATGTGTGTATATTTTTATTTATAATATTTTATAGGACACTTGCCATTGTTTTATAGTGGTTTATTTAATTCATGTATAATGCATTTGAAAGATAAAATATATTTAAAGGTATCTTTCATTTTTATATCCATAAATTTTAAAAACAAAGACTTTAGGAATTTTTAAAAATATAAAATTATTTTTTTATGTATTGTTAACCCACAAAGCCTTTATATGTTTTATATATAATTACAAAAAAAGTGCACTAAAACTAAAAAAAAGTTGATATTTTTTGTAACACCTATGTATGTAACTTACAATTTTTTATTTTTATATTATATTATTTTATTTTTTTTAACTACAATAAATTAATATAAAAAGCCAAATAAATAAATCCCCTGCTATTAAATTTTATATGGGCACATAAATAGTTTCAAAATCAGGATAATTACTATTTCTTAAACTTCTTTTAAATTTAAAAAAAAAAAACTCTATTCTTTAGTTTAAATTTTTTCTATAAATTTAATTTTCCTCATGACAATTCAAACTTTTTTCTATTTACAATAAATTTTAAGGATTCTCTTAAAATAATTCAATATTCTCATAAATCCCTCACATACCTAATAATGTTATCTTTTACAAATAAAATAAAAGATAAAAAAAGAAACCATTAAATAAGAAAAAAGTGTATGAGAAAAAAGAAAAAATATATTTCATTTCTATATAGGTTTTTTATATATTAAAGATAAAAAAATATGTATATATATCTCTAATTTAATATTTTAAATATTAAAAGTACAGTAAATGTTCATCTTTATTTTTAAAAGTTCTCCTTTTAAAAAAATGAAAAATAAAATACATTATTCTTAGATACTACAAAAAAAAAAAAAAAAAAAAGCACAACGAATTTTACTTAATTTTTTATAGTCCTTTTATAAATTTTCTTTATACAGAATGAAAAAGAATTCTTTATTCACTCTCAGATTTCATAAACAACTAAATCAAAATGAGTTTTCATTATATTTCATTTTCCTCTTTTAAAAATTTTTTATAAAAGATGAAAAATATTACATTATTCTACTTTAAATAACTGAAGTATTAAAGAAAAAGGAAATTTTTATTATATTTTACTTTTTTCTTTTAAAATTTTTCTTTATATATATATATATAATTAAAAAGAATGGTCTGTTCTATTTTCATAACAAAAAAAAAATAAATCAATCAATAGTATCTTTTTTTTTTTCTCTATTTTTTTCAAAAATACCCCAAAAAATACAAAAATACTATAAAATATCGCAGTGAAATAAAAAAAATATAGCATTAATTGCACTATTTCAACATACATGGCACTAAAATTATTCATTGTATTATTATTCAATACAATAAAAAAGTGAAATGTGAATACAAAAAAATAAAAATTACAAATTTTTACATACAAAATCTTAAGAATATCTATCAATCAATTATTGTAATAAATTAATATAATTTAAAAGATTATGCTTTACGCATGCTTGTTGATAATTATGAATATTTTATTTAAAAAAATATACTTTTACATTAAATTCTGTAGTCTATAAATGAGATTTTTGAACATGCAAACAGAGAAAAATATAAATAAAAAAAAAAATATGCACAAAAAGTATGCACAAAAAGATGCACAACAAAAAAGCCAATAAAATATGCATAAAAAGAAAAAGTTAAAATGAAATATTAAAAATTTTTATATTAATAGCACTATATCATGTAGGTGTAATAATAAGAAAAATAGAAAGCAAAAAAAAAGATGTGGATTTTTTTGCATGTAGTATAATTCATTGTTTATAAAAAAAAACACAAAAATAGAAAGGAAAATAAAATGATCATACGATAATAACAGATAAACATATATATTGAAGAAGATATAAATATATAAAGAGTATATTTTACATTTTTTTCTAATCTTTTCCCTTTATTTTGATCTATTTTTCTTCATTCTCTTTTATAAATATTTAAGTGGATTTATTTTTACATGCGTAGAATAAAATAAATCTTTTTTTAATATAGCTATATACTAGATTAAACCTAAATACATTTAGCAAAATCTTAGTGCACCTAGATATTATTATTTTTTTTTTTATCATTTTTTTTTTCATATATAAATATATTTTTTATAAGTAGGAAATAAAAAATAAAATAAATTGATAATTATTCAAGTACAAAACAAAGATTATTTATATAAAAATAAAAAAGAGTTATGTTTTTAAATTATGTATGCAATTACGTATGTGAATAATTAAAGATATTGTAATTTCAATACAAAAATGCAAAATATGTTATATAGTATATATTTAAAACATACCCTTTTTTTTTATAAGATAAATATATGAATGCTGTGAAATTAAAACAAAAATTTTATTTTTTTTTTTTTCGTTTGTTTTATGAAATTATTAATTTTTAATTTAATTATTTATTGTGTTTTATATTCAGCTTTTTTCTTTATTTTTTTTTAGCTTTTTTTTTTTTTTTTAGTTTTTTTTTCTTTTTAATTTATTATATACGATTACATGATATAGAGTAAATTAAAAGAAAGATTATGTGCATTTAAATTAATGATTATATTATCAAAATTGATATAATTAAAAAATTAACAAAAGTAATAAAAGTTGTTAAGATATTGATCTCATCCGAACATACATACATCTTCATATTACCAACTGTATTCTACAAAAAAATTGCAACAAAAATGTAAGATATTTTTAAGTAAATTTGTTTATAATAATAATTATAATTTTTTTATTTTTTTTAACTTATTTAGTTTTTATTTTTTTAAAAATATGAAAAATTTTCAGATGTCCAATTATTAATAATTAAAAAAAAAAAAAATAATAGTTCTATAACAGCTAAGATTTCCTATCTATCGAAATGATAAACAAAAATGAGCAAGTTTTCTTTTATATGTATAACAGAAAAATAAAAAAAAAAAAAAGTAATATAATTTAAAAAAATGACGAAATATATAAAGGCAACATTAAAATGAACATATTTATAATACATGCACATGTATGTATGTATATATATTTATTTATACATATTCATTAAGAAAATAATGAAAAGGTTTATAATAAAAAAAAAAAAAAACTAAAAATTTATGTATATTATTAAAATTAGTATGAGTTCATTAAATTGATTTATAAGAGTGAATGCAATGCAGTAATATTAGAGAATGATAAAGATAAACGTATTAAATTAATGTAAAATTATTAATTACATTGATTTTCATGTATATATATGTATTAATATTTTAAATATCTTTACATGAATAATTTAACAAATAAAAAAAAAAAAATGGCTAAAAGCGTTTAGTGCATTAAGATTATTTTGTAACTTTTTGTATCATTTTTAAGAGATATATATTAAAAAAAAAATAAAAAAAGTAACGTTTCTATATATCATATAGAATTATTACATATTATTACATACAATTTTTTATGTTTACTGTTTCTTATGTTTCTTTAGTAACTTTAATTTTTTCCCTTTTTTTTTTTTCTGTTAAGCATATATTCTATAAATTTTAATTGAATAATTTTTTTTTTTTTCTGAATATATTTTTAGTTGGATATACTTTTATATTTTACAGATTAATATATGATATAAAATTTTTTCAACTTGCCTTTTTTTTCTTTTCTTCTTTTTTAAAAAAAAAATGAGAAAAGGAAAACCAAGACATGTACCAATGTTTTTAAGAAGTGAAAATAAAAAAATATTTTTTACATTTTTTTCATATTTTATGCCAAAAAATGATTTAAATTTTATTTTCGAGCACTATGATATTGGGTTAATTGTGCTAACAAAAATTCACAATATAAGAAAAAAATATGAAGATGAAAAGAATAATTTACAAAACCAAGAGAATAAATCAGATATAGATGACATGGAATCTTTTGATGAAAAAGTTAGAACATTTTTCTTAAATTACAAAATAAAATCTAATAATGAAGAAACAATTGACACTAAAAAAATAAAAAATGAAAAGCACAAAAAAAGTAAAAGGAATATATTAAATAATGAAAATAATCGAGAGCATTTAAATAAAAACGTAAACAGCAAAAGTAACAGTTTTGATGCTCAACCAGCAACTAAAGAGGCAAATAATTTTTCTAATGAAAATAAAGAATTATTTAAAGTTAATGAAAATGAAATAATAAATAATAATTTAAAAAAAAAAAATAAAAAAGTTAAGGTACAAGAAAATATCAATAACAATGAATCTTATTTAAAAAGTGTAAAACTAGAGTTAGATAAATGCAACGAGGAAAATCAATCATTTACTAAAAATGAATATGATAATATGAATATTAGCAATGCAACTAATAAAAATGAGAATTTAATAGAAAAAATAAGTGATTTAAGCAAGATAGAGAATGCTAACATAGGGATAAAGAGCAACAAAGAACAAGACAATGAAAAAAAAGAAAATTGCAATGAAATTGAAAAAATAGTTAAAAAAGAAGAAAATAGTGAAATTATAGAGAAGATGGAAATAAAAAAAGAAATATACGAAGATGAAGAAGAAATGTACGACAATAAAGAAATAGATGAAGATGATGATATACATAAAAATAATGAAAAACAAAAGAATTTGATCATGAAGGAATTTAAGAAAGTAAAAAAAAATATTAGTTTAATAGAGGGTAGTGAAGATAAACAGAAAGAAAAGGTAAATGAAGATTTAAAAATTGAAAAGGAATCATATGATATGAGTTTTCCTTTAAAAAAAAAAAATGAAACCTACAAGAAATTTAGTAAAAGAATTAATAGAAAAAAAATAAATGATTTTGTTGATGACCATGATGACTATTGCTTTTATATAACAGATCTTTGTAAGAAAGGTACTATGCTCTCGTTGAAGAAAAATGAATTAATAAATGATAAGAATGAAAAATATAAATTAAGCTCTGCTAAATTTATGGAGACATCAGAAAACAACAAAAATAGTTCATTTAATGAATCACATCCATTAAATAATATCTTAATAAATACTAAACTAAGTGAGCAATTTAAAGAGAATAAAACTAGTGAATCAAAAAATTTACAAAAAAGTAAAGGAAATTTTCCTCAAAATTCAAGAATACCAATTAATGAAACTATATTATTACCGAATGCTTACCCGATAGATAATGATAACAATAGTTATAATTTAAATAATATAGAAAACTTACAACATAAAGATAATTATATAGCAGAAAAAAATTTTCAAAATTCTATATATTATATGAATGGAGAAAATAACTTTTTTAGAAACTCAGTTGACGAAAATAATGTAAATTATCTCAATCTAAACATTAAAAATAAAAATAACTTTGAAAATAAAACAGAAATTACAGATGAAATAGAATATTCTAAATTTTTAGAAAATAACCAAAACGTTATGAATGATAAAAAAAAATCTTATATAAAATATGAAAAAACTAAAAAAATTTCTCAAAATAAAAGCAAGAAAAAGAATTATAATGAAATTAACAAAAAAATGATGTATGTAAATGATCAATCAAACCATGATTTTGTAAATAATAAAACAATTCAAATAAAGGATGAGCAACTATATCAAAATGGTAATTATGATTATTATACTATAAATAATCAAAACGGTTTCAATAATTTTTATTCAAGTAACATTAATGAAATAAAAAATGATATTAATGAACAAAATAGTTACACAAATAATAATAATGGAAATAATATAAATAATAATAAATGCAGTACTAAAAATGAGAATAGCATTAATCAAAATTTTCAAGCAAACGGAATAAATAACTATGATACTAATTTTAATTTAAGCAATTACCAAAATAATACAAGTAATATAAGTACTAATTCAAACATGAATGCATCAAATAATAATCCAAAAAATATGAGTAATAATAATTATAACACCCCAAATCAGATTAATAATGATTTCGTTAATATGAACATAAATAATGAAAATATGTTTACAAACTATAACATAAATATTAACTATTTAAAAAATAATGCAGATGAAAAAAATTATACACAAAATAGTTTTGATGAAAATGATAATAATGATGATAATAATAATAATGATAATGAGGATAATTATGAAAAAATTAATATAAAAAATAATGTTTATATAAATGGCAATGTTAACAACAATGATATTTATTTTAATAATAATGACAAGATAAATAACTATATGAAAAATTACATAAGAAATAACTTCCCTAATGATAATGCATTTAATAATAATTATTCCAATAGTGCAAACATTACTACTTATATAGATAGCTGTAGTAACAATAACATTTATAATATGAAAAATAATGATAAAAATGAGTTTAGTGGAAAAAACACATCAAGTTATATTAACAAAATACGAAATGTGCAATATAATAGTAATAATATCTTACAAAATGAAATTTTCAATAAGTTAAATGAAAATAATTTTAAAGATCAGCCCATATTTCCAACGAATAAAAGTAATTCTCAAAGTAGACAGGAAGAGCAGTTAAATCGTTACGTTATTCCTTTAGCAAATGCCCAAAACAATAAAAAAAATGTATATAAAAATAGCATATATGTGCAAAATGATAATATAAGAGAACCTAATTTTTCATTTAATTGTTTTTACGATGATAGTAACCATATTAATAACAATTTCTCCAATTTAAAAAAAATTAAAGAAGAAATAGAAGAATCAACAACAAATTCTAAAAACATAAACAATGTGTATCAGACAAAAAGTAAAGTGGATATCTCAAATAATAAAGCAAATATGCAAAATGTATATAATAATTATTCTAAGATCATTGAAAATGGTTGCAATGCTCCAAACTTTGATAACAACGATATGATAAATAACTATTTAAATTTGAAATATTTAAGTAAAAATTCATTAAGTGAACGAGAAGAAAAACAAAAAGAAATTTTAGAAAAAAAAAATAATGTAAAAGAAGAAAGGGAAGATTATGATGAACAGAAAAAAACGCAAGGCATAATAGAAGATAATGAAAATATAAAAGAATATAATTATTTAATTAATGCTATTAAAAATGAAAATCCAAGTTTTTATAATATAAATAGAAATAACGTGAATAAAGATAAGAGTGAATTAGATAATAATTCATTTAAGACACAAAATCAAAGTGAAGAATTGCAATTTTCAGATGAAAAAAAAAAATATATTATAAAAAATAACAATAATATTATATATTCTACTTCAAAAAATATGGGTGGAAAGAAAGGAGGAAATCAAATTAGTAATTATAATTATGTAGAAAATGATTTAGAAAAAAAAAGAAAAAAAATAATACAAGATACTTTTGAAAAAAACACTTCCTATCATCAATTAAAAGATACATTTTTATATAACGAAGAAAATTCTTTGAAAAAAATACAATCAGAAAATAAAAATTCTCTTCATCACTATATAGATTCAGAAAATAATTTAATGGATGAAAATAGTAAAATTGTGGATCAATTTTTATGTAATAATTATGATATTAAAAATATACATATGAATAATGAATCATCATTATTATTTCGAAATGAAGATAATAATAAATATATTGTACCAAATAATATTGAAAATGATAAAGTCGACAATAACATCAATGATACAAGTTGCTTGAAGGAAGAAAATGGTAGCTATAAGAATGAATCTCATTATAAAATTAAAAATGTTAATAAAAGTGTAGTTCAAAACAGTAAATCCTACATTATGACAAAGAATGGATGCTTTAAGAATAATCATAATAATTATATTGAAATGAAAACAAATTTGAATAGCCCTAGCAAATATAGTAATAAATCTAATTATGAAACGTCTCTTAAAAATATCGATAATAATGTTGATATTATAGAAAATAATATTGAGATGATAAAAAACGTTAACAATAATAATAATAGAAATAATATTGGAGATTCAAAAGTAAGTATAAATGAAGATATAAATAGTAGAAATGGTTATATAAATAACGATGATACTAATATTAATAATTACATGATGAGTGATGAAGTAAACAACTTAGAATATTCCAAATTTTATACAGATGATAATGCCGAAACAAAATCCTTCTCGGAACTAAACGAACAAAATTCTTCAAAAAATACTGTATATGTAAAAAAAAAAGAAGACTTTGAAATAAGTGACTTGGGATTAGTAACAGACATAGAAAATTATAATTATAAAAATAAAGCTAATAATTATAATAAAGAAATGAAATATAATGTTTATGATATGAAAGTATTACAGGATTTAGATAATTATATTATTAGTGAAAGTAAAAATTATAATCAAGAATTTATTGACAATTTTAGCTGTAATGCAAAATTAGAAAGAGCAAACATAAATAGTGATAATTCAAAAAATATGCATGATACTTTTTATAAAAAGAGTTATTCTAAAAATGATAATTATAATGATGAAAATAACACATATACTAATAACGTAAATAAAAATTTTAAAAATAATTCTAAAGATTCTTTTACATTTTATAATTCTTCAAATAAATATTCAGAAGAAAAAAATTTAAATGATGAAAATAATAAATATGTTAATAATAATACATCTTCATTATATGAAAATATAAATAATAGTAATCTTTACCAAAACTTATTTGATAATAAAGATAGAATAATGTTTCAATCTGCAAAATCATTAAATTTCCCGACATCTGATATTTATTGTGATAATAATAAAACGATAGCTACTTTAAATGAAAAAGATCACATGGATTCACAAAACTTTTTAAATAATAATTTTAATAAAATAAATGAAAATTTTCTTAAAAAGAACATGGAGTCAAATAATAATATGTATAATATGCATAATGCTTCTCATCATAATTATCCAAATGAAGGTTTTTTTAATAGAGAAGAGGAAAACAATGAAGGAGGTAATTTAACATCAGCTCAATCACAATATTATTTCAATAATTTAAGTAGAAAAAAAATTATGAATAATTTAAATACTAATAGTCTGAATGAAATTTTAAGATTTAATAACAGTAGTAATATTAGTAATGTTAATAACACTGATGATGTTACAAATATTCATAATGTTTGCCAGAATAGTTATAATACAAACATTAATCAGAATCATTCTACCATTAATGGAAATGCAATTTATAGTTTTAATAACAATTTTAAAATAAATAACATTGATTATCATAATCATATTAACAGTGTTAATATCAGTAATTGTAATACCTATAACAATTATAATAATGGAGATGCTCATAATAATATAGACATAATAAAAATGAAAAACACTAATAATGAAAAGCATAGTGTTACCAATAATTTTTGTAATTTAAATAATATGAAGAATGCATATTCAAGCAAATTTAATAGTACAGATAGCCAATTAAATCCAGTTAATGAGAGTAACGTAAGTGATAGCTTTAACGAAACTCAAATGAATGCAATGGATAAATGTAAAAATATAAGCGA
Organism: Plasmodium relictum; assembly: GCF_900005765.1. Classification (NCBI taxonomy): domain Eukaryota; phylum Apicomplexa; class Aconoidasida; order Haemosporida; family Plasmodiidae; genus Plasmodium; species Plasmodium relictum. Next base: position 1,647,609 of record NC_041687.1, on the reverse strand, counting down.
TGGAAATACGCCATATAACATAGAAAACATAAATTATTTAATGAATAAAATAGATAATTCTAATTCATTTTACGATAATTATAAATTTATGAATATTATTAATTATAATGAAAAAATGTCTAGTGATGAAAATATTTATAAAGATAGCAATTTAAATTTAAAAAAAATGAAGAATCTCCCCGGAAATAATACTTCTAGTTTTAAAAATCCGTATTTATATATGAACAAAAATATGAATCCTGAGGAAGTTGATACAATTACTTATGAAAATATAAATGAAATGAATAACAATATTGATCATATGAAAAATGATTCGAGTAGTACGTGTTGTGATAATAATAATAGTAATAATGATATAGTCAAAGGTGAAATGATTTTAAATGGATTATATGATAACATCAGTTTTGATAATTATAAAAATAATACTTCATTAATAATGGATTTTAATAAAAATAAGCAGAATAATAATTTTTATGAATCTTTCAATGCTGATCTTAAAGATAAACAGAAGAATAGTAATGATAACTTTAATAATTCAACTAATCTCATAAATTGCAAAGGCTATCAATTTAATAGTAAAAATACCTTTAATTCACTAAGTAATAATATAAATAGCTTAAATGATTTAAAAAATATGAATGACTTAAATAATGTAAATTGTTTAAATGATTTTAAAGATACAGATACACTAAATAAATTAATTAGTTGTAATGATAAGAATAATACAAGTGCTGTAAATAATTTTAAAAACATAAATGAATTAAATAGAATTCTTGGAGTAAAAAATATAAATGACGCAAAAACGGATAATATGAATATCATTTTTGGAAATATGGATAAAGTGAATATTATGAACAGTTCAGAAAATTTGAAAAATTTTACAAATAATAACATGAACAACATAAGTGATAATATTAACAAAAATTTTGTCCTTGATAATTCATTTATTAATACATTGGGAAATAATACAAATATTCCTAATAAGGAACATGTAGATTTTGATCCTAATAATATTAATTTTTTAAAAAATTATAATTTTAACAGTTATATGTTTCTACTTCAACTAAATAAAATAAATGACTACTATAACTCAATAAATAATAAAAATATAGTAGATAATTCTAATTTTAATTTAAATATACCCATACAAGTACCACATAATAACATGAATATATTTGCAAATCAGAAGAAACTAGAATTTGATAAGCAGTCTAATAAATCATATATCAATGAAATAAATTCTAATTGTGAAAAAAACGCTATCATTATAAATAACTGTTATGCCTCTCCTGTACCTAATATAGTTCTTAAAAATAATAAAGAAAGTAATGTAAATATATCAAAAAGTAATATTAGCGATGATTATATAAATAATTATAAACAACTATATGTTCTTAATAGTGATATTTTAAATATAGATTCGAAGAAAAATACAAATATGGACTTTAATAAAAATTTTGTAAATTATGAAAATCAAATAAAATATATGAATAATTCTAAAGGAAACATAGTTAATTATGATAATTATAATATGAATGTTCAGAATAAAAATCTAAACTCAATTTTTTCTTTAGATTCATTAAAATGCAATCTAGCAAATAACAATTCCAATTATATAAATATATTAAATAACATATGCCATATCAATGATGATAATTCCAATACTCAAGGCACATGCACAAATAACAAATTAATGTTGAACGATAAAAATAAAAAGAACAATCATAATGTTAATGAATTATATGAATTAAAACATGTAAATCTCAATGAAAATAGAGGTATAAATTCTATTATTCCTGTCAATTTTCCTATTAAGAATTATTATAATTTTCAATTATTATTAAATGTACTAAAAGGAAAGCAATTATATAATTCTTTTAATCATGATACTGGAAAAGAACAAAATAATAATTGCATGAATTTAAAAAATAATAAAAAGAATTATTCTATTTCTTCAGTAGGATTTAGTAATAGAAGCAAAAGGTTATTTTAAATAGAAAATTAATATATGCATATATATATACACATTAATATAGAAATTTTTACCTAAATTTTTTTTTTTTTTATAGATGGACTATTTGCCCCTCATATATTTGTTGCAATAGCGCATTATGTAGATTTAAATTAACGTGTAATTTTAAATTTTTGCAGTTCAACCAAGCTTATAACACTTTTAATATTCCTTATGCCATTTATAATTGCTATAAAAATATTATGAATAATTATCATTATTTCACATCAACTTTATGTCCACAGCAAACTTACTTGTCAAAACATTCAGCACAAGTAACTTTTTTTTTTATATATTTTAAATTGAATAATGACCTTACAAATTATTTTTTTTGTTAATGGAAATATTAGTTTACTTAAATATTTTATATAATTTTTTTTTTTTTCTTCTTATTAGGAACATGAAACTATATTCAACGTTTACTGGCATTTATTAAATAATGAAAAATATAAATATATACAGAATATTATATTATTTTTAGATAGTAATTTATATACAAGAGCAGTATGGTTATTAAAAAAAGGACACAATATGAATGATTTTGAAGTTCAAAGAGCTGAAAAGAAATTAATAAAATTAATGCTTTTAGTATTTAAATTTACCTATGAATTTAAAAATGACAACGACAAATATGAACATATAAAATCATTTTTGTATTCTATAAAGAATAGTCATATTAATTTTGAAATTATGAATAGATTTTTATTTTATTAGAAATTTTTCTTTTTTTTTTCTTTTTATAAAATATATTTTATAAAGAAAAAAAAATAAATAATTCAATAAAAATTTTTATAAACTTTTTAAAATATTTCATGAAATAGAAGCATTTTGAAAAAGCATAATCTATATTTGTTTTATTTTATGTCTTTTTTCTGCGATAATGAAATATATTTTTCACGTGAATATATATATATGCTTGTACATATATTTAAGCTTGTGATCATCTTCATATAATATTTTTTATGATTTTAAGAGTTTTAAGTAATGTTCTTTAGTATTTAAAATTAAATAAAAAAAAAATTTTACTTTCAAGGTTTAATACAGACAAATTGAAAAGGATTTTAAGAAAATTTTTTTGTTTATTAAACTTTACCGCAGTGATTTTATTACTATTTCCTATTTTTCACTTCTATATGATTTTTGTATTTTAAATAACTTAAAAATATTTTTATTCTTTTTTGTGTTTTTAAGTATAGTTTTTAAATTTAACAATAAAAAATAAATGATTTGTGTATTTAATGAAATTATTTCAAATAAAAAAAAAAAAGAAAAAAAGTATTTTATTTCTATTTAATCAATAAAAATGTGGCTATAAAAGCATGTAACAAACAAATTGGAAAGAAAGAAATGAGAATTCTGTTCTTTTTTATAAATTTTGCTAAAATTAAAATACAATCTTGTATAAATAAAAAGAAAGAAATATTTGTAATTTATAACTTATATTTATATATATATTATAATAATTATAAATTTAATAACAAATTTTATGTATATTAGCGTTAAAGATTTTTTTTTTTTTATTTACTGTAAGAAGACCACACGACAGAAAATAAGGAAAATAAAAGACGCAATGATGGAGAAGATATAAATAAATTTACAAAAGAAGAAAAAACGAATGGAAATAACGAATAACTTATAATACACAATGACTGAAAAAATTGTCTATAAAAAAAAAAAAAAAAGAAATATAATATTATAATATAAATACAGAAAAAAATAATTCTTTTCGATATATTTGATTCGTAACATTTCTTTTATTTTTAATTTATTGAAATATATTATTAATAAATTATAAATTATATTTTTTTTATTTTATATTTTTTTTTTTTTTTGTTAATATAAGGGGGGGGGGAGTAATATTCCATACCTATTAATATGCAATAAAGACAGATTAAAAGAAACTAATATGTGCCCAATAATGAAAAAAACGAAAAAATAGGCAAACGTGTTTTTTTTATCTATGACTTCTTCATCTAAAAATATTGTTCTAAAAAAGTTTAAACAAAAAGTTTATATACTGTCAAAAAAAAGATTTATTTTTTCATAAATTACATTGATAATGATATGTAAACAATAAAAGATCCCCATAAATCCCCTTAAAAAAAAAATAAAACGAATTAAATAATATAAAATAAAGCTACTGTATAATTTCCTTTTATTTATTTATCTTGTTTTTCATTACAATTTTTTATGGTATTATCATCATCGTATTGATGAAAACATACATATAGTATTTTTTTATATATATTTTTTGCATCTCTTATCTATGTTAAAATTCAAATAAAAAAAATAATAATATGAAATAAAATAAAATAATAAAATTCATTATTTAATATAGAATAATATAATATTGTTAGATAATAGTAAATAGGAATTTATTTTATCTAATTGAAAACAAGAATAATTAAAAATTTTTTTTTTTTTGTTTGTCTCTATTCAAAAAGTGAATTTGACAATCTTATTTTTTTTTTTTTTATGATATTCTTGCCATGGTATCTTTAACTGGTTCATCCATAGTAAATTCATAATTAACCAAACGTGCAGCTAAGGGAAATTTTTGTTATTTATTAAATGTAAATTCTTTAAAAAAAAAAAAGAAATATTTATTTAAAATCTTTTTTTCTTTACCATTCATCGCCATATTCTTTGTTTTCTCTATATTAAATATAATTTTATAAGCAATTATTTAGTTTTTTGAGGCAAGTAAAATTTTTTTTTATTTTAAACTCAAAAGTAAAAAGTAGAAAATACAATAATATTTGTAAATTAATTTCTATTGTAACCATTAGCTCTTTTAATATTTTAATTTCCTTTTTCTTTTGATATTATTATTTTATTTTATTTTATTTTTCTTTTTTTTTTGGAGTAATATAATTTTAAATAATTAAAAAATATTTTTTTTTTATTTTTCAAAAAAAAAAAATGGTGAAAAGAACTAGTAAAATATTCATTTAAATGAAATTTTATTTAATTTTACAAAAAAAAAGTTATAAATATTACTTTATTAAAATTTTTATCAAATACTCATTTTGAAAAATAATTTTTATAAAGTCTCTTAATATATTAAAAATAGTTCTATTAATAAATTCTCTTTTTTTCAAGTTCAAAAAATTCTTCTTTGAACTTGAAATTCTTATAAATAGCTTAATATTGAAAATATATCATTTAAGTTAAAAGCTCTAATTTTTTTATATTAATGCTAAAATTATATTAAAAAACTATACAGGAAATATATTTTTGTACTTAAAAAATGAATAATAGTTTAAGAAACTTCACACTTCTTAAATGGAAAATATTAGAAAATTATAGAAAATATTAACAAATTTGAAAATTGCAAAGTCATGTAAATGGATTTTAATGGAAATTAATTTAATATTCAAATTTTTTATTGTATTTTTTTACTGAAGTAACTTATAGATATTTTTGAAACATTTTAAAATGTAAAATCATTAGATTTATATACCACGTTTTTAGCTAAAAAAAAAAAAAAGATCAAAGGAAAATGTTTGATCCCCACAGACAATAAATTAATATATAATTATTTAAAAATATAAATATTTGAGCAAAAATCATTTAAGAATGCTAGTGTTACAAAATGAAATTATATGAATATATATTTCATATGTCTTTTTTGAAAGAAACTATATATAATTGATCAATTTATTTAAAAAAAAAAAATAAATAATACTATTTAGTAAATACTTCATTTTTTTTTTTTTTCTTTTTTTACTAAATGTATGTACACATAATGTAGATATACATTTCCTTGAAACAAACAACAAAATACTTAAAAATGTATTCATTTTATTTATTTTTAAAAATTTTATTTTTTTTATTTCATCTATAAAAAATAAAATTTTTCTTTATTATTCGTTCTAGTCCTATAGATTATAGAAAGATATTTTTTTCCATTTTTTTTTGTAAATTATCACTGGTAGTGTAATTACAAAGTTGGTGTGTATTTATATACATAGTTTTTTTTTTTTCTATATATATTTTTTAATAAATCTTTGATTTACTATAATAACATGAATTTCTTATTATATTTTATATAGAGTTAAATAGATAGTATATATATAATTCATGTGTGTAAGCACATTGTATTTTTTTTTAAAGTATCATTAAAGAATAATTACTATTTAAAAGTCATATTTTTGTTTTATCTAAAGAAATATATTTGTATAAATGAACTATATATGTTTATAAGCTAAATTGAAATTTTTTTAATATAATATATATGATTTTCTATAGAAAAATAATTTCACCATTTTTCTCTTTAAGAAAATTATATTTTAAAACAAACACATTAAAAATTCTTTAAATAAATATGTATTTATGCAATATTAATTCTCATGTAGAAATATATATATATATATATATATATATATATATATATATATCTTTTTTTTTTTTTTAATCTTTCTATTATTTATATAATGAACATATATTACTTTAACTGACTATTTTTTTTTTTTTTTTATTTTTTTTTAAAAATGAATTATGAGGAAGAAAAAGAAAAAAATAAAAAATCAATTACTGTTTATAAGGATGAAAAAGAAAGAAAAAAAATCTCCTTTTTCAACGGCTTCGATGATTTTAAAATTAATTATTCTTTTAGTTCAAGTAATTCTTCAGATAAAAGTAAAAAATTAATCGATGAAAATGATACTAATAAAGAAGATATAAAAAATCTAATAAAGATTATAAATAATAACTATATAGACAAACATTTTTATTTTAAAAAATTGAGCATGAATGATCTATATAAGATATTTGTCTATTCTAATTTTTTAACAAAGTCTTTAATTCTCTATCCCTCATTAATTCATCACTTTGAAAACATAATAGAAAAACTTAAAATAATTAAAAATGAAGAAAATTTACCAGTAGTAGATCAATTTAGTTTTTCTTACTTAGATGCAAAGAAAAATTATAATGATAGAAATATTATTAGCAGTAATTCTAATACAATTAAAAATGAAACTTTATTAGAGAATACTGACAATATGTATTTTTCAAATAAAGAAGGAATTACAATATCATCAAATGATACAACATCAAATGTGAGAAAAAAAGATATACAAAATTTAATTATACATAGAGGAGAAAAAGAAGAAACTGTAACTAGTACATTAGGTAACAAGAATGAAACATTTAAAAAAGACGAATTAAATGGGAAAAAAAAAAAATTAGATATATTAGATGAATTAAGAGTTTTAGGTAAAAATTTTGATTATATTTTGAATAAAAAAGTTGAGCAAACTAATAATGTTGCAAACTTCATAAAACAAGATTATCCTTTTAATTATGAATATAAACAAATAGACAAGCAAAATATTTTCCATAATAATAATTTAAATTTAAATAACATATATGCTTTAAATAATATTTATTCAAAAGACATGGACGATGAATACAACACTAATAATTTAAATCATTCATTAAGTAATATGCAAAGTGGAATAAATAATAACAATGTTAATATGTTAAATTCTCCAATAGATAAAAATATTCGTGTTTATAAAAACATAAATGAATATGATATTATTGAACTAAAAATAAGTACTTCATTTAATAATAAATATATATGTAGATACATAGGTAATAATATTCATTATTCTTATTTCTTTTTTATTTTTTATTTTTAAGCTCAATATTTGATTTTTATTTCATTTTTTTTTTTTTTTTTTTTTGCTTATTTTTTTCTTCTATTAAATTATGCTTTTATATTTTATTTTGATAATTATTTATTATTATTATTTATTTTATTTTTTTTAATTTATTAGGTATTCATAGTGGAATGACTCTATATAACATACATAGATGTATATGTATATGTCTAGGAGTAAAAAAAGAAGATACAGATAATTATCTGCATGTTTTTATTTTAAATAATGGTAATATATATGGTAGTGGTAAAAAGTGTAGTGTTAGTATTATTAGAAAAATTCAAATAAATACAGATCGTCATATCACTTTTAAGCATATAGTAAAAACACCATTATATCTTTATAAAACAAAGGATAGTAACAAAAATAATTTTAAGAATGAATTTTCTATGAATAATCAAAGTAACTTTGACGATAAGGTTTTTGAAAATATTCAAAGTAATTTTAACAATGTAAACAATTTTAATGATATAAATAATCTTAACCTAAACAATACCAACTTTAATATGAACTTAAGTAATGTTAATTTAAGTAATACTAGTTTAAACAATATAGATATTTTTAATAATTCAAATAATATGTATAGTTTTAATGAATTAAATAACACAAATAATTACCAACTAAATAATACCAGAAATACAAATAATATAAAAAATTTAAATACTGTTAGAAATTTAAATAATTTTAATAACATGAACAATAACTTATATAATAATATATGCAATAGCTTAAATAATAACATAAATAATAGTTGTTTCAATAATAATATTTTTAATAATTATAGCATGAATTATTTAAATGAAATGAATATGAATGATTCTTTTACTGATAATTTATATAGAAATAATATAAACATAAATATGAACAATGAAAACATAAATAGCACTAATTCATATAATTTAAATATAAATAATACTTTTATCCAAAATAAAAATGTTAATATAAGTAGCTCGTCTCATAATTACTCTCTCAATAAAAATCTATCTGATTTAGATTTAGAAAAAAAAGTTAAAATAAATAATAATAAGCTTTTAAATGATAATAAAACAAATACTAATTGTACAAATGAAGATATAAAAAAACCGAAAAATATAAGTAACTTTAATATTAATATTAAAGAAAAAAATAAAAATGATCTTAAATTAAAGGATGAAAATGACAAACATATATATGATTTGTCTCATTCTACTGAAAATACTCAAAATAAACAAGGCTTTATATCTAAAATTCCATTAGTAAATAACAATGTCTATTTAAATAATAGCAAAGAAGATATGAATCACATGTTTAATAATCTTTCATCTAATAATGTTTCTTATAAAAGTTTAATTCCGAATGCATTTGACATAAAAGATACTATTAACAACTGTGATTCATTTAATAATAATATTTATGTATCAAATAATATATTTAATGATAACTTAAATAATTCAAAAATGATTCAAAATAGATTTGTTAATTCAGGTGCCAATTCAGATTGTTTTTTGCCTATTAATTCTTCTCCTTTTAACAACAATATGAATTGTGATAGTTTTAACATAAGTAATTTAAATATTAAAAATGAGAATTTAAATAATCTATATACTGTCAATTCTAATTATTCCTTAGTTAATAATAATTACTTAAGCAAAAACTCCACAAATAATTTTGTATCAATGGATACAGTAAATAATTTATCTTATAATACTACGAATATTAATAATTTAAATACACCAAATTCATTTTTCTATAAACAAAAAAGTAATTTTGTTATAAATAATAATTCTTTAAAACGCAATTTTAACAATACTATGAATAATGATATAACATATGCTAATTTAATGAATAGCACTTTTAATGAACATAGTTCTATTAGTAATAACAATTTGAACATTTTGCCTGATCCTTCTATTAATCCTCAATATTTTAATGAAAGTATAAATAATTCTATTACAAATAATATGAATTTATATAAAATCCAAAATATAAATGAATGCACAGAAAATTTTAAAATTGCTTATAATAATACTGAAAAAAACTACAAACACAAAGATTTATTAAAAGTAAAAAGTACGGAAAATAATAATAATAATAATAATAACAAAGATCTTTCTCTTAAGTTAGAATTTAATGATTCTTCTAATTTGAAAACAATTAGTGAAGAAAATTTTGGAAATATTGAAGAAGACGTTGTAGATGAAGAAAAAAAAACTAAAAATTATGATAAAAGCAACTCAAATCAAGATAGTGAAGATGAAATAAAAAAAGAATATGAATATCAAAACGTTACTTCTAAAGATATAAAAAAAATAAATGAAAATAATGTAAAAAAATATAATTTAAAGAATAAATTTGATAAAGAACACTTATATGAATGGACAGAAAAAATAGATAATGATGCAGTAGAAAGGAATAGTAATCATTCAGAAAATTATAAGAGTGGCAAGAACATAAAAAATTATAAAGTTAATGAAAAAATAGAAGATGAAGATGGTGATATGAACCTTAGTGTAAACGAACTAAATGATATGATGAAAATTAATAATTTAGAATCGAAAATGAAAAAAAAGAAAAACAAAAAAGATGAGCACATAGAAGAATATAAAATTAGTAAAATGAAAAATATTGATGAATATACTAAAGAAGATAAGAATAATACCCATAATCAAATGAATAGTTTAATTAATAATAGTACATATGAAAATAATATGAGTAACATTCAGGAAAATAATATAAAAAATTATAATTTAAATAAAAATAATGAAAACAAATGGAAACAAGGAAACAATGAAAATAAAAAATATGCTTATACAAAGAATAAAAGTAAAATAAAATTGAAAAATTCTACAAATGATGATCAATGTAAAAAAAGCCAAAATGAATATTTTTTTAACATAGATAACATAAAAGATAAAAATAGTATGACAAATAATATAAATACTATTACTTTAGATAAAAATATTCAAACCTCATGTAATATATATAATGATAACACATTTTTAAAAAAAAAAGCTAAGTGTGAAAGCTTATGCGACATATATAATAATTCTTTTTCTAAAAATAATAATGATAAGGATTCAGAACAATATGAGGATGCTATTGAGAAGAATAGTGTAAATAAACAGAACATTGATGAAGATTTGATTTATTTAAAGAAAGAAAAAATATTATCATCTGTTAAATGCTTTAAAACAAAGAACAGCACAAGAAATATTAGAAATTTTGAAATGCCACAAAATGGAAATTTAAAAAAAAATTATAAAAATGAAGATATTATAAAAAATAATAAAAATATAAATACTTTTAGAAACCTAAAAAATGATAGAGTAGATATTGTTGATGAAAAAGAAGAAGAAGTATTTAAAAAAAATGGTGAAAAACTTACTAATAGGAAATTAAATAATTATATGATTTTAAAAAACCAAAAGTATTTAAATGAAACAGAAATAGAAAAATTAAAAAAAAATAGAGAACATTATTTAAGCGAAGTAAAAATCATAGATAAAAAAAACTATTTACATAATGATAAAAATATAAAGAAAGAAGAAGAAAGAGAAAGAAGTGAAAGCATTGAAAATTTAAACGGAGATACTAATTTTAAAGAAGATAATAAAATAGAAAATTTTACATCAAGCAATGAAGATTCATCACTAAAAAGATCAAATATAAGTGGTCGTATTAATTTAAATGATGAAAATAACTTAAATAAAGGAATAAATTGTAATGAAAATTTAGAAAATTTTGATGAAAAAACACATTTGGAATATGAAGACAAAAAGACAAGAAAATCAAATATCATTGATAATATTTATAGCAAAAATATAAATTTTTATCATACCAATAATAGTAAAAATGATAATGATGAATTTATTAAACTTCAAATAATGAACAATTTTAATTACAAGGATGAAAATACAAAATCAAATACTCAAATTGATGAAATCACTTCTAATGAAAATAATTTCATAAATAGTAAAGTAAATGATAATGAAAAAAACATTTCTTCTAATATATCTGAAATAGGTAATAATGTGTTGAATGAAAATTATGATGATTCTAATTGCTATTTAGATTCTAATTCTTATAATAAATATGTTAATAATATTCAGGTTTTTAATGACAATTCATTTAATTTAGTGAACAAAAATAATTTATATAATAATGAATCATCTTATTATAAAAATAAAAATGATCAATTAAATACACGATATTTAAATACAGAAATCCAGGATAATTTCAATAATCCATTTTACATAAATATGCATCCAATATATAATCAAAATAATATAAAATATTTAAGATCGGATAAACAATTTATTAATAGTAATAGTTTAAATACTACTTCAAACACTTTAATGACAGCGGAAACAATAGATACAATAGATTCTTCAGTTAATAATGTATATGGCAATAATTTAACTAGTAAAAAAAACTCCATTTCCATTACAAATTTCAATCATACTAATAAAATGAGAGAAAGTTGTGAAAAAGATGGTAATTTTTTACTAAAAGATGAACCAATGAAACAGTACTTATGTTGTAATATTAGAGAAAATATAAATAATGAATCAAATGAAATGAATTATGACTGCTCACCATATAAAATTCACCAAAAAAAAGAAATAATAATAACAAATAAGGAAAATAAAAGTAATAAACATAATATCAATATAGATTTTAGCAATAATAATAATAGTACAGGGAATAAGAATAAGAATGATAAAAAAATTAATAGTATTGGCATTAATGGTGTAAGTGGTAGTAACAACAATAATAATAATAATAATAAAGACAACAGTAATAATAACAATAATAATAATAATCAAAATAATGACAATAATAATAATCAAAATAATGACAATAGTAATAATCAAAATAATGACAATAGTAATAATCAAAATAGTGGCAATAATAATAACAGTTATTCTAATAAAAACAATTGTAAAAATAATCACAATGATAATGATAAAAATAGTAATGTGAATTATATTGGCGATAATAATAATAATAACTTAATTAATAGTATCAATAATAACAATAATAATAATAGTAATTATAATGGTATTATTCATGAGTTTATTAACCAAAAAAATAATGAATATAACTCATCTAAATGCTTATATAAATCACAAAAGAGAACTAATTTATCTTCTATTAAAAATGAAAACTTGTTAAATAAATCTAATGATTATGTATGGAATAATTCATATTTGCCAAATGATAATATAAATGATTATACCAGCAAAACCGTTATTAAAAATTTTAAAAACTCTATTGATAATTTCAAAATGTATGATCCTAATGATATAAATTCAAAAAGCTATTTAAATATAAATGAAATTAGTGAAAAAAATTATATTAACCTAAATGAGATAAATCAAAAAAATTACTTAAATTTTAACGTGTTGAATTCAAGAAATTATTTAAATATAAATGAAGTGAATTCAAAAAGTTATATTAGTGCAAATAATATTAATTCTAATGAATGTGCGAAAAATGAAATGTTGAATTTAAAAAAAGGTGTAAATATAGAAAACAACGCAAAACATATTTATGATGACAACTTTACATTAAATGAATGTATAAACTCCAATGATCTAAATGAAAATGAAATAAATCATTTTGAAGAAAATAAATCAAGTTTTTCAATGTTATATTTGTTTGGTAAAGTAAAATTTTATATCAGTATTATTGATATAATACATAATAAAACAAACTCACATGATCTTCTATGGGTTCCTAGATGTTGTAATGGCAGTTATGGTACTTTTCTAAAAAATAATTTTTTAAATTTAAATGAAATAAATAAATATATACCAGAAGATTATATTGATATTGATTATATAAATTTGAAATTAATGGAAACACGATTTAGCAAAAATGTAGCCAGTTCTAGGACAACAAAAAGAAAAAGAATGATAGATATAGACAAAACTGTTCTACATTTTTATAAAGAGCATATTAGTGAATTTTTTAATAATAAAAATAAAATCATTAAATTAACGAAAAAATTGTGTAAATATAAAAAGAAGAGAAAATTTAATAATGAAGCAAATAAAAGTAGTGTGGATCGTAATTCAAATGAATCTAAGAGTAAAAATTCAAATAATCAAGAGAGTAATGATCTTAATAAAGATAAAATCAATAATAATGATGGCATTGTTAAAACAAAATTAATCAATAAAAATTTTAATAGTTTTAATCAAGATTTAATTAGCAATAACAATAATAATGATATTGAAAAAAACATAATTAATAACAATGATATAGTAAATCAAAATTTAATTAGTAACAGCAATAATATTAATCATAATTTAATTAATAATAATATTTTTAATGATATAAATAACCAAAATTTTATTAGTAATCATATTTTTCATAATATAATTAATGATAATTTTAATGAAAATAATGAAATTATTAATGAATATATTAACGATGGTGCTATCAATGATATTTATAATGCAAATACTTACTTCAATGAATTTAATAATAATTACTATGATAATTCTAATAATTTTAAACAAAAATTTCAAAATGATTTAGATAAAAAAAAAAGAAAAAATAATTTGAAGCCTCAGTTAAATTCTTTTAATGAAAACTCAAACACAAATACCTCATTAAATTTATCTAACGTAATTGAAAGTAAAAATTTTATAAATATATCAAATACATTTATGAATACAAATCTTGAAAATTCATTTCATCAAAAAAATGATTTATTACTAAAGCAAAACAATATTGATTTTAATATTTTATCTAAGAGTTTACATACGAATTCATTTACTCAATAACAACAAATTTTTACTTAATTTTTTTACATCAATGTATTATTTATATTATTTTATTTAATCTATACATATATATTTTTATTATTTTATTCTTTTATATTCTGATATATTTAAAATATTCGCATATATATATGGTTTAAAAATATACAGGAGTATATTTTTACTTATATGTATCACATATAAAAATACATTTTCTAACATTTTTTTAATTAAAAAATTAATTATATTTTATTCTATTTTATTTGATACAATTTAGATAGAATTATTATTTTTTTTTTTTAATTATCATGCTTTATATGTTTAAGCAGAACTCTACTACTATATCTTTCTAATTATTTTGTTATTTACTCCTTACTCAACAAACAGTTAATACTAAAGAAATACATTTTATAAATAAAAATATATAATAATATATAAATAAATGCTGATACATATATATTATTAATACTAATATATAAAGAAATTTACATTTAAGGATAACTGAAAATTGCCCATTCTCAAATTTTAAAAAAGTGAAATATATTTAGACAATTTAAATAAACTATATTTTAATAATTTTAATAAAAGCGTTTTTTTTTTTTTTTTTTTCTAAGAGATTACTTATTTAATTAAATAAGACAAGAGAAATAAAAAAGAGTTTTAGCACACGAAATATGCCCTTGAAAATTAAAAATTTATAAAAGATGAAATAATTTATATATATAACATATAATTATATTGATTTAATAAAAAAAAAAAAATAAAAAATAAAACGATATTTAATTAAATATTATTAATAGTTATAGATAAAATATTAATATATATATACATATATATTTTGAAATAAAAAAAAAAAAATTCTATAAAAAAAGTATTACAATAATAGTGAAAAAAAAAAATTAATTTAAAATATGAGTGAAAATATTAAAGTTTTTTTAAGAATTAAACCTAATGTAGAAAATTTATGTAGTTTAGAAAATGAAGATTGTGCTTTATATAAAGTTAACAATAATCAATTATATTTATTTGAAAAAAAAAAGAGTTACAACGATATAAATGAATTAAATACAAAAACTTTTAATTTTAATCATATTTTTGATGTTCATATTAAGCAAAATGATATTTTTGAATTAATAGGAAAAAATCTTATTGATAATTTTATTAGTAATTAAAGTATATATATATTACATACATTATTTATTTTTTTTTTTTATATAATTTATATATATATATATATATATATATTAATTCTTTATATATCTTTTTGAAAGATGGATATAATAGTTCAATATTGACATACGGAAATACTAATAGTGGTAAAACATATACTTTATACGGTGAAAGAACCAATTCAAGAGAAAAAGAAAGTAATGGATTAATATATTTATGCTTAAATTACTTTTTTGATTTACAAAAAATAAATAAAGTATGTTATAAAAAAAAAATAAAATAGAATTGAAAAGTATTTTTTTTTTTTACATTATAAACAATGAATTTTTTTCAATTTTTTTATTTATTTTTAGAATATTGAAATATGTGTATCAATAGTCGAAATATATCTTGAGAAAATTAGAGATTTAGGTTTTTAATTATATATATATATATATATATATTAAAAAAAAAATAATAAAATAAAATTAAATAAAATGTCTATTAGTTCATATATATATTCCCTATATCTCCTTAGGTAAGATATTTGAGTTATCACAATTATCAACAACTAGCGAAGATTTAATAAATTATTATTCAAAATTTCATGATAATATAATTAGAGAAGATGAAAATGGAAATGTTAAAAATAAAAAAATTAAAAAAAGTAAAATTATTTTTTAGCTTATATTCTATATTTTTTTTTTATTGTGATTCTTGCAGACATATATAGAAAATATTACATTGTTACCTATAAAAAATATTGAAGATGTAAGAAAAAAATAAAATAAAATAAAATATATTATGCAAATTTCTATTTTTCATTTTATATCATTTCTATATCAGGTTAAAAATATCATAAATTTATGTTTCAAATATAGAAAAACAAATGCAACAAAAAAAAATTTAGTATCTTCTAGATCTCATTGCTTACTAACTGTTTATCAGTACAAATATTTCAAGTATAATAACATATAAATATAATTATTAATATGTAAATATATATATTTACATGCATAAATATATTTATATATATAATTTTTTTTAAGAGAAAAAGAATTTATTTCTCAGATAAATTTCATAGACTTAGCTGGATCTGAAAAATTTAGTGATATAGAGTTAGAATATTTAAAAAAGGAAAAAAGAAATCATGATTTCTATATCATAAAATTTTAATTAATATATATACATATATTTATTTATATGTATTTACTTATTTATTTTTTTTTTAAGAATGATCAATAAAAAGGAACTAATAAACATAAATAACACTTTATCTGTTTTAAATAGAGTTATAATGGCACTAAGCACTAAAAATAAACTTATAAAAAATTTAGAAAAAAAAAATGTAAATGAAAAATTCAAAAATAATACAGATTATTCTACTAATGTGCATGTACCGTATAGAGACTCTAAATTAACTAGACTACTAAAAGTATTTTTTTTATAAAAAAAAAAAAATTCATTTAATTGGAATATAAAAATGCAATTTTTAACATAATGATTTTCAATCAAATTACCTATATATATATATATATTTTTAGATAATTTATTAATATCATTATTGTAAATCGAAATGTTTATAATTATTATTTTTTTTTTTTTTTTTTTTAGAATAGCTTAGATGGGAATTCATACACTTATATTTTAATTTGTTTAAATATGAACAGTTATAAAATAGACGATTTTATAAATAGTTTAATTTTTGCAAAAAGATGCAAAATGATTAAACAAAAAATAAAAAAAAATAATGTTAAATATTCTACTAATTCTGATAACTTAAAAAGCAACTCTTCTAATGATAGTTCATATGAAAGTTTTGATTCCAATTCAGAAAATTTTCAATTCTTAATTGAAGAAAATAAAAATAATATACCATATGCTTTTGATAAACACATATATAACAAAAAAAGAAATAAAATAAAAAATATGAATCACATTAGTGATATAATGATGAATAAAATGTTAAATTTATTTTCTCATATTATTAAAAAGAAATATAATGAGTTAGTCAAACAGAAAAATTCCATAATGAACAATTTAATTAAAGTTATTAAGTCGGAAGAAAATAATAAAGAAGAAATGAAACGAAACAAAATTAATTTTATAAAAATATTAAAAAGAAAAAAAAAACATTTAACTAATAATGAAAATTTTTTAAATGGTCTTATAAATTCAAAAGAAGGTACAAGTAATACAAGTGTAAAAAATTATTTTGAAGATAAAAATAATCCCAAAAAAAAAGTATTTGAAGAAATTGACAAAGCTAGTTCAAATATACTTTATAAATCGTTAGATACTTCAAGTATGAAAAAAGAAAAAATTCTTATTTTAAATAAAAATGAAGATGATTTTTTTGTAAAAAACAAAGACAATATACTTAATAAATATGATGATAATGTACTTGTAGAAAATAAAAAAAAAGTTACAGCATCACATGGTAGCTCTAAGAATCAATTATATATTCAACCATCTTCATTTTTAAAACATTGTAATTCTATTATTTGTGATAACTTAACAAAGAAAAAAGATGAAATAAAAAATTTTTATTCAGATATTGATAAGTTATTGCAAATAGAAATAAAGAAATTAAATAAAAAAATTAAAATTATAGTAGATTTAAATTCCCTTAATATTTCTTTATTTACTAACGTTGAAAAATTAACTAAAATTATAAAAAATATTTATCAAAATAAATATAATGTAATAATAAAAAATGGGAAAAAGACTCTAAATATATCTAATTATTCTTATGAAGAAGTTAGAAAATGTTATGATATTACTATACCCCATTTAATACAAAATAATCTAAAAGATGAAAGTAATAGTTTAAAGAATATAGATAAAAATATAATTACTTTATATGAAAAAATAAATGAAAAAGAAGTTGATCATGAAGCAACAGAGTTTTAAATTGTATATTATTGTTTTAGAATGATATGTTTCCATAAATATAACTTTTTTTTTTTTTTTAAGTTATATTTAACTATATGCATTATTATTTTTTGTTTAAAATTTTATTTTTTATATTATTTTTAAGAAAATATTCTTTAAAAAATTCCACATGCTCCTTGTCTTATTTTTTCATATTTTTCTATATTCTTTTAAAAAGAAAACTCTCAAAAAAACTAATTTTCTAAATAAATTTATTGTTTTTAGAATAAGACACTATTATTATCAAAAAAAATTTGAAAAACAATATAAAAAAAAGTATATATAAAATTAAAAAGTTAAAAATTATTTTAAATATAAGAAAAAAAATTAAATTTAAAAAAATACAAAAAATAAATATAAAAAAAAAAAAAATAGCTATATATTATTATAAAAAGCTCATAGAAAAAAAATCTTTTTTAAAAACACATTAAAATTTTAGCCAGAAACAAAAATATGTTAAATATAAATTTGAAAATAATAAAACAAGTATATGTTTTAACCATTTTTACCATTTTTTTTTATAATTTAAAAATAAATGAATAAATAAATAAAAAAAAGAAAAAAAAAAAGAAAAAGAAATAAATAAATAAAATATATATATATATATATATATATATATATATATATATATATATATTTTTAAAAGATTTAAATCCTGTTAATGAAATCACCTTCATTGGAATTAGAATATAATAATGGATTTATATTATTGTCATATATTTCATTTTGATGATAAACATTATTAATTAAATTATAATTATCTTTCGAATAAACATTTCCTCTTTTGATATTCATAAGTGCATTATTATTCATATTAACTTCGTTTCTACTGTTATTCAATACATTATTTTTCTCTTGCGTTTTTTTAAAATTATCAAATTTTCTCTCTTGGTTGCTATTTGAGTTATTTATTCCTTTTAGCTGTATAATTGTAAATTTTTCATTTGTTAAATATTTGAATTTTCATTTTTTTTCTTTTAAAATGCTTTTTATTTTTACTTGTCTCCATTTATTTAGGTATTCGGATAGGGGTTCTACATAATCATTAAATCCTTTATTTAAAAAAGAAAAAAGAAAAAAATATGAGCATATATATATATATATATATATTTTAAAATTATGAATAAAAAAAATGAAAAATTTAAATAGCTTAAGAAAACAAAATTAAACCTAATTTTTCCATAGAAAATAAAATGTCTTCTCCATTAATCGTTTTTCTTTTTTCTTTTAAGCATCTATCACTTGCCTATTTAAAAAATTAATTTTATTATTTTTTTTTTTTTTTCTATATAATAATTTTAATTTATTAATTACTTATATAAGTTAATATAAAATTGTTCATTTATTATTTCTTTTTCTTTCATTTAATTACTTCACTAGTTAAAAACTGAATGAACTCCGTTACACATTCTCTTATAATGTCTTTACTTTCTTTTGCTACTTTTGCTGATATAGGTAGTATTCTTTTCATAATTCTACTTATATTTGCTATTGGTAATAATGTTTCGCTATCATTTTTACTTTTTTTCTTATCATTTAAATCTACTTTATTGCATTTATTTGATTTATCATTTTCTTGAGATGTATCATAATCATTAGAAACATTATTATTTTTGCTGTTTATTATATTCATGTATTCATCATAAGGCTCATATACATTTTTTTTCTGTAATTGCATATAATCTAAATTATTATTTATATTATTTATGTTATTATTATTATTATTATTGTCATCGTCATCACTATTATTATTATTATTAATATTATTATTACTATTGCTATCGTTATTATTATTTGATTGTCTTGTATTTTCAACTATTTTAGAAGGTCCATTTATATTACTTTTTATAAAAGATTTATTTATATTTCTATTATTTAATGAATTCATCAACAAATTGTTTTCATTCGTATTGTAAAAATTATCATTCTGTTTAAATGGTAAATTTATATTTTCATTGAAATCATCAAAATTTCTATTTAACTTTGCATTTTCTACATTATTTAAATAAGTTTTTAATTTTAATTTATTTATTTTTGATGATATGTAACAATTAGTATTCATATATTTATAACTTGTGTTTATATTATTATCATTATATTCATTCATTCTTTTATTTTGCATAACTATTTTCCTTTCCTTTTTTTTTTCATCATTTAAAAAGCTATTTCTTCTTCTTTTATTATTATTACTTTTTACCTCACCAATTTTATTCTCTATGCCAATTTGATCATTATTAAGTTTCTCTTTTTTATATTCATTTGACCTTTGTTTTTTTAATTTTCTTTTTTTTGTAGAATCTAATTCTTTATTTTCATTGTTTATATTTTCTATAGTAGAATAATCATTTTCACTTAAATCACGTGAAATAACATCTTTTGAATTAATATTTATATTTTCTGTGCAATTAAAATCTGTTTCTTTTTCTTTTTTTGAATCATTATACTTTTCTAGTTCATTCTTATTTACATTATTTATGTTTTTTTCAGTTAATTTATCCTCGTTTATACATAAATAAGAGTCATTATTGTTTTCATTTGAATTAGTACAATGTGGGTTTACTTTATTAAAGCTATTTATATCATTATTATTCTTATAGTCATTTTTACTAAATATTTCTTTTCTATTTTTGTCAATGAAGCTGTAATTATCATATGTATTATTATTGTTTATGCTATTATTATTACTATTAGTATTATTATCGTCACTGTTATTATTACAGTTAACATTGTTATTGTTATCACTTTTATATGTAAAATTTTCTGATAAGTTATTTTCTTTTTTATATAAAGCATCATCGAAACTTCTGTTTGTATTATTATAATTGTCATTAATATTATCCATACCCATAGAAAAAGGTATTTCACTTTGAAAAAAAAATTTTCTTTCTTCATTACCTTTTGATAAGTGTGAATTTAACGTTTCATCATTATTTATATTCGTTTTTAATTCACAATTTTTTTCTAAATTTAAATTAGTTAATTCATTTTCTATGTTGATTGTAGATTTTTTATTTTCTTCATTTGAACATATATTTTTTGTAGTTTCTTCATTATAATTATAGTTATTATTATTACTTGTAATATTTTTCATATTATTATTCAAATATTTATCTGTTTTTGTTTCAATATTGATATCAATTTCATCATTATATTTTATTTCATTTTTACCTTCGTTTGCATTTTCTATATTTTCGGTGGCTAAATTGGAATTATTTAGGTTAATATTATTTGTTTTGTAATTATTTAAATTATAATCATTTAAAACATAAATGTTTGAATCATATGAATTCAAATTACTACCAGAAGTGTTCTCTTTATCAAAATAACTATTATTGTTATTATTATAATTATTGTTATTAATGCTACTAATAATGTCAGAATTATTATTTGTATTTAATTTATTATTGTCATTCTTTAAATTATCATCAAAATTAATTATATTATAACAAATACTAGCTTCGTTATCATCATTCATATTAATTTTATGATTACTTTCTTCATTTTTGTTGCAACTATTTAAAAAGTTATTATCCCTTATACTATTATCAAAACTATTTGAATTATTACTATTTATGATATTATTTTCTTCATTAGAGACGTTATCCCTATTTAGACTATTTTGAATATTTAAATTAGTATCTTTAATTAATATGTTTTCTTTATTTAATTTATCTTCATTATTGATATTTTTGTGGTTATTTAATTTATTCTCTTCGCCTAAATCTTTATCTATATTTATATTTTTATCTTTATTTAAATCGTTATCCCCACCAAAATTATTATTTATGTTATTATCTTTATGTATACAAATGACTTTATTTATATTAGTATCTTCCTTTAATTTATTATCACCGTTTAACTTAATTTTATCATTTAAAACGCTTTCCTCATTTGATTCATTATGATTATTTCTACTATTTTCTTTATTAAAATTAGAACATTCATTACTTTCTATATCCTTATTATAACAACGTAAATTATTATCATTTTTGTAATTTTCATAGCAGTACATATCTATTAAATCATCATTCATAGAATTTATAATTTTATTTGAGCTTGACTGATTGTTCTCAACATTAGAAAAATGAATTTTTTCTTTTTCATCACCAGTAGTAAATTTATTTTTACTTAGCTTAAAATTTTCATTATTGTTATTGTTTTGACTATCTTCTTCATCATTTTTTTCATTTTTTGAAGATTGATATATATATAAAGAATTTATATTAATTTTATTTTCATTTTCACTGCTACCATCGGTTATTAATTCATTTTTTAATGTATTTAATTTATTTTTAGTTGAAAAATCATTATCTTTTGAATTATATTCATTTTCTTTTTCATTTTTACCAAAATTATTATTATATTCCTTTGAATTAATTGTATTTTTGTAATCTTCTTTTATATTATTATAAAATTTTGAATCCTTGTTATTTAAAGAGTTACTATTTAAACTAACTTCATTAGTGCCTTTTAATTTGTCATCACTTAAGTTATCATGACTGTTTTTTTCATCTAAATTTGTATTAAAAGTTTTACTAATTTGAAAATTTTCATTATTTTTTTCTTTTTCATAAAAATTTTTATGTTCATTTTCCTTTATTTCTTTAAAATATATTTCATTATTTAAATAAGAATCATTTTCTAGATTGTCATTACCTAAGGATTTATCCGCATAGTTATTCCCTTTTTCTCTGTTCGATGTATTGCTATTATCATTAGAATTTTTATTTCTGGAGCAAAAAAAATTATTTTCTTTATCATTATTATTAACATTTTTGTTATTATCATTATTAATATCATTAAAATTGGGGTTTTTATCATCAATAATATTATTAGAGTCATTTGTATCATTGTTGTTATAAATGTTTAAAGATTTTGAATTTTTCATCTCATTTTTTGTATTTTTTAAATTATAATTTACTTCATAATCCATTGTATTACAAATATCTTCATTTTTAATTTGGTTTGAAACACATTGCATTTCTTCTTTTATAAAATTTGTTTTATCATAACCATTGTTATAACCACCATCTACTGAACATTTATTTTTAGTTGTTGAAATATTATTAGTATAATTAATATTTATAACTTTATTTTTCAAAAAACTATTATATGACGTATCATCTTTTACATCTTCATTTGGTAAAGAACATAAATTATTAAATTTAGTATTTGTTTCATTTTTATCATTTTTTATATTATTTTCATTCTCATTTTTGTTAAATATATTTTCGCATGTTTCCTTAACTAGGCATTTCACATTTATTGCATTAACTGCGTTTATGTCTTTTTTTAATTCATTATAACTATTCGAAGCATTATTATATGTATTCATATTTATAGTATGATTGTTATTGTTTTCTTTAAAGCTTACATCTGTTTTATATGAGAAACTTTTGTCATCATTGTTTTGAGTTTTATTAGAACTCAGATCATTCATCATTTTTTTTTCTTAAAAATTAATATGGGACAATAGAAAAAAAAAAAAATAAAAAAAGAAATACAAAAACAATAAAGACAATGATAGTAACAGAAAGAGTTTACATAAAAAAAGAAAAAAAAAATTTAAGGTGTGTTAAAAAAGTAGATATATTAAATAAAAAAACAAAAAATGAAATTGACAGAAAAAAATATTAAATATACCTGTGTGTATAAAAATTTTGATAACTTATATAAAAAAATAATTAGAAAAAAGAAAAAAAAAGTTAATGAAAAAGAAAATGTGAAATACTTATATAAAGGAGATATAATTTCATTGATGAATATAATTTTCATAATAAAATTTAAAAATAATAAAATTAATTTTAACATATATTAATTACTTTCTTATTTTTTTTCTCTTCCATTATTTTATTCTATCTTTGTTATGTTTTATTTTATTTTCTATTTCCTTTTATGTTTCTGTTTCTTTTATTTCCTTTTCTTCCTTTTTTTTCCTTATTTTTTCTTTTTATCCTGTTTTTTCTTTTCCTTTCTTTTTTCTTTTTTTAATTTTTTTATTTTATATTTTAAAACAAAACGAATTTTTACATCATTGTATAATTTTTTTTTAAAATTAAAATTTTTTATATATCTAAATTGAAAAATTAGTATAAATAAAAATCAATTAAAAACATAAAAAATATATTCACACACGCATATTGTGAAAATTTAAATTACATGCATTTTTTTTTTAATTCATATCTATATTTAATGTGTAAAGAATGTGTGTATACAATTATTCATATTTTTTTAAAATAAATTTAAGGAAAATTTAATTTGTTATTTTTTTAAATTAATACTTAAATTGGAATTATATTTTATCATATTTTAGCATATTTTGTTGAATGTATATCCTAATAATGATTATACGTATTTTTTTTTTTTTTTCGTTGTCGCTGCGTTGAGTGAAAAATATAGTCTAGATAAACAACGTAAAAAAAAAAAAAAAAAAAAAAAAAAAAAAAACCAAAAAAACAAAATATATTTTTAAAAATTTTAAAAATATAAAAAAAAATAAGAATTTTAAAATAATTTAAAGGAAAAATAAAATATCAAAAGAGAAAATATTTTATCCCTTTGGGCTAATATAATAAATCAATTTTTCTTAATATAATATTTTCATATTTAAAAAAATAAATTATGTTTTTACTTTTAAATATTAAAGATGAAGAGTTATTTAAGAGAAAAAAAAATTATAAGATTTTTGTTAAAATATTTTTATAGAAATTTTTAAAAAAAAAGAAATAAAAAGATAAATTTGAATAATATTAAATTTTCATCATATTTTTCCCTAAAGATAATTATATATTTATAATACCAAACACGTTTCAAATATATCATTCATTTAAGAACTTTTTAATATGGATAATATTTTTATATATAATAAAAAATTTCAAATTATTTATTTTTATTTCTTAACAATAAAATTTTTTATTATTTGCATATAATATGGAAAATAAAAAAAAATGATTATGTTCAAATTATCTTCTATAGTTGCACTGATTTCCATGCAAGGGCGCTGTTAATTAGAATTATTCAAATTCCTTTTATATATTATTATTATTACATCTATAAAAGTTATTTAATTACTTTAGAATAATAAAATTTACTAACATTATTTTGTATTTTGTGTTTAATTAATCTAAATCTCTCAATATCTTTTTGTTTATGTTTTACCTTTGTTTTTATTCTATAAATATAAATGTTTGTATTTATTGCTCTTAAAAAGAATAGAATGAAACTATAAAATAATAGGAATATTTTCTTATTCTTTTTATTAAATTTATAAGGAATGAGAAGAAGCTCTACTTACACTTGTATTTATATCTTTTAAAATTCATTTTAGTTGTATTTAGAAAAAAAAATTATCATTTCTTTTTATAATATATATAAGGAATGTTTCTAAGTATATATGAAAATAACTTTTTTTTTTTTTTTTCATTAATTTAATTAAAATTAATGATTTAATAAAAATTTTCTTTTAGTGAATTAAGAATTGTTTGTTATATAGAAAAAAAATATATTTATTATACTAATGAAAAAGAAAAAAAAAAAAAAAAAAGAAAAATGAAGGAAAAAGTAGCTTCATTTTATGTATATTTTACAAAAATAAAAACTTGTAAAGGTATATGCCTTTCTACTTTTAATTTTCTTCTTTTAGATTTCATATCTCTCATATTTTATACTATATTCTTTTCCCATTAAACTTTAATAAATTAATATCTTTTGTATTAGATAGAATAATTTTTTTGATTTCTTTGTAGGATATATCTTTAAAATAAAAATAATTATCCATATCTAAATATTCTAAAAATTTAAAATTATTTAAACTTTTTAATTGATCTTTTGGTAATGTAGAAATATTATTTATTTTTAAAAAATTTAAATTTGGTGTGATTTCATAAAAATCTAAATTTTCAAGAGGATTAGATGATAAGTCTAAAAGTTCTAAATTAGTTAATTTGTTTTTAAAATTTAAATTTTTAATACAATTATTTGAAAGATTTAACTTTTTTATTGTATTGGAAAAATAAATATTCAAATTGTTTATATTATTATACGATAAATCAAATTCGATTATGCTTTTCAAATTTACTTTTTCTATATTTTTTATTAGATTATGAGAAATATTGATATATATACAATTTTCTAAGCATTTTTTTTTAAAACCTTTTAAATTTTCAATTAAATTAAAAGATATATCTAGAAAAATTATATTAGGTAATAGACATAAATTTTTTATATCACTAATTTTATTATTTGACATATTTATATATTTCAAATGCTTATATTTTTCAATTTCTTTTGGTATATTATCTATATTTTTATTTTTACAAATTAAATTACTGAAAGCATATCCTTCACCGCTTAATGTTTTTTCTAATTGTGTTAGTCCATTTTTTACATGAAATAAAAAATTGTTTATTTTATCATAATTATCATTACTATTATTATTATTATCATTATTACTCAACTCATTTTTATTCTCATTATTTAATAGTTTCACATTTTCATTGTTATAATTTCTTTCATTACTAAACTTTATAATATTTTCATTAATACTATTTTTACTTAACGTTTTCATCCTTTTTATTTATTAAAAGTATATTAAATATATTAAATTTATAATTATTTTCAATAAAAAGAAATATTTAAAATTTTAATTCTTTTTTTTTTTTTTTTATGTCTTATTTTTCTTTGAGTTTTTTTTTTTTCTTTTTCCTTCGAATAATATATCGTAAAAAAAAAAAATATCCTAATTTTTTTTTAGCTACATTATAAATTTTAAATAAGACTTAATATTATTTAATAAAGAGTAAAGAATTAACATAACTCAAAAAATTATAAATTAAAATTATTGAGACTTAATGTAATAAGTACTTATTAAGATTAATAAAATAATAATAACACCATTATATAACTTTTAAAATATGAAAAAAGAAAAATATATTTTTACATTTTCTTAATTTGAATAAGTGCATAAAATTTTTCTTTTCGCATTTATTTTAAAATATTATATATATATGTTTCCTTGTTAATTTGTAGTATATTAAATTTATCTATATATATGTAATTCATATATTTTCCATTTTTATAAATTATATGTATCCTTTTTTTTAATCGAAAAAATTTACTTTTTAAAAATTTTGATTTTGTAAGAGTATAAATAATGATTATATTTATTAAAAAATGTGAAATGGTAATAAAACAGAGATATATAATAAAAACTAAAAAAAATTAAAAATAAAATAAAATACATATATAATAATAAAAGTTAATTTTAATTATATACTTGTGAAATTATCTTTCTATTTTTTAAAATTAGCAATTTTTAAATTTTTACGAATGTATATAAAAATTTATTATATAGAAAATTTTAAATAATTAAAACTGAGAATAATCTCAAAATTATTTAAAAAAAATTTTCAAATGTATAATATTTTTTTTTTTTAAATAAATTATTTTATTATTTTTTAAATCTTTAATATACAACAATATGCATATATATATATATATATATATATTTTTATTTGTTCTGTTTTAGTCTATTTTGTTCTATATATAAATATATATTTTACTGTTTTTTGTTGCTCAAATATTATTTATATTATTTTATTTCTTATAAAATAAATGCTGCTTTTTTCGGTTGTTTTTTTAAAAAAATGCATCAAATTTTCTTTTTGATATAAAAAATATATAATCACTTTTTTTTTTTTACACAAAAAAAGAAAAAAAAAAATGCACCTCTATATGCAAAACAAAAAAAAAAAAATCACATAAAAAACTTTCAAAAGAAAGTATTTAGAATTTTTATTTATACTAAAATTTATAAATATATGTTATATATATGTATATATATTATATATTACATAATATATATATATATATATATATATATATATATATATTATATAATATATAATATATTAATATTTTAAATTGATAGATACACCATATTATAATTTCTTTTTTTTACTTTTTATTATTTTTCTTTTTTTTTTTTTTTTTTTTCAATGTATTTTTGAAAATAATTGTGTAATTAAGATGGAAATAAGCAATTTTTTTTCTTTATATCTACATATATATATATTCATATAATAAGAAAAAAAAAGTTACACATTGAATATATATAATAATAGGAAATTTTTTTTCTTGTCATTTTATTATATTTTTAATTTAAAAATATATGCATTATTATTATTTGTATAAAATATTATATTTTTATTTTATTTTTTTAGTTAACTTTTTTCATTAGAATTTTTAATTTTTCTAAAAATGGGAAATAGTACTAAAATTAAATATCAGTGTCAATTGATATTTAATTTTATCAAAAATTTTATTTTTTTCTTTTATGAAAAAATGAATATTGGAATGGAAATAATTTTTAATTATTTTGAAAATTTTAGAAGTGAATTATATAACTTAAGAAAAGACCCTATAAAGTTGATTTATGT
Organism: Plasmodium relictum; assembly: GCF_900005765.1. NCBI lineage: Eukaryota > Apicomplexa > Aconoidasida > Haemosporida > Plasmodiidae > Plasmodium > Plasmodium relictum. The sequence goes on along the minus strand of NC_041687.1, from coordinate 1,618,661 downwards.
TGTAATTTTTTATTTACTTTTTTTTTTATCTGTATGTTTTTTAATAATTAACCATATAACGAAAAATAAAAAAAAAGTTAGTAAAAATGTATCATCTATCCGTGCATATCAATATAGAGAAAGAAATCAAAAATCATCTAGTAGAAAAATAACAGAAAAAAAAAAAAATCAAGGAAAAGCTAATGAAAATAAAATTAACGAAAAGAGAGATCATGAACATGTAGCGAAAATAAAAAAAGATGCCACTAAAGATAAAAGTGAAGAAATTATTTATAACGAAAAAAAATTTGAGAAAAAAAAAAGAGAAAGTAAAATATTAAAAGAAATTCCTATTTCTAATTCATTATACAGCGATAGTATTGCCTACATTGACTTAACTGTTAGTGAATTAAATTTAAAAGAAAAAGAAAAAGAAAAAGCAATATTAAATGAAAAAAAAAAGACTAGAGGAAAAAAAAATGGAAACAAAAAAAATACTCTTAAAAATGGTGTGATTGATGAGCCACTTGTTAGTAGGTAATAATTGCTTCTTCTTCTTTTTTTTCTAACACGTAATTTGTGTTTAATTATTAAACTATCCTAATTTCTTTTTTTTTATTTTTAATGTTCTTTTAGATATGGTAGAATGCTTAAAAGAAAAAATGCATAAGATTCAGAATAACCAATAAATATAAAAAAATGATAAGAAAGTTTAAAATAATTTGAAAAAAATTATTAAAGTCTAATATATTTCATTCTTTGGTTCATTTTGTCTCCTCAAGGTCATAAGAATTCTATAAAATATTATTTTTTATTTTATTATATTCTGTTAATAATAATATATAATTTTTTTCTTTACATTTTTAAAAAACATTATTTTATACAAAAAATGTATTTATTTGAAAACATTTTAAAGTTAATATATCAATATATGTTTTATATATATATTATATACATTTAAGATATACTTTGGTATTATATACATTTTATCTTAAAAGTATATCTTTTTTTTTTTTTTATTAATTCCTTAAAATTTTTCTAGTTTCTATTTTTCCATTTTGTTTTTTTTCTTTTTAGTTCTTATAATTTTTTTTGTTACTATACTATTTTGGCTTTTTATTTTGTTTATTATGTTTCAAAATTTTTTTTAATTATGTTACTGTACTAAATTTTCTCCTTTTTATTTTTCCCACTTTTATTTTGACTCTTATGGTTCTTGATTTTTTTTTTTTTCATTAATAAACAAATTGATTTCTGAAAAGTTATATTTTTTTTTTTTTTTTTTTGTTAAAAATACTTAAAATAGAAATTAGAAAAAATTTTATAGTTAAAGAAAAAAAAAATTTTTGGTACATTTTATAATTTCATTTTTAAAGATATTATACATATAGGCATATATATAAAAGTTTAAATGTGTAAAATTTATATGTAATGGAAAAAAAAAAAATTATAGAATAGATTTTATAAAAACAATTATAGTAAATATTTTATTTATTAATATTAAATTTTTTTAACATATGTTTATAATATTTGAGGAAGAGCAATAACCATTTTTTTTCTTGGCTACTCATATATATATATATAAAGGTTTTTGTTTTCGTTCTATTTTGTAATTTTTTTTTTTTTTTCATTAATTATTTTAATTATTTCATTGTAGTAAATTTATAATTTATTATTAAATTTTTCTGAAAAACAAAAAATATTTAAACGTTTTCATAAGTAAAATAAAACTTATCATCATCTAATTTTAATGTTGTCGGGAATTCATTTGTTTTTTATTGCTATTCTAAATCTTAAAAAAAATAAAAGAAATAATATAGAAAAAGATAAAAATTATAAAAAAAACAATAATAAATTCTAATATTTGAAATATTTAAATTGTGTTCGTAAATTTTATAAAAGTAAACTCTAATGATATATTTTTTTATTTCATAAAAAAACATAATTTAAAAAATATATATGTTATTTATATATTATATTAAATGATGAAAGAAAAACTATTAGATGAAGACGCTTTAGAAGAATATAAAAAAATTCATAAAAAAAATTATGAAGAAAGGATATTAAAGGAAAATAAATTAAATGAAGAACTAAAAGATGAAGAATATACAAAAGAAATAATTAAAAATGAAGAAATTTATAAGCAATTGCAAATAGAAAAGGATAAAGAATATTCTAAACAATATTATTATGAAATAAATAATTTACAAGGTAGAAATAACAGAAGTATTAACAATTCATATACATTGGATAATTATACTGAGAGATTAATAGAGACACCAAATTCTTATTTAGAAAATAATACAACAGATAATTTAATAGATAATGGAGCAAACATAACCTATGCACAAAGAATAAGAAATTTTTTTTTAAATACGTAACAAAATAAGAATTTTTTTTTTATTTTTTAATCTTTTTTCGATATATGTTATATATATATATATATATTTTTTTTTAGGAATCTTAGGCAATACCTCGTGTGCACTACATTTCAGGTGATTTGTAATATTACTATATTAATCTTGGTAATTACATTTATTGTAATTTTTGGTTATCTATGAATTTATAAAAATAAAGTTTTGATGTTTTTTTAATTTTAATTTTTTTTTTAAGTTTTTTTCTTTATTTGTACTTTTATAATTAAAAATCTCTTTTTTTTTTTTTTTTTTTTGTAATGTATCCATTCAATTACGTATATAAATTTTGGCCGCTATAAAAATATATTTTTATTAAAATTACATAAAAAGAAAAGTGTATATACATTTTATATTAATAAAAAAAAAAATTCTTATAAAAAGTAAATTTTTATATATTTTCAAAAACAAAAAAGAGTTTAAAAATATCATATTTAATGCAACAGAAGAAAAATACTATAAATAAAAATACAGAAAAGTCTATATTGGTAATTTGTCTAAAAATAATTAAAACACGAATTCAAAAGAATTTCTTTTTTATTACATAATTCCTTGTTCTAATTATTTGTACTTCTTTTGAAATATAAAAAAATGAAACTTTTAATATTTTTCCTGTTTATCTTTTTAATTTCGACATGTGCTATTTGTTCATCAAAAAATGATTTAAACTTCTGTAATAGCTATCATAGAGGAATTTTAAAATATCATCAAAAAAAAGTGATATATATTAAATATTTACACTTATTTTTCATAGATTTTGTAAAAAAATTTCTATTTTATAATAGGATAAAAATGAATTTTTTAATGTATCAGCTGTTCTAAAGGATAATACTTTGGAATTATATAGGTATATAACATAATATATATATACGTGCATATTCATGCTTATACATGATGATATTCTTCATAGAGGATCAAGACTCTTTGAAAACATTGATTTAAGAGAAGTTATAACTCCACTAATAATTTTTTCAACAAATTCGGAATGTTTGACAATTAATATTAGTATGTTGAAATAAATTTAAAGGAATAAAAAAAGTTGAAAAGAAAGAGAATAAATATTTTCTTATTATATATATATATACTTACATCTAATTAATTTGTTAAATTACATATTTATTTCATGGATTTTTTATTAAATTAATAAATTATATATTTAATAAAAAATAATATTTTTTATAAATCTTATTTTGTATAATTTTTTTATAGTTAACAAAGATTCAATAGTTCTTTGGTTAGAATAGAAATATTTAAAGACCTTTTAACTTTTTTATATATAAAACAAATTTTCTATACTTATATGTTTATATATGATTTTTATTTGTATAGTTGTAATACAGAAGAGTGTATAAATAATTGGGTAAAAAACATATTTAGAAAAGTGGAAATATAAACATATATATATGCAACAAAAATATGTTTTCTATATATATTTTTTATTATAAAAAAAAAAAATCTTTATTTTTTTTTTTAAGTGGTTTTTTCTAACAAAACAAATACTTTGCCTTAATCAAGGGGAAATGAGGCATGAAGATGATAATAAAACAATTGAAGATGATCAATATAATGTAATTTAAAAAAATAAAAATTTATAAAAATATGTGATAATACATCTATTTTTTTTTTTTTTTTCTTTTCTTTAAATATTGTTGCAATAATAATATGATTTTATTTTTAGAATATGAACAATAATTTTGATGGAGTTTCCATTAATATACAAGAGGATCTTAATGATATCCCTGATGGTAACAAAATGATGACAATATATATATAATTATATTTTATTAAAAATTTCCTATTAAATTTTATTTTATTTATTTATTTGTAGTTTTAATAAAAACCGAGTAATAAAATATTTTTTTGAAATATATTTAAAGTGGCTTTACTTTTGATAATTTTTGTGAAATGTTTTTATAAATGTTTTTTATTCTGTTATTTTTAAAATGCCAAATTTTTTTATATTTGAAAAAAATTAATTAAAAATCATAAACATTTTTTTTATGTAAATTCCTATTTTTTATTATTTTCCTCCCCTTTAAATAATTTAAAACTTAAATACATATATAAATATATATGTATATTATTAAAAATGTAATGTTAATTGCAATATGCTGTTTAGATATAAAATTTTAAGATATTTGATATCATTAATTTTATATGTTTAAAAGTATTGTAGTTTCAAACTTTTTATTATAAATGTTGTAAAAATTTAATACATCACAATCTACTGAAAAAAGAAAAAAAATCTGTATATTTCAATTATATTTAATATATTTTTTTATTTGTTTCGTAAAATCTCCTACAGTAGTTTCAAAATAATAAAAATTAAATTGAGAAATATAAATAAAAAGAATCAATGAAAACACAAAAATAAAATGAAATATGCCAATTTAAAAACGAAATATAAACATTACGTTTCATTATGTTTTAAAAATTTTAATTTCTTTAGAGAAATTTTTTTTTTTTCTTCTTTCATGTTAAGTAACATATAATAGCATTGTTTTGTTTTTTTTAAATTAAAATTTAAATAAAAAAATGCTATAAAAAACTTTATAAAACATTATATATAGGAACAATACAAAAGCAAAATTCAATTTATCAAAAAATGAATACATAGAAAACTAATTAAACTTAATCATTTTATTTTAATTGATCATTTCTCTTTTAGCTTTTTTTTTTTTTTTTGTTAAATTTAAGAAAAAAAAATGGAAGTTGATAATAAGGTTCAAAGAAAGGAAATATTAATCCAATTTGTTAATCATGAGAATAAAGCCACAGGGCCTGTTATTAATGTACCATTAAGTATAACAAAAGATAATTTAGATGAATTAATAAATGATCTAAAAAAAAAAAATGATGGTTTCGTTGAAGAAGATTCAGAAGATATTAATTACTCTTTTATGATAAATGATAAGTTACCAATAAAAAATAGTTTATACGATGCTATAAAAGATAATAATATAAGTAGTGAAAATATATTATCAATAAAATATTTCCCATTAAATATTTTTAAAGTTAAAAAAATAAATACTTGTAGCGCAACTTTACCGGGTCATACAAATTCTATTCTTTGTTTGGCTTTTAGTCCAAATAGTTCTCACTTAGCTACAGGATCAGGTGATAATACAGTTCGTTTATGGGATATAAATACACAAACGCCAATTGCGACATTAAAAGATCATAAAAATTGGGTTTTAGTTGTTTTATTTTCTCCTGATAATAAATTTTTAGCCACAGCGGGAATGGACCAAACTATTTGTATATATGATACGCACACAGGGAAATTATTAAATATATTAACAGGCCACAAAAAAGAAGTAACAACTTTATGCTTTGAACCTCTCCACTTATTGAAGGAGAGTGATATTAAAAAAAAAAGTATTGATGCAAAAAAAAGAAAGAAAATAAGTGAAATAAAAGAAGAGAATAAAGATAATAACAAAAGTAAAAACAAAAAAAATAAAACGAATAAAGAAATTGAAAATAGAAAAGTACTTGTTAACAGTAATAACAATGGACATGTTGATGAAGTTATTAATGAGGGAAAGGAAAAAAATGAAGAAGCTATAAAGAAAGAGAAGAAAGAAAAAATATATAATGATAAAAAGGATTCATCTAATAGTTACAATCAAAAGGATGCATTTTTTGTAAAAAGTAGGCTAGCAAGTGCAGGAAAAGATGGAAGCATAAGAATTAATAATATACTGAATAATAATGTTGACATAATATTAACAGGACATACAGATACTATAACATGCATATTATGGTCAGGTAAAAATGAGAAAAATAGCAGAATTTATAGTAGTTCCAGGGACAGAACTATTAAAATATGGAATGTGAATGAAGGTACCTTGCTTTATGATTTTAAAGGTCACAGTCACTGGGTAAATTGCATATCTTTAAATTCAGAAAGAATATTAAAAAATGGAATTTATAATTTAGATGTTATAATAAACAAAATACATATTGAAAATCATATTGAAAAGTCAAAAATTATATTTAACAAATTCTTTAAAAATCAGAGTAATGAAAAGTTGGTAAGTGGATCTGATGATGGGACATTATATTTAATTGATTGTTTAAAAAATGGTCAGTATAAAACTACAAGATTAGTAGGTCATCAAAAGCCGGTTATTCATGTGCAATTTTCACCTGATGGAAAATTAATTGCATCTTCTTCTTTTGATAAAAGTGTTAGAATATGGTCAAGTACAAATGGCCAGTTTTTAGCTGTTTACCGAGGTCATGTAGGGCCAGTTTACAAAATTGCATGGTCTATTGATAACAATTATTTTGTTTCATGTAGTCATGATAGTACTCTAAAGTTATGGAAAGCAAATCATCTAATTGCTTATTTCAAGAAAGAAAAGGAAAATTGCAATGATACAAAAAGTGTAAAAGAAGAAGATGAAGAACAACAAAAAAAAAACAAAAAAATTAAAACATTATTGGTAGACTTACCAGGGCACGCTGACGCCGTTTATGCTATCGATTGGTCAAATGATGGAAAGTTTGTTGCGTCAGGAGGAAAAGATAAAGTTTTAAAAATTTGGTCTCACTAATTAAAATTCTTTTTTTTTTTATAATTTTAATATCGTATATTTATTATAAATAAGAATAATTTATTTTTTTATATTTAAATTTTTAATTTTTTTATACCATCTTTAAAAATTAAAAATATTTATCAATGCATTTCTTTTTATTTTGTTCTATTTAAAAATTATATTTCTCAGTTGTATTTTTAATCATTACATGAAAAACATATTAGATTTTTATAGTTCATATTTTTTCTTTAGTAAAAAATATTATTAAAAAAACTACTTTATTTTTAAAATGAAAGAAAATTTTTTTTTTTTAAATTCATGATTTTTTAAAGTATCTTTTCTTCTATATCTATGTATTCTTCGAATAAATCTAGTAACAATTGCAAATGCTTCCTTAAAAAAAAATAAGATTCACAAAAGAAATAATAGACATAAAAAGATAAATAAAAAACAGAAAATTTTTATGTTCAAAATAACATTAAAGAATAAAAATATTTTGATCATATTGTATATATTTTTATATACTTTTCATATTTCATTAATAATTTAATTTTATTTTTTATACTTTTCTATATCCTCTAGTGCAGCTAGTCTTTCTTCAATGTTATTCTCATTATTCTAATTATATAAATTTTATAAAATAAAATAAAATAATATCACTTTTTTTTTTTCTTTTCTTATTTTATTTTATTTTATTTTTTTTGGTATTATAGAATATTACAGTAGTCACTACTTTTCCAGTGTCTTTTCCTTTAACTGCATCTACATTTAAATTAATTTACGAATAAAAAATATATATATTAAAAAAATTAAAATACTTAACATTAAGTTTAAAAAAAAAAAAAAAGGAACCTAATTCTTCATTCCAATTTTTTCCATTTCTTAAATTGTTTAGCTTAAGTTTAATTATTTTAACTTTCTCAAGATAAAATCTAAAATACAAAAAAAAAGAAAAAAAATAATAATTTAAAAAAAAACTATTAATTTTCTAAATAAACTAATTATTTTTGAAATTATAAATATTATTATAATCTTTCGTTATTTTAAATGTTAATTATCATTTATTATAATTTTTTTCATGATGAGACAATGCAGCATATTTTATATGCATACTTTTCATAATTACTCAAACTTTTTTTTATTTCTTTTTCATTTTCTATGTGAATAAAAACAGAGTTATAAATTTTTTTTATTTTCTGTTTGTGAAATTAGAAATTCTTTAATTTAATTGTTTTTATTATAAAAAAAAATACTTTTTTGTTGAATATATTCATCTCTTTTTATGGTGTTTTTTCTAAAGTAAAAAATTGAAACAAAATATTTTTTTAAAGTGTATTTTCAAAAATGAGAAATTTATATATTTTTCTTTTTTTTTTTTTAACTGAGTCTTATTATTTTTATTATCTTCTTGTTTTTTCTTATTTTCTTGAATCTTTTCTATTAAATTCTAAAAAAATTAATAAAAATATATTTAATTTGATAAATTGATATAATTTTACAAAAAAATATATTTCAACAATAATTTTACTGATATATCTTTAAAATTTGAGTGAATATTTGACTTAATTTTTGCTTTGTTCCAATTGGATATATCCTAATATTTAAATGTATAAAGAACATATTTTTGTTTTATTTAGAATATTTTTAAATTCATTTTTAAATTTATTATGTACCTCTTCATATTGATAATTTTCTTCATTACAATGACAAGGTTTTGCAGTTTCACATATATAGCAATATTCATATTTTACCAATATTTTAGCATTTTTCTAATGGAATATATCAATTTTTAAAATTTTATAATGCTTTTGTTTTAATATTTTTTTCTCATTAATTTTGAATGCTCACAACATCATCTTGGTAGATATGAGAAACTTCTAGATCTTCTTTAACTAAACTATTATTCTTTTTTATTCGTATTTCATTCTCTTCATAACTTTTTCCACATGTTTTATTTTCAGTAATTTTATTAGATATACTTTTTATATTTCCTTTATTTTTAATTTCTTTATTTTCATTTTTTAAAATTTCTCTTTTAAGACTTAAATTATGTTTATTAAAAACAGCTTGTTTTATTCTTCCTAACGATATGATAAATATTATTAAAAAAAATGAAATTTTCAAATAATATAAATATAAATTTATATAAATAAATAGACAAGAAATTACGTACTATACTCTATTAAAGGGTTCATTTTTTTTCTATATATTTTTAAGTTAATTTTTGTTTGACTTTAATATTTTTTTATTAGGGATTCATTTATTCAATTAAATATTTTTTAGTATAATTTTTTAATAAAGAAAAACAAAAAAAATTATTAAAAAATTCCTATAGAAATTTATATCATAAAACATTTTAGACAATGTATTATTTTAGAAAAGTATTAAAAAATTATTTTATTTTTATTTTTTGGAAATTAAGAACTTCAAAAAATATTAAAAACATACTTTTTTATGTTTATAATAAAATATAAGAGAGAAAAAGTGTAATTTAAAAAAATTAAAGATGCTTTGTTTTTATTTCTTTCATATGGCGAACAAATAAATACCAAAATAAATTTTAACTCTTAAGTAAATTTTTTATTATCAATTATTCTTTAATAATATTATGTATATTTTTTAGTATATTCCATATTTGAGTGAAAACTAATTTTTTTTAACTTATTATAAATGTTTTAATTTAAAATAATTAAACATTGAAAACTTTATAAAAAAAAAAAAAAAATTTAATTATGAAATTTATTTTGAATTATAGAAATCTCTTTAACATAGTTACATCTTTTTTAATGTTTTATTAATTATGCATTTTTTGTGTTATTAATATGAATATTACATATATAATTAATTTTTAAAAATTTTGTTAATTCAAAAAATTTAATATTTTTTTTTTTATTTTTATATATTTATAAAACATGTTTATTAAAAAAATATAGTATTATTTGTTATTAACTTTTCTTATATATATATATATATATATTTTAAATTTCTTTACTATTTTTAATTAATAAAAAAAATATGTTTTTTATAACTATTTTTATTTAATTTTCAATCTACTAAACTTTTTTTCTTTTTATTTTAGGAATATAAAATCAATTTTAAATTATGTTTCTTTTATTATATTTTTTGTATTTTATATTTATTATATCATTCCCATCTTTTATAAAATGATAAATAATGAATTAGATTACTTAAAATATATCATTTGTGATATATTTGGTTATTCATGTAGTGAGATAGTAGAATTAATTTTAGTATACGGAAATAAATTAACTATTAATGAAATTATTAATTTATCAAATTATGAATTTAATATAGTTAGAAATATTTTATTATGTTTATTAATTCATAATATTTTAGATATTAATATAATTTATAGTAAATTAGATGAATGTAATCATGTAACTAATGATGATAAAAAGATCACTTTATCATTTGAAGAAAAAAATAATGAAAATATTTTAAATAAAAAAATAGAAAAAAATAAAGAAATGAATTTAAATGAAATATGTCTTCTACCAGATAATGAAAATTATAAATATATGAAAGGTTGTAAATGTACTTACTGTATTTGTAAAATAAAACGAGTTGAATACTTTGTTATTATTAAAAATATTTATGTTCTTGTTAGATATTCTTCGATATTTTATTATATACATCCAACGTGCATAAATCAAAAAAATGAAACATCAGTAGAAAATGTGAATAATACCAACAACAATTATAACTTTTTTCATTCAGAAAATACAAATGATGACAATATCATTTATTTAGATGATAAAAATGAACAAGCGTTAGAAAGAGATGATATTATCAATTTTATTGAAAAAATTATTCTTATAAGAATTATAAAAAATGGAAGAATGACCGTTGATAATTGTTTAAAAGATTTGAAACATGATGATTATGTAGAAGTTTGTAAAAAGAAAATTCCTAATATTAGTAAGCGAAAATTAAGGTTAATATTTTTACAATTATTAAAAAAAAAATTTATAAAAAAATGTAAATATTTTAATGAGCATGTATGTGAAAATAATAAAAATCAAAATGAAAATCTTCTCATTTATGATAATTCTATTAATTATATTAACTTGGATTATAATCAAACTGTTGATAATATAGAAAACAATATTGATGATACACAAAATAATTTTAATAGTATTAACAGTAATAATAATAAAATAAACAATAATTTTAATTCTCTTGATAATAACATTAATAATAATTACAATTATAATATTATTGATAACAATATAGACAACATTTTACTTTATCATAAAGCTAATAATACAAATGACACAAAGAAACACAATATGCCAAATATAAATGGACAAAGCAACGATGTTAAATCTACTTCAAAAAAAGGAAAAAAAATGCAAAGAGAAGCATCATCAGTAATAATCGATAAAAAAAAAAGAAAAAGAAATACTGAAACAAATAATATTAAAAAGGTTAATATTTATCAAGATGAAAATGACATAGATGACATTTTTAATATTCATGATGAATTGAATAAAAATAAAAATAATAATTTAGTTTATAATAATAATATAAATGAAAAATATAATGAAAAGTTTCTAGAAAAAGATAAAGTTCTTGTTATAAATAAAATAAATGAAAATCCACATAAAGCAAATTATTCAAATGATACAAATTGTTTTTTAAATAAAGAAGATATGCAAAATAATCTGTTAGAATATCTTGATAATCCCTTTACCTATTTTCAAGCGAATAGTGAAGTATTATCTCTTTTATATTTGAAGCAGGAATGTTTTAATTTTATAATTAATTATTATAATCTTAATGAAATAGCAAAATGTATATTATTCTATTTATTAAAGAATGTTCAGCTTAATTATTCCTTCGAAGACAACAATTATAATATCACTTCATCTTTTTCTTCATTTGAAAATATAGAAAAATATGTTATAGAAAAATTGAAAAAGAAAAAAATATTTGTAGATAAAAATATAGTATTACATAATTTAAATACATTAATCAAATATCCTGATAACTTAATAAAAACACAATGTAATGAGATCATATGTTATGCCGCTGACTTTTATAATATAAAAACTATTTATAAAAGTAAAATAACATCAAATATAATAGAAAATATGATAGGATTGGATGCATTAAGGATATGGAACTTTTTAATATCTACCTCTGACGAAAAATCCAATGACGAAATAATAAGTGAAAATGTTTTAATCCCTTTAAATGATGTTAGAAAAAAATTGTATAATTTACTCTATCATGGATTTATAAAATGCCATGAATGTAATAACAGTAATAATAATAAAACTTATATTAAACACTCATTATCATTTTCGACGAATATTTATTATACAAATAATAAAATAAAAGAAAATTTATTTATTATAGCAAAAAATATTTATATTAGAAAGTTTTATGAAAACAATGAAATAAATACTTTACACAATAAATCAAATATATGTGTTAATGATAAAGATGATAACAAAAAAACTAATAGTTTGACTTCAAGAGAATATGCAGTAGACTACTTAGAAATTAGTTTAATAAATGTAGATAAATTTATTTTTATATTTAACGCTTAGTATATAAGCACTTTTTTAATTTATTATAATATACTTATTTGTTGTGTGTGTATGTATATGTTTTTTTTTTTTTTTTTGAAATATCATTATTAGAATATATAATAATGAACTTATTTTTTAAGTTAATATAATGATTATTTTTGCAATAGTTTTTATAACATTCTTTAAAATTGATATATTATTTATTTTTAATTGGAAAAAATTTTATTAACTATTTTAATAATTCTTTGTTTTATCTTTTGTTTTTAATTATTTACTTTAAAAAAATTAATTATTAATTCCTTATAATAATTAATTTTACAATATAAGTATATTTGAAGAAATTAAAGATTTATAAAAACTAATTTTTTTTTTTTTTTTTTTTTGAACATATAATTAAAATGAGTTTTTTAAAATTTTTATAAGAAATTTAGAAGTTTATTATTAATCTATAATAACTTCTTAAAAGAAATAAAACAAAAAATAACTAGAAAAAATCATAATGAATATAATACAAATAAAATTATATCTAAATAAATATCATAACTAATTTAACAAATAATATAAAATAAGAAATGACACATTAATAATTTTATATTATGATTTAATTAAGTACACAACCTAATAAGAGAAATATTAAAAATATAAAAAAAAAATTTTTTTTTTTATTGCTTCTATATTGTTTAGAAAATTTGTCATTTTCCAAAATATATATATATAAAATTTATATTTTTTGATAAATACAAATAAATCTATTAAACATTCCTACTTTTTTATTTTTATTTTTTTTTTTAACTTGTTCTTCTTGAACATTACAATTAGTTTTGTGTATCAATTTCAATTTGCAACTGTTGTTATATTTACCTTTTGATATATCATCAAAATGCATATAATTTAAGTTAATTTCATGTTTATAAAAATCCCTTTCACTCTTTTTTATTTTATATTTTATTTCATTATGATATTCTAATATAAAATATCCATTTTTCTTTAACATTTTATGAATTAAATCAAAAAAAATTATAATATAATTATCACCGTAATTTAAGTGAATCCATTTTAAAACAGAAAAACATATAATTATGTCATATTTATTTTCTATTTTACTGAATTTTTTATCAAAAATATTAGAACATAAAAAATATACATTAAAAGGAAAATGATAATTATCAGTACTTCCTAATAAATTAGTGTCACCAATAAAATTATAACTTTCATTAAACGATTTGTTTTTATCTTTTATTTCATTTTTATTTTTATTTTCATTCACATTTATCTCTACATCTGAGTTTTTAATTTCATGTTTAATTTTACTTCTTTCTTGTTTTAAATATTCAAATAAAAAGTATAAATCCAGGAATATATCTTTCTGTATTTTAAGCAAATTCTTATTATTTAAAAAAAAATGTAAAATATGCTTTTGATTATAATGCACTAAAATAAACTCAATAAATAATTTTAACAAATAAACGTTTTTGTTTATTAATGAGCAATCTATATCTATACCATTAACAATCTTACACTCATATTTTAAACTTAATAAAAAAGTAGTTACACCAATATTACATCCAATATCTAATATAATTTTGTTTTTAAATATATCTTTTATTAAATTATCAATTTGCGTTAATCTATAATCATTAATAATATATTTATTTTGTAAATACTTGTTTTCATTTAAATTATTTAAACTTTCATTGTTAATACTACTATTATTATTATCGTTAATATTATATTTTCCCTTTATTTCCACTTTTTCTATTTCTTCTATTTCTTTTTTTCTTTCTTTTTTTTCTTTTTCTTTTTCTCTTTCTTCTTTTTCTCTTTCTTTTTTTCTTTCTTCTTTTTCTTTTTCTTCTTTTTCTATTTTTATTTCTCTTTTTTTCTTTTTGTATCTCTCATAATAATAATTTGGAAAATTTCCGTGTAAAAAAATTTTTTTTTTTTTTTTGCATTTATTTATTAGTTTATACCCATATATTGTATTTCTCAAAGGAATCTTAAAATAATTTTTTAATTTTTTAAAATCTTTTTTTTCAATTGTATCAAAAACACAACCTCTCATTCTATTATTGTTTCATTATACTTTTTTTTTTAGTTCATATATTTCTTTTTTAAATAATGTGTTTTTTTTTTTTTTAAATGTTTTTTTTATAAAATTTTAAAATTTTTAGATATGTCAAATTCATAATAAAAAAATATTGCTTAACGTAGTTAAAATTTAAATATATTCAGTCATAAACCAAATATACTTTTGCTAAATTTATAATTAAAAATATATATATAATCAAATAACTCTTAAAAAATTAATATCTCAATTTATATATTTTAGAAGGAAAAAAAAAAAAAAGTGTTTTTTTATTGGATGCTTATTAATATAAATTAAAAAGAGGTTTAATTTAATAAAAAGAATATATTTAAAAATAAAATATAATGTGCAAATAATCATAAAGCATGTATAAATTGAGAGAAAAAAAAGATAAGTATATGGTAAAGATAACATATAAATAATATTTATAAATTTTTTTCTATTTTTTTTTTTTAATTACTTCTTATTTTTCTTATATATTTTTTACTTTTTGTAATGTTTCTTTTTTTTTTTTTTATTGAAGTCTATTTACTTACTATCTTTTTAATTAATTTAAATTTTAATAAAAATAAACTATTTAATTTTCCAGATTTCTTAATAATAGAAGGAAATAATAAAGAATTAATATATATATATATATATATATATATATATATATATATATATATATATATATGTATAAATGGATAACACATCTTTTAGTAATAATAAAATATTACACATTGATAAAAAGAATATTTCATGTAAAAGAAATGGAAAAAAAAATACAAAAGTGAAATAATGATATTATATCAAATGCAAAAATATGTTTACGTTTACGTTTATGTATATATATATATATATATATATATATTTATGTTTAAAAAAATATCTAAAAATTTTTTAATTTTATTATTTTTTACTTTTTTTTTTCTTTAGGCTAAGCCTAATAAATGAAAAAGAATTATAAAATATTCTAAATATTTATAATTTTCAAAGCAATATGATACATTTTCTTTTTCTTATTAGCAGAAATATAATAATCCTCTTTTTTACACTTTTTTTTTTTTATTAAAAAACAACTTTCTTTATATTTTCCTTCTTTTATTTTCATTTTGGAATTTACACATTTTTATTTATTTTTTCAATTTGTGTAAAAAGTTATGTTTTATTTTATTTATTTCATTTTACCTTATTTTATTTTATTTTATTTTTTTTTCATATCTATTCTTTAATATTGTTATTTTATTTTATATCATTTTTTTTTTTTTTTTTTTATATGTAAAGAAAATGTTTATTAAGCATTTTTCTATTTTATCTAATAGTAATATTCTTTTAAAACAAAAAAAAAGAAATATATTTCTTACGAATATTTTTGTTGCAAATTATTTTATGAGTTATTCAATAAATCACAACATTTATTTTAATGAATTTCATCAATTAAATAATTTTTATCCTAATAAAAAAAACATTAAAAATATCAATAGTTTTATTTCTATATATAGGAATATATTATCAAAAAAAAAATGTATTTATGAAACATCAAGATGTAATTTCAAAAGTCGGAAAAATTTAGATAGAAGAAAAGACAATATTTGTAAAATAAAAAGAAAAAAAAGGAAAATATATTATAATTATTTAAAATATATAATTAATCTAAATAGGTCAAATATAAAATGTTTATACCTACAAAAAGCTTTACGTTACTTACAAGGTTATAAAAAAAATATAAGAAAAACTGTCCAAAATAATAAATCAAAGTTTAAAAACAAAGTATATTTATATAAGAAATTATATAATTCTAATAATATAAAAACTTATGAGCTTCTATATAAAAATTCTCATAAAAAAAAAGTAAACTATAGAGAAAACTCTGAAAATTTTAAAAAGGAAGAAAAGGAATATGAAAAAGAATTATTTACAAAAAAAAAAGTGAACTATAATAAGGATGATATTACATATAAAAATAATGAAATGAATTTACATAGTAGCATTGATCAAAACGTGTATAAAAATGAAGAAAAAAATATACTTAAAAAAATAGTTGAAAATAAAGTCAAAAACACAAGTAACAATGTAAATCAAAATTCATATAAAAAGATAGATCAGAATATATCTAAAAAGGTGGATCAAAGTACTAAAGATTTTGATAAACAAATAGAGGAAAAAACACATGAAAAAGGAGAAATGAATATAAAAATAAATGATTTATTACTAGTAGCACTATCTGGATGTATTCCTTTTGTCTGCTTTGGTTTTGTTGATAATTCATTTATGATAATTGCTGGTGATCTCTTTGATTCAACATTTTGTATTTTTTTGGGTTTTAGCACAATGGCTGCAGCAGGCTTAGGAAATTTAACTAGTGACGTTTTAGGGATATTCATAGGAGGTTACATTGAAAAAATAATTGTTTACATAGGGTTTCCAAGAATAAACTTAACAAATAAGCAACTAAAAATGAATAGAACTAGAAGGTATTATTATGTTGGTAGTGCTATAGGTATTGCTATAGGATGTTTATTGGGAATGATTCCTTTATTATTTATAGATAATAACAAATTAGAAGAAAAAAAAAATAGACAGAAAAAAAAAAAATATAATAAATTTCCTAATGCTAATAAAAAACTATTTGAATTTGTTTCTTCTGAAATTCCTAAGTGTATTAATTCCAATTATGCTTTTTTATTTATCGTTGATAAAAATAATAATAATTTTTACTCTTTCATTAATAATGAAATTATTCATTTATCATTGAATGAAGGTGTTATTGGTGAAGTTTACCAAAACAAAAAAGCTATTAACTGTGATATTAATAATCAGTTAAAAAATACTATTTATTCTTACAAACCTAATATTAAAGGAGAAAATAAAAATGATACAAATGATAATAATCATAAAGGTGGTTTTTCAGTAAAAGTTATAGAAAATACAAATTTAATTTTTAATAAAC
Source organism: Plasmodium relictum (assembly GCF_900005765.1). Taxonomy (NCBI): domain Eukaryota; phylum Apicomplexa; class Aconoidasida; order Haemosporida; family Plasmodiidae; genus Plasmodium; species Plasmodium relictum. Next base: position 1,601,148 of record NC_041687.1, on the reverse strand, counting down.
AAAAAATTGATATTCAGCAGATTATAGCAGCACCTATATTTGGTTCAGACGTAATAAGAATAAAAAGGAATTTTAATTTATGATATTTACTAATATATATATATTAATATAATAATTTTTTATTTTGTATTATCAACATATGAAATAAATTTTACAACTTAAATTAATCTATAACATTTTTATTTTTATATTCTTATTAATTTTTTATATTTTAGGAATCCATAATAGGTGTTGTAGTTGTAATTAATGTAAAGAATAAACTTTTTTTTAATAATAAGGATGTTGAATTTTTAAATTTATTTTGTTCTCACATTTCTCATGAAATCGAGGGTGAAAGAAATCTTTGCAGTGCTTTAAAGTAAAATATAAAAAAAAAAAAATTTTATTTTCATTTTTTTTTTTTTTCAATATATTAAAATAAAAATTAAATCACTTTTTTTTCTTAAATTTTTTACTTTTAGGTTATGTAAAAAAATTGTATATGACTAAAAAAAAAAAAAAATAAATCAGTAAATGTATGCATATATACACACAATTTGATTTTTAATTTTTTAAGTATTTTCTTTTTATAGATTTTATGAAAATTTATAATTTATTTGTTTAAAATTTTAAAAATTTTTTTGTCTCGTTAAATAACCATCTATAAAAATAGAAAAAAAAAAAAAAATAAAATAACTAAAATATATATATACATATAAAGTTATATAAATGTGCTTATATTTATTTTTAATAAAAAAAAAAAAATTTATTTTTATTACCCTTAAGAATAAAAATATTGTCACATAAATCTAAATTAGCTTTTTTATGTGTTATATGAATTATTGTTAAATTTTTGAAAGTTGAATTTTTTTTTATATTTTCAAAAATTGTTCTCTCATTATCTTTCCCAAGAGATGATGTTGATTCGTCCAGCAGTAATATCTTCAAAAAAAAAAAAAAGAAAATATAAATATACAATAAATAATAAAATAAATAAATAACATAGAGATAAAGTCTTAACAATAGTATGTGAAAGAATAGTTATAAAAAAAATTGTAAATATATTTAACTGAGATATATATAATACGGATATATTAGGAAGTTCAGAGAATTTAGTAATATATATAAAATAACATAAAATAATTTAACCATTTTATATATTTTCTTTTAAAAAAAAATTATTTTAATAGTCTTATAAATATAAATAGTATAACTTTTTTTTTTTGATTGATTGCGTTTTTATTTGTTATTTTATTTCATTTTATTTTATTTTATTTTATTTTTTTAATTAAAAAATACCTTAGGATATCTAACTAATGCTCTTGCGATACATATTTTTTGCTTTTGAGATGAAGATAACAATTCAGTTTTGTTAGAAACTACTGTTTCATATCTTTTTCTTAATCTACTTATAAATTCATGACTAGTACAACATCTTGATACATTAATTAAATCTATCATATCAAAATTCTTATTATTCATTCCATATATTAAATTTTCTTTTATAGTTGCTTTTAACAACTTGGAATTTTGCTCAACATATGTTATTTTCTCAAAAATCTCACGACTTGAATAACTATTTAATAATTTATTATATAAATATATTTTTCCTTTTGTACATTTATATAAATTTAAAATTAATTTTAAAATTGTTGATTTACCACCTCCACTTTTTCCTATTATTATATTATTTGTGTTCTTATAAATTTTCATATTTATATTTTTTAACACGTAACTAGAAGGATTATTTGAGTATTTAAAAAAAACATTTTTAAATGAAAGAATAACATCATTTTCCTTATTTTTGATATCCTTAAAATATAATGAATTTTCTATATTTTTTTCCTTTTTAAATGATTTTAAATTAGAGATTTCACTTTTATCGTTATTTTTTAATTCTGACTCATTATTTTTATCTATTTTATCTATTTCATTTGTTTTACTATGCATTCTATTTTCTTTTTTTATATCTTCTTTTTTATTCATTTCTATCTCTTCTATATTTAGCTTATTTGTTATGTCCATTTCTCTTGTATGATCATTAAACTTTAGCTTATCTCTATTTCTTATTACATATTTTTTAATTAATTTAATAATGTGATGATATTGATCTACTATATCGTGAATATCAATATAATAATCTAATATGTATATATAAGAATAAATATTATTAATGTAAAAGAAAAAAGATGTGAATGTTTTTTTATCTATCTGATTATTCTTTAATAAAATATCTCCTTGCAAAATAATTAATATATATGTAATAGTCACAAAAAGTTTATTAAGTATCATATAGAATAAATTAAATTGTTCTTTTTTTATTTGCAAATTTAAAATACGATTTAATGAATTTGAATATTTACTGTATTCATGTATTTCAGTACTATATAGTTTAACGATATTCATATTATTTAATGCCTCCAGTGATACTTTAGTATTATGTGCTTTCTGTTTATTTATTGATTTTATCCTTTTTTTTTTCAATTTAGAAGAAATCATTGTCAAAAATGAAGAAAACAAAAAACAGCAAAGAATAACAGTAGATAGTTTTTTATTTAAATAAAATATATAAGAAAAATTAAAAATAATAGAAAAGAAGTTTCTTATAAATGGATTAATATAATATGGTATAATATCTGAGAAATCATGTGATTCTAACGTTAATTTATTTATAACTATGTTATGATTAACCTTATCGTAATATTCATATTCTTTATTCAAATAAATTTGAAATAATATGCTTTTTACTTTTTTTAAACAATCTGCACTTGTAATCATAAATATATAATTTCTTAAGCTACATAAAGATATATTAATAACACGAAAAAAAATACAGTTGCATAATAAATAATAAAAATTATCTAATTTTCTATTTGTTAATTCACTAAATATTAAATTATCAAATTTAGGAATAATTATACTAATAATAGCGCTATTAACCATAACAAATAGGGTTAAAAAAAATATCTCCTTTTTCCATAATATATTTTTACATATCCATAAGAAATTTATCATGTTGTTTTTCTCTATATACTTTTTAGTCATTAACATATAATAATCTGTTTTTGATTTTAATTTTTTTAAAAAAATATAGAATTTTTCTTTACATAAATCATAGCTACTAAGAAACTGATTCTTATAATCTAACTTAAAGCATACTCCTATTTTAATTAAGCATTTGTTGTTTTTTTTTTTTATCATGTTAACTATTTTTTTTTCCAAATTTTTATTCATATTTAAATGTCTTATATTAAAAGAATTTATAAAAGAATATTTCAATATTTTTTTAAACTTAATTATATGTTTATCCTTTTTTCTATATGGAAATTTGTTTATTAATTCAGATAATTTAATTTTTTCCTGTGCATCAAAAAAAAATTTTTTTTTAAATTTACCTATAGCATAATTTCTCTTACTATTAATAATAATTTTTGATTTCATAAAAAATTCATTATGGAAAATTAATAACAATAATGTAACTAAAAGTAATAAGCATTTCGGCATTTTTTGGTCTTAGTCTTAGTCTTAGTCTTACTTAGTCTTAGTGTTTTTTTTTTTTTTTTTAAATATGTAAGCAACTGGTTTAATAAAATGGTTCATCCTGTTAATCAACATCAATATGTTTTCACTAAATTAAAATGTTTACATTAACTATATATGTTTAAACATTTTATAATTCCTTTTTTATAAGCGAAGAAAAAAAAAAAAAAAAAGGATAAAAATAATAATCTTTATTTTTATCTTTAAATTTAAAAAAGAGATTTAGATAAAATTTTATAATCATACATCATTTTAAAAAGTAATTTTCTCTATTAATAATTAAAACAGTAATATTTGTTTACATTCTTATAAAATTATAACATAAATTTATTTTCCCTTTTTGCCTTTTTTTTTTTTTTTTTCTTTTCCTTTTATACATAATATTAGTATTTTAATAGTATTTATTTATACACATATTTATATATAAATTATAATTAATTTTATGTATATTTCAATAAAAATATATACTTATTATATTTATTCATTTTAAAAATATGTGACACTTATAAATTAACAAATAAATCCTACAACTTCTATTTATTTATTAAACATTTCAAACAAATTAAAATGTAATAAAAAAAAAAATTAAAATTACATAAAATGGTTTGATATTTCTTAAAATAAAATGTTTCTTCAAATCATTGTATTATATTTTATTAATAGAGTATTTCAAAAAAAAAATTTTGTAAAATTTTTCATTTAAATTATTTAATAAAATATATTTTATTATGTTAAATTATCTTTTTACTTATATATATTTTATATATATATATTTTTATTAATAAACAAAATGAAAGATGTTCTAACATAATACAATTAAAAAAATGAAATAAGTAATTTAACCTTTATAAAATATTATAAAAAGGCTTTAAGTTTATGTATAAAATATTTAAGTTTGAAAAATATAAAGTAATTTTAAATTTTTTAGTATTATTTATTTTTTTAAAGTGTTAAATTTTAAGATATTTCGTATTTACGTAGAAAAAAACAAGACAATTTATAGCATTATGTTCTAAAGTATCTTTTTTTTCCCTCCAATATAAAATTACTGATAATTTTTTACAACAAATAAAAAAAAATATATACTTAAATTTATTTTAAAAAAAAATAATAATTTTATTTTCTGATAAAAAGTCTATATATAAAATATATTCAAATATTATAAATAAAATTATTATTCTTAAATAGTTCATTTACACATATAATGTACTAAAAAATAAAAAAATTTATATCATGTGAATTATACATATATATATATTACTACATAAATTAGATGACAAAACAAAAACAATATAAAAAGAGAGAGAAAAAAAATAATAATACAATAAAATTAGATAATGAAAAAAATAGAAAATACAAAAATAGTAATGTGAAAACAACATATATAAAATAAGAATAATAAGAAAAAAAAAAAAAATGTAAAATTAAAAATTTTATTTCTAATTATTTTATTATTTTTTTTTTTTTTAATTCTATTTTATTAAATATTTTATTTTCATTCTATTTAAATTATTTTTTAATTAAAAAAAAAAATTATTTAATCGTGCTACTCTGTAAAGAATCTTAAAGATATGTTTATGTAAATATAATTTTTTTAAAACCTTTTTTGTTAATATATATATACTTTTCCCTTTTTCTTTTTTTATATAAAGATTAAAATGAACATTATAATAGACATTTAAATTTAATATCCTAAATTTTTATTTCCCTTGAAAATTTATGAGAATGTTTTTTAATAGTAAAAAGAGATTATATATAAAAAAACTATAAGCTTAAGAAAAAAAAAAAAAAAGTGTAAAAAAAAAGTCAATCATAAAATATATATTTATGTTTCATTTCTATTCTAACAATAATTAAACATGTATGTGGCAAGTTAAACATTTTTAAAATTTTAGCGATGTAATTATGCAATTGTATATATATAATACTTTTATACATATATTTAATTTTGAATAAAAATTTTATACTTTTTTTTTTTTATTTTTTCTAAAATTATTTTTATTATTACAAAATTACCCATATATTTTCAATAAAATTTTTTATATTCTATAATTTTTTTTTTTAAGATATATATATTTAAAAAAAATTATAATTAACATAAAATAGGAAGAAGATAAGCAGAGTAACATATTTGATAAAATATGAATATATTTATCTATTTGAAATAGTAAAGATAAAAAATCCTTTTTTTTTAGGGGAAATAAAGTGAATATACAAGTAACAGATATGTATCTTTACTTCAAAAATAAAATAAAAGAATTTTTTACAAATTTATATAGAGAAAAAATATATATATATATAAATAAATGAATATATATATATATATATATATATATATATATATATATATATATATATATATATATACATGTATGATAAAGAAGAGACATTTTTATACACATGTTTTCAAAAATAATAAAAGTCGTTAAAATACCATATAAAAAACAAAGAAATTAATAGAAAAAACCCAATTGCACGTATAATACTTCTTACAAGAATAAACTTATGTATTTATAAATTGAAAATATTTTTTTGTCATTTTTTTTGTTATTTTTTATTTTATTTATTTATTTTTTTTAAAATGGAGTCTTCCATGTATAATAATTTACGTAAATTAATTAATATAATTGATGAGCTAAGAGATATAGGATTGCAAAAATATATAAACTTGCCCCGAATTTGTGTTGTAGGAACACAAAGTAGTGGTAAAAGCAGTGTTTTAGAATCTATTGTTGGTTTAGATTTCTTGCCAAGAGGAGAAGGTATTGTAACAAGAAGACCAATCGAATTTCGATTAATTCACATTAATGAAAATAGTGAATTTAAACATTGGGCAGTGTTTGAAAATGAGAAAAATAAAAAATATGTTGATTTTAATGAAGTAAGAGATCAAATAAATAGATTAACAGATGAATTAGCAGGAAAAAATAAAGGTATTATTGATGAACCTATAGTATTAAATATTTATTCTGTCAAATGCCCAGATTTATCTTTAATTGATTTACCTGGTATTACTAGAGTACCATTGAAAAATTCTGATCAAACTGATGATATTGAAAGATTAACAAGAGAAATGGCATTCAGATATGTTAAAGATCCTAGAACAATTATTTTGGCTGTTTTACCAGCCAATGCTGATATGTCTACTAGTGATGCTTTACAAATTGCAAGAAAAGTAGATCCTAAGGGACTAAGAACGATTGGTGTTATCACAAAAATAGATTTAATGGATAAGGGAGTTGATGCTAGTAAAATGTTGATGAATGATGAAATCAATTTAAGACTAGGATATACAGGTGTAATAAATAGATCAACAGAAGATATAAAAAAAGGAAAAAGTATACCTGAATCTTTAAAAGATGAACTAGAATTTTTTCAAAATCATCCAGTATATAAAAAATTACCTCCATCTTTGTATGGTACTAATTCACTTACTGATAAATTAACCAAAGTTTTATTAAGACATATAAAAAACTTTTTACCTGATATAAAAGTAGAAATTAATGATAAAATGAGATTAATAAATGACAAATTATACGAACTAGGAAATAATGTACCTATTGATGCAACAAAGAAAACACAAATATTGTGGTCAATGATTAGTGATTATTGTGAAATTTTTAAGAATACTTTAAAAGGAAAATATGATAAAAGATTACAGGTTTTTATTGAAAATAATGATATTATATGTGGACTTAAAGTTAGAAGTATTTTTAACGAATTTTTAGATGATTATGTTGGAAAAAATGTAACTAGTGAATTAACAGATAACGATATTGATGATGCCATTTGTTTGCATGAGGGAGATAGTTTACCTGGATTTCCTTCCCCTGATACTTTTGAATTTTTAATTTTACCACACTTAAAAAAAATTAATGCACCTGTATTAGACTGCTTAGATAAAGTAAGTCAAACACTAGAAATTTTATCTCAGAAAATTGCTAATCGTGTTCTAAATAGATTCCCTAAATTATCAGAGCAAGTATTAGAGCTATCTCAAAATATTTTACTTAGAGAAAAAGAAAATACACAAAATATTTTAGAGAATTTTATTGAAGCAGAAACAAATTATTTATTTACAAATGATGTTTCATATTTAATAGAACATGGTAGTATTATTAATGCAACTGAAGAAGATCAAAATGAAAATGTAAATCAAAATTATAATCAACAGAAACAGCAATCTAACATGCCCAATTCCAATGTTGATAATGTGCAAAACAAATATTTTCCAAATATGATGAATGATCAAGAATACATCACTGGAAAAGCTGCTAAATTTGTGAACAGTGCACAAAAATCAGTCATGAATATTTGGAATGCAAAGGAAAAAAAAAAAACAAGGTACAATTCACAATTTATTCAGGAGATTAGACGTAGATTAGATTGTTATTTTAATATTGTTTTAAGAAATGTTAGAGATAGCGTACCTAAGATTATTGGGTACTTTTTAATAAGAAAGTTGCAGGAAAAAATGCAGTTTGAATTATACTCAGATTTAAACAGCGAGCAAAAATTATATGAATTATTAAATGAACCACCTAATGTAGTAAAAGAAAGAGAAGTCCTAAATAAACAGTTAGAAATATTAAAAAAAGCCAACCAAGTCCTTTTAAAAGATCCAAATATTACTTCTATTAATTTAGATTTATTTGATGCTAATTATGAACAAGATTTAATAGATTTTCAAAAAAGTTTAAAAAGCAGTAATAATCAGTATTCACTTAATATGCATAATCAACACTTTAAACCAAATCATAACACTTCTCAAAACAACATGCATAATATTAATGACAATTTGTCTTTAAGGTTAAAATATATATGCATTAATATATAATTCCTTTTTAAAAAAACATTTTTTTTTTTTTTTTTCACATACTTTTATTTTTATGTATTTTTTTTTTTTTTTTAATCAGCAAGCGCAATCATATAAATTCAAGTCCAAATACTTCATCTAATTCATTAAATTCAAATTTAATGAAACATAATAGTATGCTAAATCAAAAGATAAGTAATGGCCCATCTTATAGCCAGCAAACACATATCAATTGTAATTAAATATATAAAAAATAAAAATATTCAAATATATTCTTTTACATTTATATTTATTTTTCTTCAGAATTCATGTGTTTCTTTTTATTTTATTAAATAAAATACATATTATTTGATATATAATTGTATATTTAATTATATATTACGCTCTTTTACATATAATTTTATATTCTTTTCTTTTTTTAACTTGTTTAAAATTATTTTTATTTTTATCCTTTTTTATGTAGCTGATTCAAAAGGAAAACATTTATTTGAAAAAGAGCCTTTAAAGAAAAAAGTAATTTTTTTTTTTTTTTTGTATATATGAAATTTATGTATAATATACATTTTCTTACATATAACTGTTTCTCTATTTTTATTTTTAACAAAATATTAAAATTTTAATTATACCGTTTGAATTCTTTTCTATTTTCACTATTTGCATATTTTTTTTTTCTTTTTTTTTTTTTGATTTTTAATATTTTATGTCCTTACATTTATATAATTGTTTCAACAATAAATACCTATATATTTTTTTTTCTTAGGTACAATATAACCCTTTATTCGATTAGTAAATCTTTCCGACTAAAAACGTTTTTTTTCTAATGTATATAAATTCATTTGTTTAATTTTAAGTATTTAATTTTTTATTGAATTATTTACTTTTTTCCTTTTTATTTTTTTAGTAAAATTTATACAGTACATAAATTTGAAGAATAATATAATAAAAATAAATATTTAATAGTTTCCATAATTTTGCTATGTATTTATATATTTTCACTTGTGTAAAACATTATTACATATTTTTTAATTTGTTAAAATATATATTAATCTTATTTAAAAAAAAAAAAAAAAAATACACTTTTTAACTAATAAATTAAAAAAAAAGGAATTTAAGTAATGATAAAAAATTTTTAAATAGCAAAAAATTTATATATAATGAATTTAAAAAAAATCATTTATAATTTAATAAAGAAATAAAAATGCCTTGTGATAAGTGTGAACAAAAATTAAAAAAATTACCAACTCCTGATGTAAATAACAGTAATAATTTATAATTTCACTATTAATGCATATATATTTTTTGTTCCTTTAACTTTTTTAATCAACTATTTTATACTTTAAAAGTGTAAATTTGCCTTTTCATATGCTATAGTATTAAGAACACTCTTTAAATTAAAATATTTTCATTTCAAGTTTTTTGAATAAAAATATATTTTATTTTTTTTAAAATGTTGAATATTATAATTTTTCTTTAAAAAAATTAAGAAACTTTTACCTTTTAGGTTCAAATAGATCTATTGGAGTTAATAAATTGTTGGAATACCGCAATAATAAACAAAAGTAACTTTTATATATTGTGTAAAAATATATTTTATTTTATAATTATATTTTTAACTTAAAAAATTAATTGAAGACGATATTTATTATTTTATTTTATTTTTTCTTTAATAGATTCAATCCTAATAGTAGGAAATGTAAAAAATGCAATAGTCAACTTCATTTTGACGGAAAATATTGTTCTATATGGTAATTATAATGAAAAAATTACAACATATATATTTTTTAATCTTAATTCGTATATAATATTATTATACATTAATAAGATATTAAAAAGAATAATTTTCTATATTTTTTAATTTTTTTTTATTAGTTCTTATAAATTAGGAAAATGTCACTTGTGCGGTAAAACTATAACAGATAATTCTTCCCATAACATGTCAATTATATAAATAATTATAATTTCAATATAATGCAAATAATAAAATTCTAAAAGATAAAAAGGAAACTTATTTACATTTAAAACACTTCAGCATACAATAGATATTTTCAATTTATACTAATTTTTTTAATATATTTAGAAGGGTGAAATTTTTTTATTTATTTAAATACTTCACTTATTACTATTTTTGTTTTTTTATTATGTAAAATATTTGAAAGATTTTTTTTTTTTCATATTATTTAATAAATTTTTAAAGTCCATAAAAACAAAATTTCAAATAGAGTCATATATTTTATTCCTATATTCTTAAGTATTAATAAAATTTCTGAAATATTTATTATAAGCTTTTTTTTAACTTTTAAATATAAAAATGAATACATTCATTCTGCATTTAATAAACCAATTTTCTTCTGCCTTTTAATATAATTAAAGAAACTTGCTAATATATCTTAATATGTCGTTTCTGGTATTAAATAAAAAATGTGTAAGAAAAAAAAAATAAATATTATTAAATATACTATATTTATAGTTAAAATGAAAAACAATATGAGTTTAATAGAAATTTTCTACATAAAAAATATTTTAAGTTCTTATTTCTTTAGATAATTTACTTTTTTTCTATCTTTTTTTTTTCTTTTTATTGATTTAGGATCCTATAAAAAATACAATAATTTTACTAGATAAATTTTTTTTTTTTATTTTAATTTGCCAAGTGTATTTTATGCTTTGTTATAAAGTAAATATAACATTGATAAATAATTATTAATCTACTATAAAACTTCACATATTAATAATATATAAAAAAACAATATAGTTCATTAATTAATCTGTTTTGTAATAACTAAACTATTTTTAATTTTAATAATTAAAAAGTTCACATGCATAAAACTATAATATTTTATTGGAATTATATATAATTCTGTAAAGATTATTATGTTGTCATACTATTTAAGTCTTGAACTTTTAAAAATAGAATGTTAAGTGCACTAGATAGCAGTGTATTTAACAACTGTATAAATCCCAAAAAAAAAAAAATTAAATTGTTAAAAAAAGCAAAAAAAAAAAAAAATTGTCAAAAAAAACAAAAAAAAAAAAAAAAAAATAGAAAATTATGACAAGAAAAATTAAGATTATCTTAAACTTTGCACCTTAATATGGCAACAATTAAGAAAAAAAAAAAAAAAATACGATTCTAAAAGTGTAAAAATTTGAAGATATTTACGAAAATTATATGTGTGAAGAAAAAATAAAAATATATACATGTTTTAGCATATATATCTATAATAATAAATAAATATATATTCTTATGTATGCATATATATAAATTACTGAATAAAAACTACTATATATATAAATTTTATGCATTTAATCAAATAGATACATACATGTGTAGACATATAAATATACATATATATATTTGTATACCAATATATATATACATGTTTATATTAATTTTATAATTTCACTGTTATATTAATGTATTACCATATGAAAAAAAAAAAATATATATAAATATTTCTATGAAGAGTGATAAATATATTTTGTTAAAGTTACAGATATAAATAAGAAAAAAAAATTTTAGTAAAACTATTTAGCACTCCAAATAAGAAAAAAAAAATTCCAGATATATAATGTTGTTTTAATATTTTAAAATATGTAAATTTTTATCACAGTAAAAATCATATTTTATGGAACATTTATAATATAATGTCCTATAAAATTATATAATGTATTTTTTTTTTTATTATCAAAAGTTCAATTTATAAATAATATTTATTATTCATATTTTTTTTTTTTTTATTTTTTTTTTGGCTTTTATTTTTTTTTTTTTTTTATGATATACACTACACTAATAATTTTTATGAACATGAGGAATACAAAATATGCTTAATGAATAAATATTTAAGTGCATTTCTGTACTACGTCATTTATTTATGAACAGTTCAGAAATATATATAATTATAGTAATATAGAAAAAAGTGTAAATATATATATATATACATATATATTTAATTTTGTTGCGTTGGATACATTAACACTTGTATTTTCCTGTTATGGGAGAAAAACATAGAAAAAGATAATGTAAAAATTAAGGTGTCATAAAGGAAAATACATTTTTTTTTTTTTTTGTTCTTTGCTATCATAAAATTATATTTGTGAAAATATATATTTTCTAAAAAAAAAATGTAAAATGCACACATAAATTTTATCATTTTTATAAAATGATTTATCATTAAAATGACATTTTTTTTTTTTTTTTATTTGGTTTTTTTTTCCTGTATTAGTACAAACATTTGTTCTTAATATAATCTAAAAAAAGAGAGAGAAAGAAATTTAAGCTATGAAAATAAAAAAAATAATGAAAAACAAAATAAATTTCTTAATTTTAATCATATATAAAGAAACCAATTTTTTGTTATATTTTTTTTTATATATATTTTCATATAAATAGACAGGAATTCAGCTTTACAAATGATTTTCTACTTATTATATATAAATATGTGTTAATTTAATAATAATAAAAAAACAATAACAAAAATTAAAAATTCTTAATTATTATTATTTAAAATAAACATTTGTTAGTATTAATATTTTTATATGTCTATATATTTATAAAAGTTTTTATTTAAGTCTTTTTTGTTTTTTTTATGCAGATGTAATATATAAAAATGCTTCAATTGTATCCTTGTCAACAACTTTTTATTCATATTGTCTAAATAACTTTTGTCATTAATTTAATTTTTAATTTTGTTCCTAATATATATTTTAGTTTTAGTTTTAATTTTTTTTTTTTTCTTTTTTTTTTTTTTTTTTCATAATAATCTATTATATAAAGATGTGTCAATTGTATTTTCATTAATAACTTTTTGTTTAAATTTGTATGAATTTATTATATTGTCAATATTTGTATTTTTAATTTTGTTTGTAGTTTTTATTTTTTTATTATTATTTCTTTTTTCATTTTTGATGTTTTTATTAATTTGATTAATATATTTATTGATTCTATTTTATTCTGTATCTCTGTAGAAAAAAAAAAAAAATAATTATTGTAGAAACTATTATAAATAATTAAGTTGTATAAAATAAGAAAAAAAATTAAATAAAATTATTACTGTGATTTACAGCTTTAGAATAATACTACGGAAAAATATATTGATAAACATAACAACTACAAAATTAATTTGAAGAGACTGAGTTATACCACAGTATTGAAAACTAATTTTACGTGTATTATAGAATTAATTTGATTAAATGATAATAAATTAAAAATAGAAAATAGGAGTTTGGATAAATAGAAGATAAAATAAAATAAAACAATAGAATTGAAAGAAAAATTATTACAATAATAAATATATGTATTTTTAAGTATATATTATTATAGAAAAAATTAATTAAAAATATATACATATTACAGAAATATAATTATATTAAAATATTTATAATACTGAGTCATAGGATAATCTATAATAATAATAGGAAAATAGATTGATTTAAAAAAAAAATAAAATAAAAATATGGATCTTTCAAATAATAAAAAAAGTATTAAAACAGTAAATAATAATTCAAAAGATAATAATGAATTAGTTGAAAAAAATTATAAAAGAAATTATACAAAAAACAAGAAAAACGAAGAAATTAAAATTGGCTCTAATTTATCTGTTAATAATGATGTTTTACAATTACCAAGTGTATTACACAATCAAATAAGAATAGTTAGAACGAATGATAGCTGTTTTAAAGATTATATAGTTTTAAATAATTTAGGGAAAGGAACTTATGCACAAGTATGGAAAGTGAGGCATAAAATTACAAATGAAATTTTTGCAGCTAAATTGTTACAACCAAATCAATTTCCAAAAGAATCCTTTAATAGAATCGTTGAAATGTTTACAAAAGAAATAATTAATTTAGCTATATGCCAATGCCCAGGTGTGATAAAGTTACATAAAGTTATAGGAGGGAAGGAGGGATGGATACTTATACAAGATTACGCAAATGACGGTACATTGTGGAAAGAAAATTTATCAAGCAATATGAGTGAAGCATTCCTATATTTTATACAATTACTGCAAGGAATGTGGTATATTCAAGATATGAATATTGTTCATAGAGATTTAAAACCTACCAATATTTTAAGATATGATAACAAGAGAATTGTCATAGCTGATTTTGGGTGGTCAGAACATATTGATTCTTGTAATTTACATCCATCTGAATGGCCTGGAACTTTAGAAATAAATCCACCTGAAGTATTAAGAAATACGGGACCTATGACAGAAAAAATCGATAACTATGCTCTTGGTATGAATATGATTTTATTTATATCTGGTAGATTTGTGTGTAGGCAAAAAGGTATAGAATGTTCTAAAGTTGCACAAACTATTCTAAAAACTGTTCATAATTTAAGACATTCTAAACCACCTAGCAGATTTAGAGAGAATTTGAAAGCGTGGGATTTATTTGTCAAATTAACCTCATCGAATCCAAACGAACGACTAAGTTTACAAAATGTCTTAGACCATCCATGGGTTACTGAAATGTTAAATAATTTTAGCTTAAGGAATTCAAAATTTTTATGGCATGAAAAAGTTAAAAGTAGGTGGATATATTTACTATCAAATAATTGGAATTTTTTCAAAAATATTTCTTCTATATCTAATAGTAAAATAAATAAATATAATGAACCAGAAAATGTAGATACTTCTACATCGAAGAATAGCAATAAAGCAACTGTTATCATAAATGGCGACTCTCAAAAAGAAAAAAATAAATATTCTCATTCTTGTATTAAAAATGACTATGAAATTCTTTTTTATATGATGAAAAATAATTTTAAAAGCAGATTTAATTGCTGTTCCGTTAAGAAAAATTATCAGAACTGTAAAAATAATGGAAATAAAACTAAGAACAATAAAGAAAATCAAAATAATATCAAATTTGATGTTAAGAAAAAGAATAATTCCAATAGCAATTTAGATGGTACTAGTTTCATTGAAGATGGAAAAAATGAAACTTTTGTGAATAGTAATTTCACAAATAAAAAAGAGAATTTTTTAAAAAAAAATGAAGAAATTATAAAAAGTAAAAGTGATAGTATTACAAATGAAAATGATAATATTATATATCAAAATGAAAATTTTATACAAAATAATAAAAATGATTTTTTTTTATATAATAAAAAGGAAAAACATAAAAATAGCAGTATATGTGAAATAAATACACAAAATAATAATTATAATGATGTCGATAAAGAAGAAGAAGAGGAAGAAGAAGAAGAAGAAGAAGAGGAAGAAGATGAAGAAGAGGAGGAAGAAGATGAAGAAGAGGAGGAAGAAGATGAAGAAGAGGAGGAAGAAGATGAAGAAGATGATGATGACAATGAAGCTAATAATGATGAAGAGAATGATAATGATGATGCATTAGATAATAATAATAATAAAGTTGTGTATATAAAAAACAACAAAAAAGGTAATAAGAAAAATAATATAATTCAAAATATTCAAGATAAATGCTACAGTAACAGTGAAATAGATGATTTTATGAACTATGATAATAAAAAAAATTATTATTTTAATGATATAGAAGATATAAAAAATTTATTAAATAATATAAGCAGTAAGAATAATAAAAAGGGAACTAATAATAGTAGTGATCATTGTATTATTCCGAAAAGTGATTTAATTATTTCTATTGATAAAAATAAAGAAGAGAATAACTTCAATGAAAAAGAATCTAAATTATTTAATAAAGAAAAACAAAAAAAAAAAGAGGAAGTATCATCAAATCACATGAAAAGAAATTATTCTAGTAAAATAGATGATACATTTATTAATTTTGTTGAAACGAAAAATTTGAATATATCTAAAGATCTAATGAAAAATGATTTGTTAGAAAAAATTAATAAAATAAGCGAAGAACGATTATTTGATCACAAATTATTAATAAATGAGAAATCAAAAGTAGATTTAGAAGATACAAAAAAAGAGAACAAATTAAAGCAAAGAGATGATTCATCGAAAAAAGAAAATGAAGATGAGGATTATATCAAAATATATACTAAGAATTTTAATGTTAACACAACAATAAAGAATAGGAAATCTATCAAAAAAAAGGATTCTTTCTCGGAAGAAATTAATTCTTTGCTTAAAAACTCAAAAGAATTAAAGAAAAAACTAAAAAAAAATTTAAATAACCTATATGAAATCAGCTTGGACGAAAAAAATAGCAATAATATATATTTTTACAATGATGATAATAATAGCCAGTTTAATTACATACGTGAAAATAAGAGCACTGGTAATGGAAAAAGAAATAGTAACAAACTTCGTATAAGTATTAACGATATGAATAATGAAAGAGACTTTAAAAATGACTTAGAAAATTTAGATATTAGCTTAAAGGAAAAAATGGAAATATTCAATAGAAAGAAAATACATATAAATGCTGATAATTTATTTTCTTGTCAAAAGGAAGATCCAGAAGGTAATGAAGTAAAAAAAAACAATAATGAAAATTTAGAGACTAATTTCAATAATGAAAATATTGTATTAAAAAAAAAAAATAAGAATAATTCCATATTTTTTGACACAAAAATGGATAAAAGTATTGATGATTTAGAAAAAGTAGATACTGCAGATGATTCAATTAGTACACATAAAAATGAAGGAATATGCAATTCTGTTAAGCAAAAAAATTGCTTCAATAAATCCCAAAATATTTATAAAAGTCTTATTGATAATAGCTTTAAAAAAAATAATAATAAAAATTATACAAATTATATGGAGAACTTAAATAATAATGAAAAATTAAATAATGTAGAAACATTGCCAAAGATAACTACCAAAAATTATTTAATTAATAACAAAATAGATATAAAATTAAAAATGAATGATAAATCATTAATTAATAATAATGAAAATATATACAATTATGAAAAATATGCAAATAATACAGAAGTAAATAATAGAAATGACAAATGTTCTGGCATTGATATGAATAGCAATGAAGATAATAGCATTGATAAAAATATAATTAATGATATGGATAAAAATAAAGAAAAAAATAATAATATTAAATATACAAATAACAATAGTAATAGTAATTTCTTATTTATAACAAAAAAAAAATCGCAAAATGAAAATTATATAAAGGATGATACAGAGATTGTTATTAATGATCATAATGATAAAAAAAATTTAATTTCAATACCAATTAAAAAAAGTGGTATTTCAAAGAATACTATTGATTTATCGAACAAAAGTAACAAAAATTGTACTTCGGATAACAAAATCTCATCAAATTACTTAAATAGTAGTAATGCTTGTTCAGATGCTAATGATATTATTATTAATAATTTTGTCAATAATACAAAAAATAAAAATTCAGTTAACTGTTTTAATAATGTCGAAAATGACAGTAGCACCTTCTATAATAAAAAACAAAATTTTTTTTTGAATAAAAAAAGTTATTTAAAAAGTGATCCATCTATAAAAAATTCATTTAAATCATGTGAAACAAGAGACTTTAGGGAGGTTAAGATAGATTATTTTCCTTATGATATTAATATAAGTAATGATGATAATAATGATAAAGTAAATTTTATGAATTTATTAAAAACCTTTGATAACAATAATATTAAAACAGAAAAAGAAAAGCATTTAATAAAATTTGCTAATCCTTTTATAATTAATTCTAAGGAAACTAAAATAGAGAAAAATGAAAATAAATTATTGGAAGATCTTACTACAAACGAGAAATTATTACAAAATAAAAAATTATATAAATCAATTAATAAAGAAAAAGATGAAAAAAATTTAATACATCATAAAATAATTAATAATATAAATAATCATAATATCTTATTACATTATAAAGATGAGTCAAAAATATTTGATGAAATAAAAAATAATGAAATTATTACTCATACATATATAGACAACAATAATAATAATAATAATAATTATAACAAATCTCCTATATACCATTACATGAATAATCATATAAATAATATAAATAGTTATACAAAATCTTCTATCTGTTTTGATGAAAGTATTAAAGAAAACTTTGCAAAAACATCAAGTTCTTCAACATTTGATTACAGTGATTTTGATTTACACTATTCTTCAAATAAAGATATTGTTGAATCATTTAATACTGAATATAAATTAACACCTAGAGAAAAGTACATTTTACAAAAGAAAAAAAATCAGGAAAATACAATTTTCAGTCAAAATAATACAAAATGTCAAATAAATTAATTTTTTAAACAAGAAATAAAAACACAAAATGAAGTTTTATTTAATAACTTTTTATAAATATTTTTATACAACAATCATAATTAAACGTTTATTTACTTATTACTTTTCTTTTTGCATTTTCTATGTTTTATTTAAACTTTTTATGTTATTCAATGAATATTTAAATATTATTTTAAATATAAATAAAAAAAAGTATGCAATCATTTATTTATATATCCGTCTACATATATATATATATATATATATATATATATATATATATATATATATATATATATGTAAAAGTTAAATGTATGAAGAATTAACTAAAAAATGCACTATATAATTAGAGAAATAAAAAGAAGAGTAAAATTATTTTTTAATTTATTTTTTGTGTTTTTATATTCTTTTTTTTCAATGTATTTTCTTATTTACTTGTATAAAATAAGAAAAATAAAATATATATATATATATATTATTAATTTATCCTTGTTTATAACAATTTTTTTTTTTATGTTTTTTTTTTTATCCCATTTTTCATTTTTATCCTATTTTTCATTTTTTTTTTTTTTTTTTGATTTATTTTCTTAAAGTGTATCAAATAGAATACAAAAAAAGAATTTTAACGAATGTTTTATTAATAAATATTTACTCAAAAAACTATGTTACATAAATATATCTTCTTAAGTTCTTTTTATTAGAATAAATCTTTAAGGCTACTAAAAAGCATCTTTAATATAGCAATAACAAATAGAATTTTGTATAATATAAAATATTAAATGAATTGTATTCTTATTTTTTATCTGTAATCAACGTTTCTTATTATATATATCTATATGTAGATAAAATGCTTTATTAATTTTTTTTTTATTTTTTTCTTAAAATACATATTTGTAATTCAAAATTAATCTTAAAAGGTTTGATACATTTGAATAAATAAAAACTATTTTAATATTATAGTTTTATAAAAAAAAAGGAAAAAATTATTCATTTAAATAAAAATTAGAATATTATCCATATACGTTATATCAAAAAAATAAAATATGCTTATGTAAATAAAAGAATAATTTTTTTTTTACATTCAATACTTAAATTTTATGAAATATTGTATTTTTTAATTTTTAATGTCTGTTAATAGTACTAATCTAAGTTATAATACGATTAAGGTATAATACATTTTTAATAATTCAAATTAAAATATATATATATATGTATCACTAGTTTTTAAGATCCTTAAACATTATTTTAGAATTATTTTTTGCATTTTTATAAATAATAATCTAATATTTTAAGCTTGTACAAATATATATTTCACAAAGATATGAAATAATAGAGTAACTATTTGCCCTTCTTATAATTATTTAGAAAACAGAAAAAAAAAAATATAGTTTATTTATATATGCATGGTTTTTAATATAAAGAAAAAAATATATACACATTTCACAAAAGATAAAAAATTCTACAATTTATGTTAAATATATTAAAATTTAAATCATTAAAAAAAAAAATAAAGATATAATAAATATTATATTTAAAATTATGCAAAATTAAATTACAAAAAAAAAAAAAAAGGTATATGCATAAAATAAAATAATAAAAACGTTGAAAATAAAGTTCAAAATATGATATATGGAAATAGATAAAAAATAACACGAAATTATATAAAAAAAAAGGTTACATATGAGGAATATTCACAGCTAAGAAATAAAAAATTAAAAAATACATAGATTCAAATATTAAGAACTTTATAAAAAATTAGTAAGAAAAAAAAAAAATAACATTAAAATGTTATAATATTAAAAATTAGAAATAATGTTTACTACTAAAAAAAAAAAAATAAAATAATATATAATAATGAAAAATATATAATTAAAAAAAAAAAAAATGTTAAAACAAAAAAAAAAAAAAATAAATAAATAATGAATAATGCAAAATTATAAAGTTGTGTATAATACTAAATGTAAAAATATTTCCTTTAGTTCATTTTATTATTACTATTATAATAAAAGTATTTTTTTTTTTTTTTTTTGTAATTGATTAAAATACCCCTGTAGATATTTTCCATATTGTAATATATTTTTTATTATAATATAGAAATATCAATTATATATATATATATATTACTATATAGTTTTTACTTATATTTATTGTAATTTTTTTTTAAAAAAACTTTTTATATATATTATATTGAAAAATATATGTATATATACATATATATATTTGATATTAAATTTATTTTTCTTTTTCATTGTATTTTTCAAAAGATTTTATTAAAAAAAAATGTTAAAACCTATTATATTAAAAGATAAAATTCAAAAAAATTTATTGAAAGATCAAAAATATGAAGATGATAAATCTTTTCTAAATCCTCATGAAGGTGATAAGGCAAGTATATTGCAAGAAACAAGAGTTTTTTCGAGTTATCCATTAAATACACAAAAGTGTTTGCAAATTTTAACAAAAATTCTTTATTTAATAAATAAAGGAGAAGATAGTTTAACATCTCAAGAATGCACAGATATATTTTTTAGTATAACAAAATTATTTCAATCAAATAATGAAAGGTTAAGAAGGATGGTTTACTTATTAATAAAAAACTTACCAGTTAGTGAAAAAGAAATATTTATTGTAACAAGTTCACTAACAAAAGATATGAATTCAGCAAATGATTGTTATAGAGCAAATGCAATAAGAGTGTTAAGTAAAATAATTGATTATTCTATGGCAACTCAAATTGAAAGGTATTTAAAAACAGCAATTGTTGATAAAAATGCTTTTGTTTCCTGCTCAGCTTTATTATGTGGATTAAATTTATTTTCGAATGCATCATGTGATATTGTAAAAAAATGGATAAGCGAAGTTAGTGAATGTATTCATAGCAAAAATCCAATGATCCAGTTTCATGCACTAACTTTACTATGTTCAATTAAATATCAAGATAAACTAGCCTTAGAAAAAATTATTAGCTCATATAATAAAATATCCAATAATTTATCAAGTTCTTTAGCTAATTGTCTTTTAATAAAATATGCATCATATTTAATATATTGTACAGAAGTAGAAAATAAATTAAATAATATAAGCAATTATAATCAAACCAATTATAAGGATAAATATAATAATATACCTAATTCTATGCATAATATGCAAGATTATACAAGTAATAAAAGTAATATAATCCATCCAACTACAAAAGTTTGTTTTGATTATATAAAGAATTGCTTAAAAAGTAAGGATATTATGATTTTATTCGAATGCATCAAATGTATTTTTGATTTAGCTATTTATGATAAAGACGGAAAAAATACTACTACTGTATTTAATGTAGAAATACTAAGTGAATGCATGAAAATTTGTCAGATTTTTTTATTATCCTCAAAGACAATAGACAAATTTAGTATAATAAGACAACTTAATAAATTATCTCATTACAGACCACAGGTAGCCTCCAGACTAAATCAGGATATAGAAAATTTATTATTAGATAGTAACAAAAGTATATGTGTTTTAGCATTTACTACTCTTTTAAAAACAGGAAATGAATCCAATATAGATAAATTATTAAATCAGATTAATAATTATATGAGTGGTGATAACAGTTTTTTTAAAATTCAAATTATTGAGGAAGTAAAAAATTTATGTTTCATTTATCCAAATAAATGCAACATTATTTTAAATTTTTTATCAAATAATTTAAGAGACGAAGAATCATATCAATTTAAATCAAATACAATTGATGCAATCATCTTAATAATAAGTCAAATACCTAATTCAGAAGAAACAGCAATATTACAACTGTGTGAATTCATAGAAGATTGTGAATATAATTCTCTATTATTAAGAGTTATAAGATTTTTATTATTACATATACCTAAAACAAAAAACCCATCTAAATATATTAGATACATTTATAATCGTTTAATCCTTGAAAACCCAACTATAAGAGTTGATGGTATGTATGCTTTGTTTCATATTGCATTAAAATGTGCTGAAAATTCTAAAGATATTCTGTTTTTGCTAAAGTGCCTATTAGAAGATAGTGATGATGAAGTAAGAGATAGAACTAATTTTTTTTATTATATACTAAATGAAAAAATAAAAGAAATAGAATTAAACAAAAAAAATGCTTCACACGAAATGAAAAATGACCAGGATATATCGTTACTTGATGACTTATTAACAAATGAAAAGCCAACATATATAGATAATTTATTATATTTTATTACTAATCACATAAAAGAAAATATGAACGTAGAATTTCATTATGAGCATGTAAAAGATGAATTAATTAAAGGTGTTGAAGCAAATAAAGAAGTTCCTTATTTAAAAAAAAAAAGTTCTCATACAGAAATGTTAAGTAGTGTTAGCATGACCAAATTTATTGAAATGACAGCTGATTCAATTTATACAGAAAATATTGCACCTTTTTTAGAAAAGTATGATATTGGTAATTTAAAAATTATTAATAAATCAATACCATTAACAGAAAGTGAAGCTGAATATACAGTTTTTGCTAAAAAATATATTTATAACAACCATATTATATTGGAATTTACCATACATAATACCTTGAGTGAACAAATATTATCCAATGTAACATTACAAATAAATTCTTATGAAAATAAATGGTCAATATTAGATCAAACCACTATTGATAACTTACATTATAATGCCCCCAAAAATTTATATGTTCTTTTAAAAAAAAATTTTGCTTTTACAAATTCCGAGTTAGATGAGGATGCTTATAATGTTAATCAAAATTTTCAAATTTCTTTGCATTTTCTAGCAAAAGAAAATGAAATGGATGATGGATTCCCCGATTCTTATTCTATTAATCCTATTAGTATACAAATTACCGATTTCGTTAATCCCAAATTATTAAGAAATGGAGAATTTAAACATTTATGGGAAAGTTTAGAGAATTCAAATTCTGAATCAGTGAGCAAATTTAGTTTAAATTTTGAAAATATTCAATCAGCTGTTCTAGGATTATTAAATACATTGAATATGTCTCCTTGTGATAATACTGATAATGTAGAAAGAAATTCAACTAATCATAATATGTTATTATCAGCTAAATTTTTAAATGATTCAAATGTTTTATGTAAAGCTTCATTAATTCTTTCACAGCAGTACGGTTGTTTATTAAAAATTATATGCAGATCAAAAAATAAATTTTTATCAGATTATATTTTAAAATCATTAGAATAACTTATTGAAAATTTGTCTCTTTTAACTAAATACATTTTAATATTAAATTCATATATATATATATATAGAGAGTACTTAATTTTAGTACTTTTTTACATATTTCATCTTCTTTTTTTTTTATTTTTTTATTTTTTCTCTTATGTTTGTAGGATTTTTTTTCAATTATATTTTATTTGTTTTTATGTGATAACTATTTAATTTTAAATTTGTTATATTGCCCATACCAATATTTTTAATATATTAGTATTAAAAAAAAAATTATTTAAATATAATTTAAAAATTGTGTAGTTCATCAATTATATTTTATAAGATATGAGTAATATGTTTCAGTTTAAATATCTTTTAATGAATAAGAACTTTTATTATTATTTTTTTCATATTTTTTTATACTTGTGTATTTCTTAATTTTTATTTCTATTTTTATATAAAAGCATCTTAAAAAATTACTTTCATATAAATATATATATATATATATATATATATATATATATATATATATATATATATATATATATATATTATTTTATTTTTTTAGTGTAATTATGATTATAAAGCCCATGTATATTTAAAAATTTTCTTGCTTTATATATTTTTTTCTTTTTTTTTTTTTATTATTATTTTACATATTTTATCTTTTTTTAGGTTTTATGTAAAAACATGCAGATATTTTTATTTAATTTTTTTTTTTCCTAAACTTAATGTGCGAATGTATTATTTCCTTTTATATCAATCAAATATTTATTTAAATAATTTATTTATAAATTTCTAGAAATATAAATATTTTATTATTTTGGAAAATAAGGAAAATAAAAAAATAAAATCAATACAAAAAAAAAAAATAAATAAAATGATATATCATATTCTTTAGTTGTGAAATTTATTAATTGAAATAGATTCATGAAGAATACAAATTAAAAAATAAAATTGTAGAAGGGGCATTATTCTTTTTTATTTTAATTAAATAAAAGATGATAATTTTTTAAGTATAATTAAAAATAGAAAAAATATTTAGTTCAAAGTATTTCAATAGATAAATTCTTTTTTTTTTAAAAAAAAAAAATTGCATTAAAAACTTTAATATAATAATCATTTTCTTTCTAATGTTTTATAAATTAATATTGTAAAGTTATTTATTAGAAATAAATAATTATTTTAATACTTAAAATTTTTCATTATAAAATTTATATGAATTATTGAGAAATTAAAATTTAAAAGAAAAACATATATAGGGTTTAAATAAAAAAAATATTTAAGGAAATTTATATATATATATTATAAATTATTATAAAAAATTTCATATGATTTATTTTAAATATGTATTTTTACATTTTTTATAACTTTTTTTATATTCTATCCATACATATTTGATAAATAAAATTTTTTTGAAGTATCTCAATGTAACATATTTCTAACAGTTCTTTTTTTTTTTTAATAATAATACATTTTATAGCTTTTTAATTATTTATTGGATACTTCATCTTTTTATTTATAAGAAACTGTAATTCAAATAAAAAAAAATAAAATAAAACAAGATTTATATTAACTTTATTTTGGTTTATTTTTCCATTTTAAACTAAAAAAATTCAAACTGTATTTTAATGTGTGCAAATAAAGTAAAATTTAATTTTTAAATAATAGAAAATGAAAAAATAAAATGTTATAGTAATCTTGTAAAAATAAGCTTATATTCTTTTCTTTTATATTTGTTTTTATTTGAAATCAAGGCTTACTCTTTTTAACAACTTTCAGATTTACTCTTTTTTTTTTGGTGCCTAAAGGAGCATATTGAAGAATATATAATAATCCTAAAAATTCATTTACTTTTCTTTTTTTACACAAAGACCTAGATCTTATATTGAAATATTAATTCAGTAATAAAAAAAAATTGCATAATTTATTCCATTTTTTTTTTCTTTTTTATTCTTCTTTTAAAAGAAATGTATCATTACAAATAAAAATAATTATATTTGATATTTTTCTAATATAATATAGAAAAATTTTAAAGACAACTTGTTAATTATAATAAGGTAATAATAAAGTGTACAATTCATATAAAGATAGAAAATTATCTTATAAAAATTTTCTATTTTTATAATTTTCTTCTTATTTTTGCTTTTTTTGTATATATTTGTCTAGTTTTTTTTTTTTTTTTTTTTTTTATAATATTTGTACTATAATATAAAACAAACAATTAATATATGTTTAACTACTTATATTTCCAAAAAAATATTGATAAAATTTTAATTTTTAATAATTTTGTGAGAAGAATATATAAACAATTTAATTATATATATTTATTCTTTTTATTTATTTTTTATTTTTTTCTTGTTAAATTTATCTAAAAAATAATCAAAAATAAAATGATTAATATAGATGAAGAAATTTTAAAGAATAAATGTAATTCAGGAAATTTGGAGAATATTTCAAAAAAGAAGAATAGCAAATTAGTAAGCAAAAATAAATGTCTAGAATATTCATATTCTAGTCCTGTTATAAGATTAAAAAAAAAAAAGAATTCTTCAAAATTAAATAAAATAGTCGAAATTTCAAAAGTGTTTTATGAGAAAAAAAATGATATAAGTACAATAATATCACCATGTAAAAAATTAGATGAAAAAGTAATTAATTTAAAGAAAAAATCTTTAAATAAAAAATTAGACAAAAAAATAAATTATAAAAATAGTAATAATTCAATGAAAATAAATTTAGATAAAAAAAATTATTCTAATAGTAATAATTTATCGTATGGGGAAAAATATAATGCAATAAAAGAAAAAAAAGAAACTTTAAAAAAAATGGAAACATCTAATATAAGTAATTCCAGTTCTTATAATATATATCAATTAAATGAAAATTTTCATTTCAAAAAAGATAACATAATGGAAAGTTCTAATGAGGTGAAACTAAGTAACAGTAAATACCTAAAAGGTAGATGTATTTTAAAAAGGTTAAATGGAGAAACAAAAGAATTAAATATTAATGAAGTAAATAATATTTTAGTAAATTATATTCCTTATCAAACAAGTGATGTAGTTAAAGCAAATGAATTTAAAACTAAAAGAAGCTTTTCATCTATACCTAATAGTTTGGAGGATTTAACTAGTTTACCAATAGTTTACGAAAAAGGAGACTTTGAATTAGTAAAGAAATGCAGAGATGCGTCAAAAAAAAGGATTATACACAAGTAAAAAAAAAAATAATAATAAATAAATAAAAAAGAAATTTCATAAGTTATATTTATTTTTATTATTTTCTTTTTTTTTTCTTTTCTTTTTTTTTTTTTTTTGCCTAATAAAAAGAAATTGGCCTAATAGTAAAATGCCTTCAAAAATTAAACTTCCCATCCAAAAAAAATACAAAATATTGACTCATTCAAATTTAAGTATATAAAAATGAAAATTCTTAAATAATATATTATGTATAAAAAAATATATGATTTTTTTATTTTTTCTTTAAGATTTAAAATATGGAGAGTATCATTCATATAAGACAAATGAAGAGAAAAAAAGATCAGTAACTACTTTTAATTATTCTTCTAAAAATTTTAGAAGCTTAAGTTGCACTAATATGAATTATAGTGATAATAATGAGAAAATTAAAAATAGAAAAAGCTCAAAAAAGTCAATATTTTGTGATTCAGAAGAATTTTATATGACTCCAGTAGGAGAAGCAAAATTATGCGGATTTGAAAAAGAATTCATGAGACTTGAATCAAATCAGGTAATATAAAAAAAAAAAAAATTATAAAGAAATGAATTAGCAACAAAATATCATACATATTTCTCTTATAATTTATTTTTTCTTTTAATTTTTTTTATATAAGGAAAAAATTCATTTATTCCATCCATCTCAAGTAAAGCACAGTAAAACTATCATTTCTCCAAACATAAATTCAATTAAAGAAAATTTAACTTCAATGGTTTTGAAACATTCTAAAAATATGATTTTGAGCAAATTAAAAAGTATAATTATTTATTTCTAAAAAAAATAAATATTTTAAATACTAACTTTTCTATTACTTTTTTTTATTATTTTACATTTATCTTTTTCTTAGAAGAGAAAACTAAAAAAAAAAATAACTCAAAAAACAGAAATAATTCTTTAGTAGATAGTATTTTAGAGAACGATAATTTTTCGAAATGGAATTTTTTAGGAAATAGTAAAAATTTACAGAATACTACTTATCAAGAAGCAAAAAATAGAATCAACGATGAAAACGAAAAAAATAAAATATCTTACGAAAATAATGATTCGTTCATATTAAACTATAATAAAAAGTTAAATCATTCTAAAAATTTAATAATCAGAAAGACTAAATCACCATTTAGAATTATTGAACAAGATTTAACAATAGCAGAAGTAAGAATTTTTTAAATAATAAATTTATTTTTTAAGAAGTAATTTTATTTAAAAAAAAACATATATATATATATTTAAGGAAATTCTTTTTCTTTTTTACAAAATTGAATCTCTTTTTATAAACTAATGTATTTTATATTAAATAAAACTTTTTTTCCTTTTTAGATACTAACAGAAAAACCAAGAGTAAAATCAGTTGAAAAAAAAAAAGTTATTGAAAAAATAAACGAC
Source organism: Plasmodium relictum (assembly GCF_900005765.1). Lineage (NCBI taxonomy): Eukaryota > Apicomplexa > Aconoidasida > Haemosporida > Plasmodiidae > Plasmodium > Plasmodium relictum. The sequence continues at coordinate 1,572,837 of NC_041687.1, read as the reverse complement.
TATAAGGTGATATACAAAAGTGAAGATATTATGAGTATTTATAAAAGTAATAAAAATAAAGAGAAGGATGAACATTTTTTGGATGTAACTAGTTTATTATGTAAGCCAGGATATATTGGAAATTATTTATGCGAGACAACCTCTACAATTAATCTTTCTTATATAAAAAAAAAAAAGGAAGAAAGTGAAAAAAAAAAAATAATAGAAGATAATAATAAAGATAATGAAAAAATGAGAGAAAATTATATTAGTTGTAACAATGAATATTATGTATCGGGTGAAAATAGAGAAAAAAATGAAAAGTATCAACATGAACAAAATGAATGTACAAAATATAAAAATATGTTTGAATTAAATAAAGATGAAAATGATGAAATCTTACATTATTTAAAAGAAGCTATAAAAAACGCATCAGCAATTAATGTAGATTTACAGTATATTATGATAATTTTTAATGAAATACTAGAGAAGGAAAAAAGGATAATATATAAAAAAGAATTATTACCTTCTAGTACAAATGAAATAAATTCCATAAATAAAAATATTAGAAATAATGTATTATATAGCCACTGCAACAAGTATACTCAAAAAAGTGATTATTTGAAAAAATATTATAAAAATTATAACATATATAAAAATAACTTAAGTTCCAATTATAATATATTGAATAAGGGTGTATTAAATAGTTTTAATAATAGTAAAATTACAAATAACAAAAATAACATAAGCAGTTCATATAATAATTATATTATAAATAATGTAAGCAATGAAAAAATGGTATTAAACAATTTTAATAACAGATAAGTAGGAATGTGAATTCTGTAAGTAATCTGAAAAATATAGAGTACCTAAATAATTTTTATAAATTAAATAATTAGTTATAAAAAATCTACAAGGTAATAAATATTCATTTAATATTGGTAATAATAGAATATTAAATGATAAATTCAATAATAATTCCCTCTTATATTAGTCTCCAAATATCACTTATTTGAAAAATAATAATTATAATTATAATAGAAACAATAATATAAAATAAAAGTGAAATATTAAAAAAAAAATACATATATCTTATTACTCTATATAGAGCAAAAAAAAGTGTGATTTTTTTAAGATTTATAATTAAAACCAATGAATAAATAATTTAGATAATTTTGTTAGTTGTAAGTATTTTAACAATCAATATTTTTAAGAAAATTTATAAAGAAAAAACAATGCATATAAAAAAAAAAAGAAGTAATTCTATTAAATTAAAAAAAAAATAAAACCAAATTTTGTAAATTAATTAAAATAATAATTATTTAATGAAATAACTGAAGTGTAAAAAGAATATTTTTTTTTAAAAAAAACTATTCTTAAGCAGGATAAATTAGTTTTTCTATAAAAGAGATGATTTATACATTAAAGTTTATAAATGCTTTTTTTATTTCTTTTTTAATAAAATACTTAATGTTGAAATATGTATTTCATGTTAAAAAAATTGTTTTTGTGTAACTACAAAATTAGGATTTTATTGTTATATAATTTGGCTTTATGCATTTATTTAGTTTATTATTCTAGTCAGTGAGATGCCATTTTTTTTTTTTTTTTTTAATATTATTAATGTTTTAATACATTTATATTATTATTTTCTTTTTTTTTATATATTTAAAATTCTAATAATATCACTTTTTCCTTTTCACTATTTCCCTATAATATACTTATTAACTATATGAAATCTTAACTTTTTACGATAAAAATTTAATTATTTTGCGAAAAATTATGTAAGACAAAAGACTTTTCTTAAAATTAATATTTTAAATAATTTTATATATTATTAAATACACTAATATATAATAATAATACTTATCTGAAATGTTTATTGTTGTAATATATTTTATTCTTAGTAGAATAACACATAATCAAAATTTAAATCATATAAATAATTATAGTTTAAAATTTCCAAATTAAAAAAAAAAAGATTAGATAATTGCAAAATATTAAAAGTGTAAATATATATATATATATATATATATTTACTTAATGTGAATATTTTATTTTATTTAATTTCTTTTTTTAATATTAAAAATATATGACTATATTTTTAAACCTTAGCAAAATTATACTATTTCCGTTTTAACTGAGAATGCATATAAAAATAGTTATATATAATTATGGACATATACGCATATGCATAAAAGCTTAGATTTTTTTTTTTTCTTAAATATTTATATAGTGTTGTAGTAGTTGTAACATACACACAAACCCCACTTTAAAAAAATAATAAAAAATGTTAATATTCCAAAACTTTTAAATACTTTACCTTTTTATTATCCATTTTTAATCTATATATGATATATACAGATAATTAAGTATAATTTTAATACATTTTTTAAAATGAATTACGTTAATAAATTGACAATTTTTAATTTATTAGTCAAAAAAAAAATAAAGGTAACGGCTCCATATTATGCCTTATATGCTTCATTATATTTACATTTAACTAATTATACATATTTCAATCTAATATATCATACTAAGAATATTAAAAAAAAAGTGTAAAAATTGCATTAATAACGAAAAACAAAAAAAAAAAAAAAAAAATAAAAATGTATGACAAAATATAATTGAAGCATCCTCAATTATTTTAATGTAAAATAACAAATGATTGTACTTGAAAAAATATATTATTTTAGATATTTCTTATTTTTTTAAATAAAAATTTAACAAATTTTAATAATATTTTAAGTCCAATAAAAATATATTTTCTATTGGGAAATGATATATTTTTTTTTAATCTTTAATATACATGGTAATAAATAACTTTTTTTTTTTTTTTTTTATTTTTTTCTAAAATATAAAAAAAAATTGTATATTAAAATATAAGCTATAATTTAAATATTTCAGAAGAATACTTATGTTTAAATTAATAAATATGTATAATTACTCATATAGTTGTTTTTATTAGTAGATAATTTTGCGAAAATAAAAATAAAAAAAATACATAATTTTAAAAATTTTTTATTTTAATATCTTTAATTTTTTGTACATTTGTTTTATGCATATTTTTTTTTTCTTTTTTTTTTTTTTATGGCTATATTAAAATTTTTTTTATTTTAAAAAAAGTTTGATAAAAATATATGAATATATATATATATATATATACCCTTAGGAAAATAAAGCAACTATAAATATTATGGATAAAATAAATTTATATTTATAACTTACAATTTTTTCTTTTTTTTTTTAATATTTAGAGATTTATTCTTAGTATATTATAATTTTAATTTCTTTAATGATGGATGAATTTCAGAGTACTAAATAATAAAAAATATAATTATTTTTATTAAATGAAATATAAGAAGATACAGTTTAAAATGTTTTATATATAGACTAAATAATATTATTAAACTTTTATAAATTTTAACAATAATAAAATGTTGCATATTAATTTAATACCATAAATAAAATAACAAAATTTTACATAACCGCTCAATATTTATTAATATTCTAATTATTTATTCATTAATTTTGTTTATTATTATTTCATTTTATATTCATTTTTTTTTTTTTTTCTTATTTAGATTCGGGATTAAATAAATATAAACTTGTTTTTTTAGGAGAAGTATTAATTAAAAAAAAAAAAATTAAAATATATTATTTTTTTCATTATTATCATTACTATATATATATATATATATAATATATTTTTTATTTTAGCAAGCAGTTGGTAAAACGTCTATAATCACAAGATTTATGTATGATACATTTGATAATAATTATCAGGTAAATATAAAAAAAAAAGAATTAAAAATATTTATGTAAGTATATAATTATTTACTTTTTTTAATTATAATTTATTTATATCTATATGTATTTTTGTTATATCCCAAAAAAAAAATTAAAAAAAAAAGATAAATACTTTTTTTTTTTTTATTAATCTATATTAATTGTACAATGCCAATATTTTTTTCTTTTATATTCATAAATTTATATGCATATATGTTAATATTTTTTTTATATTAATAAATGTATGTGTGTGCGTATTTCTTTTATTTTCCTTTTTTTTGTTTAAGTCTACTATTGGTATTGATTTTCTCAGTAAAACATTATATTTGGACGAAGGGCCAGTTCGATTACAGTTATGGGATACTGCAGGTCAAGAAAGATTTCGAAGTTTAATACCAAGTTATATTAGAGATTCAGCTGCAGCTATTGTTGTTTATGATATTACAAATAGACAATCATTTGAAAACACAACAAAATGGATTCAAGATATTTTAAATGAAAGAGGGCAAGATGTTATAATTGCCCTAGTAGGAAATAAAACTGATTTAGGGGATTTAAGAAAAGTTACTTATGAAGAGGGATTACAAAAAGCTCAAGAATATAACACTATGTTTCATGAAACAAGTGCTAAAGCTGGGCATAATATAAAAGTGTTATTTAAGAAAATTGCATCGAAATTGCCAAATTTTGAAAATACTAATACAAATGAAGCTAATGTTGTTGATATTCAACTAACTAATAATTCTACTCAAAATGAGAAAAGTATGCTGAGTAAATGTTTATGTTAAAATTTCAAAATATATTTATTATATACATATATGTATATAATATTAATTTTTTTCTTTTTTCTTTTTTTTCAATTTTCATTAATATTTTATAAGTTGTATATCCTATTTTTCATCGAATTTTTAATAATTTTTTTATAATTAAGAACAAATTAAAAAAAAAAAATACAATTTTTTTTTTTTATTTACTAATGTTAAGAAGTATGAGATTTTATCTTGTTCTTAAATATTTTAATTCTTCTTATGCTTATATAATATTTAGATTATTTATTAAAATAATTATTACCGTCATTAATACCATTATTATCATTGTTATTAAAAATTATTATTATTATTTTCATTAATAATCAAAATTATATCTAATCAACTTAATTATAGCTATTTTTATTATTTGTAATTTTACTATTTTTTGTTATTCAAAGGAATAATTTTAATGTAAATTGTATTTATAATTTTTTCTCTATTATTTTTTAGAATGTTATTTATCAATTTACTTCTATTTTTTTTTTTTTTTTACTTTTATAATTTTTTCTTTTCTATATATTTTTTGTTATTTTATATAATTATAGTAATTTCATTTTTAAAACATTTTTCATTTTATGTTATATATTTTTTTTCTTTGTTCTTTTTGGAGATTTTCTTTTATGTATTATTTTCTTAAGAATTTTCATTTATTATCAATTTCTCATTTTTAGCAAACATGATCATATATATATCCAAAGTTATTTTTTCTGTATGTTTTATTATATATATATATATTTTTTTATTAAAAAAAAAAAAATAATTTGAAGTGCTGAAAAAGCAGCACATAGTATCAACATATATAAATTTAACTATAATGTTGAACTTTTCTTTATCAGTACATAACATATATTATTTTTAAAATCGTAATTAATTATATTTATTTTTTTCTTTAATAATGTTTCTTTCAAATCATTATACTTTCTTTTAATATAAAATGATGTAGAACTATTAATTTGCTCTAAATTATGAGTATTCTCTTTTTCCTTCTTTATATATGTTTCTTTTAAACCGTTTTTAGAATTAGAATTATGATCAATATTTTCCTTTGTGTATAATGAAATATAGTTCTTTTTGTAATTTTTTAATGCATTTTTAATTTCTAGGTAATCCTCTTCTAATGGATTAAAATCAAGAAAAATAAAACTTTCAGAATTTACTGATTCCTTCATACCATCTTTAAGTACATTTTCATCTATATTTTCATTTTTTACTAAATGTTCATTACCTGTAATGGAATTACATTCTTCTTTTTTAATAATACATTTATCCATATCGCTTTTTTCTTCATTAAATCTTAAATTATTTTCATTCTTTTTTATATGATCATCGTCTAATTTTAAAACTTCTTTTTTTTTAGTAATATGTTGACGATTATTAATATTTTTTTTTTTGTCTTTGTTTTCATTAATAATATTAGTATTCATACTAGAGTTTTTATGCTCTCTTTTTTTTGAAGAATTATTATTAATTTTATTATTACATATATTATCTTTATTACTACATATATCATAATATTCGTCCATTTCAATATTATTTTCATTATCTTTTTTATTTTTTCCTTCACTTAGTTTTTCTTGTGTTTTATATAAATCATTTATTTCCAAAGTTGTTTTCTCAATATCACATAAAATAGCCTTATTATTTTTAGTTTTTGGTGTACTTTTTTTGTTATTATTCTTTACTTTATTATCTGCTATAATATCTTCTTTTTTTTCAGAAATTTCGTTGTAATTTTGTTTTGTTTTATTTATGTTATTACAATTTTCTGCAGTAATTTTTTTTTCACTTTCAGTATCTTCAATATTAAAATAAATGAAATCTTTTTTTTTTTTTTCATTTCGAATATCATTTTTAGGTGCTGTAATATTTTCTAGCATTTCACTTTTAACCTTCCTTTTTTTTTTTAAAATATTATATAAATCATCATCATATGCTATATTTCGATTCATACTATTTATTTTTAGTAAGTTATTATTCATATTTTTTTTAATGTTATCATTCATGAAAATTTTTTGACCTTTGTCAGATAAAAAAATATTATTTTTATCTATTGCATTAAAATAATTATGTCTTATGCATTCTGTTTTAATGACATTAAAATTATTATCATAATATAATGTATCTATTTTATTTTCATTTAATTTGTTATAAGAAAATTTATTTAATAATTTTGTTGATGAGCATCTCATTTCTTTCTTTTTTTTATCATTTGATTCATTTTCTATACAATTACTTATTTCAAATAAATTTATTTCATTAACACCATTTTCATTGTCGTGTAATTCATTTTCTATTTCTTTATTATTATTATTCAATAATTCAACTAGTGCATTATGGCCTAATGATCTTATGGTATTTCCTTCTTCATCGTTGTTGTTAAGTTTACTAATATTCTTCATTAGAACATAAAAAAAGAAAAATTAAATAAAAATTACTCTCTTAATTTTTAAAAGACAAAAAAAAAAAAAAAAAAATGGTAAAGTTTAATATAAAAAAACAAAAGTAAAACAAATGTATACATAAAACATAAAAATTAATTTTTTAAAAAACAAAAAAAAAAAACAAAAAAATACTTTAATTTTTTTAATGAAAAAATGAAAAAGATACAAAAAAATAAGAATTAATGTAACAAAAAATATAATGATTTGTATTCTTCAAAAAATTAATAAAAAAAAATGTAGAATAATTTGGAAAAAAAAAATTGGGGATTAAATTTCATATATCTATAAAATTACTTTTTTATGTTTATATAATTTAACATTTTTTGTAAAATTATTTTTATTTTATTTATTTTTTTTTTTTTTGTTTTGACAAAGTACATTAGGAAAATTTAAGTATTTATTTAGATAAAAAAAAAAAAAAAAAAGGAAACTCATGTTATTTATCTATACATTTTTTTTTTTTGTATTATTATTTTATTTTTTTCTTTTTGAATAACACAAAATCTTCTGCTGTTACAAGGCTAATAAATAAAAACAATGAATAAATTTAAATTAATATTTTTTTTTTTAACTTCAATATTTATGTGTATTATTTTTACTAAAGTATGAAAGTTTAAATGAAAAATTTCAATTCATAAAAGAATAAATATATAGTACAACTGATTGTTTTTAATCTACTTCATTATTTGTTTTTTTTTTTTTTTAACGAAAATATATATTTATATATAGTATAAATTTCCTAAAAAAAATTCGATAAAATATATATATATATATATATATATATATATATAAATGAATGAAATAAGATGATTCATTTATATATGACATATGCATTTAAGAAATGTTTAATTTTTTATTAATTTATATTTTAATATATTTTGGCTTTAATAAAAATGCATTATGTTTTCAAATTTCGCAAAAAATAAAAACATATAGCTTGAAAAAAATAAATATTCAAAATTCTATTAATTATAAATATGGAAATAATAAAAGGAATTTAAAAGTATATTATTATTTAATGAAAAATAAAAGTACAAATAAATGTATCAAAAAAAAGGAAATTTATATGTCTTTAAAAAAAAAAATTAGTTTAATATTTCATGGAGAAAGCGATATAACAATTTTAGACAAATGTATTGCTTCTATTAGTTACATTCTTCCTTTTATGGATGCTGTTCAGGTATAATAATAAATATACATGTATATATATATATATAAAATGAAGAAAAATGAAAATTTTAATTTTCGTTTTATATGATGTTTGCAAACAATAAAATTTTATTTTATTGTATTTCTTTTCTTTTTTCTTTATTTTATCTTTTCACACTTTTTTTTAATTTCACCTTAAAATAAATATAGGCTTTTGTAATGCCACTTGTAAATATACTTCCAGTTTCATTACACAAGTAAAATATTTTTTTTTTTATATATGTTGAAATTTCTGATAATAGAAAAAAAACTAAAATATAGAAATTAAGAATATATGTTAAATGATAAATATTTTCTCCATTTTAATATATACTTTCTTTTTTTATTCATAGGTATTTATTTCAAATTGAAAAAATAAATCAGATTTACTCGTCTATTCCATTTTTATCTTTTGCTACATTTATGGGCTTATATTTCTTATTTGTTAAAGAAAATAAATTCAAATTTCATTATTTTATTAAATATCATCATATGCAAGTAAATAATCTTAGATTAAGATAAAAATAAAAAATAAAAATAAAAATAAAAAACAATGAGCAATTATATTTTAATTCATGAATTTTTAATTGTCTTATTTTTTTTGAAAAATTTAATTATATGTGCATAAATCAATACAAATTCATGTCTCTTTTTTTTTTTTTTTTAATTGAAATATATATATGTGCTTGTCATGAAGTAGTAAAATAACTATCTCATAAATATATATATGTATTTTGATTTTTAATAGAGTTTGATACTATCAATGTTTGGTTATGCACTAGCTTTATTTTATTTTAGAGTTTTTCCTTATTCATATAATGATACTGACATTTCTAATTTAACAGTCTTATACTCAACTATGACAATTTATTTTGGCTCACTAATTGTTCCTTTTTTTGCATCTTTACTTGGATAGTATGAAAAATAATACTAAAAAATAAAGCTTTTTTTTTTTTTTTCTAAATATACCAATGCAAAATTTTTATGATTTTAATGTTGGTTCATATCTATAATATGCAATCTAATAAATACATAATATTTTGAACATTTTTTCTTTTGCATATATTTTATTAAAGCCGTTTTATTATTTCTACAACATACGCTCACATATATATTATATGTTTTTCATTTTAGCTACATAGAAATACCAGTTTTATCAGAAGCTATTAAATTACACATAGGAGAAAAAAAAGTTGAAGGTGAAGATTTATAAATTTTTTAAAAATAATTTATTATCATTGAGTCATATTGTGCAATACCCTTTTTTTTCCTCTTTTTTTTTCTTTTCTTTTAAATTAAAATATAAAGATAATCCATATGAAAATTATTAATAAAATATGAAAAAAAAAAAAAAAAAAGTAACAAATGAATGTATTTAATTATGGGATTAATAGATAGCTTTATTATTATAATTATAAAAAAAATATTAAAAAATGAAAGTTAAATGTTATATTTTTTTTCCTAAACTAATGATTTTTATGTAAAGAAAAATATTATTTTTAAGACAAAATTATAGTTTTATATACAAATATTATACATATATATATGATATATAAGAAAAAAACAGATTAATTAATACAATCTTTTAAAAAATATACTGATTTTTTATCTGAAATCCTTTTTCTTTTAACAGCTATTTCATCTAGTATGTTTTTTATGTGATTTGATGGAATATTAAAATTTTTTGCAAAAAAAGAAAAAGGAACGCCTTTCTTTCCTTCTCTTTCAAATATTTTAAACATACTAATTTTAGTTTTATCTAAATCGAAAACATGAAACTTTTTAGCTTGTTTTGTTTTTTGCTTAGAAGCAGAAGTAGACGAAGTAAAATTATTTTCGTTTTCTAACATAACTCTTTTATTATTTTTATCTTTATTTGCGTTATTATTATCATCAGATGTATAATATTTAAATAATGTTTGTGAAGATTCTAAATTCTCTTCATTTCTTGTTTCTATAATAGTATATCTATTTTTTTTTATATTTGTATTATAATGTCTTTCTTTTAATATTAAAGAATAATCTTTATCTAAAACTGGTAAGAAGGAATAAGTATGTTCACAATTTTTTATAATATCTGCACAAATAACATAATCAAACTCTTTGCTTCGTTCAGAATTTTCCTTTATTGGATTATTTATATTAATTTTTAATTTATTTTGATTTGAATTCTCAATTGTTTTATTATTTAAATTATTGTTGGATGGATTAGTACCTTTATTAGGTTTTAAACATATCTTACTTTGCTTTAATATATAAGTATTTATAGTATAATTTTTATTACATGTTAATTTTTTTACATTGTCACTATCATCTTTCTGTATATACAAATTTGATATTTCACTATTTTTGTGTTCAAATAAACCAACAACTTCTTTATTCTTACATTTTAACCATTTATTTGAAACAAATTTAGGTACTTTTATCAGCTTTATATTTTTATTTTTAAAACATGTTTTTGGCAATGTATCACTTTCTTTTGAATTTATCATTTTTCAGATCAATTTTTAATTTTTATAAGAATATCAAAAAAATAATTAAATTAATCAAAAAATACTTATGTTTTTTCTTTCAAATATAGATAAAATAAATTATTTATATGCACACACAAAAAAAAAAATTGTAGTTCATGTAATATTAAATTTTTCTTTTACAAATAATTTTTCATTTTATTTTCTATTTATTTAAAAATATACGTATTCTAAATTATGTAGTTCTAATAAATCCCTTTAAATACAAAAAAAAAAAAAAAAAAAATAAAATAAAATAATTTTAATAAAAATAACAATGCATATAAATGTATTGATAACTTGTTATTTATACTTTAAATTTTTGAAAAAATCTTTATGCAATATTTAAAAAAAATTATATAATAGGAATATTAGTCCTTTTAAAAATTATGTTATTTTCATTTTTGAGGAAAGATAATAATATCTTCGTTATTTAAAATAGATAAAAAAAAAAAAATTTTACCAAAATAAATATAAAAAATAAATTCTTTTATTGATGTAAAATTATTTAAATTTTTGTTGAAACATTCAAGGAAATTGAATAAATAAATGTTTCATAAGTAATATAATATAAATTACTTATAAAATTACAAAATAATTTTTTGTTAAAAAAAAAAAAAATTTAAATAAAGAGAAAGTATATATTTATAAAAATAAAAGTAAAAATGAATTCTTATTTAAATAGTAAAAATTATTAGTATATATTATTACTGAGAAAATACATATCATTTAAAAAAATTTTACTAAAAAAAACTTCAATAATATTTAAGTTAAAAATTGTTAATAGAAAAAACGGTTTTGACATAACATATAATAAAAATATTAAATGTTTTTAATATGAATGTAAAAAAAAAAAAAAAAATAATATAAAATAATAATTAAAATTTGAATTTAAAAAACGCTAAAATTATTTAAAAATAAAAAATAAGTGTCTAACATCATGAAAAATCTAAATTTCTTATATTTATAAAAAATATTTGAGGTATGTATTAATTTCATAATAAGGCATTGATGTATTTGTATATATTTTTATTTTTTTTATTTTTTTTTTTCACTCATAATAATATATATAGCAAGAATTCCATATTTACTGAAAAATAATTTTTTCTTTGTTAATAAATATTAAGTAGTTATCAATTATTAACGCCTGTAACTTTTTCATTTGTAATATTAAAATTTTAACTTAAAAATTATATATGTATATAAATATATATTTTAATATTTTTAAAATTTACTTATTTTCAATATATTTTAATAATTTTAAATTTACTAATTTTCATGAAATCATAGCTGTACAAGCAATATTTTGATTCATATCAAAAACACAAAAATTTGGTATTGACTCGTGCTGCTTTGATACGAACTTTCGAATTTCTTGAGCGGTTATGCCACCCATTATTGAACAGGAAGGAGAAAATGTGACTTTATACATTTTTGAAATTTCTTTTAAAGTTTGATCATTATTAAGTTCATATTTATTACAAAAATTATAAAATTCTTTTTCATCAATTTCTTTTTTGCTTTTATTGAATTCTTTATGCTGCTCAAATAGTATCAAGGCAAACATATAAAAAATTATATGATTTGTTTTTTTATGAAAATTTTGGAAAGATACTTTTAAAAAATGAGATAATCTACAATATTTGATTTCAGTAAATTTATTGTTTTCTTCAATATTTTTTTTTGTTTTATAGTAAGATTCTTCTATAGCATGATTCCCAAGATCGGAAAATAAAAATGCAAATTTCCCATTACACATAGGAGCAAAGAAACCAATATTTTTTTTGTGACAAATTTCATTTATATTTATTAATTTATATAATGGATAATCTTCACATGAAATACATACAGAAGTATAATTATTTATAAAATTATTTATACTAAAACATTCATTTATTTCTTTATTATCTATTCCTTCTTCTTTATATATTAAGTGTTTATCAAGAACAATTTTGTCATTTACAATATCTATTCTACCTATATATGCATTAATGTTTATTAATTGATTTATACTTTTTAACTCCTTAAAAATTGATAAACAAACATATTTACCGTTGTCAGATTCATCAAGAAAAAAAACATTTTCCCTCATTTCTTCATCTACTATATTATCATCAATTATTGTTATATTAATACCATTTAAAATCAAATTCTTGCATATTTCTATATTAATAGCACTCAACCCAATAATTAATACATTTGATTTCATCATACGATTCTGAGCTTTCACACCCCATAATCTCAATTGGCGATCATAAATTTTTTCCTTTTCCCACTCTTTACTATCCCCCATTCTTTATTTTATTTTAAACTATTAGATATGAAACTATAATAATGTAAAAAAAAAAGAAAAGGAATAACTAAATAAAAATGAAATTATATAAAATGAATTAATATTCTTCAAATGAAATAAAATAAAATATAATGAAAAAAAAAAAAAAAAAATCAAATGTAATACAACAAAGTATATAAAATAAAAAACAAAATGTAAAATTATATAAAATAAATAATGCCAAATAGGAAACAATAAAAAGAATGAAATAAATTTTATATGCATGAAACCATATAAAATGATTATACGAAAAATTAAATTAAATGTAATAAAATGAATCAAGTGAAATAGATTAAAATATTCTAAATCTTAATAAAATAAATATGTAATATTATTATTATTACTACTATTATAATAACAATTATTATTATTCTTATTATTATTACTATTATAATAACAATTATTCTTCTTATTATTTTTATTACTACTATTATAATAACAATTATTCCTATTATTATTTTTACTTTTTTTCTTTATTTCATTAAGATCTTATAATTAAAGTCTCTTAAAGAGTATTAACGAAAAACAATATTGTTACTTATTTAATTACATTAAATATGTTTCAAATTGAAGAAAAATAATTATAGTAATACTTTTTTTTTTTTTATGAACTTTTATTTTACTATATAGCTTTTCGTGATATATGTTGTAGATATTTTTATTAAATAAATTAAATGAAATAAAATATATTAAAAATTCTTTACGTATTATTCAATATTAAGGACAAATCATTGTGTAAATTTTCCTTGGAAACATAAAATTAAAAAAATATATAATATATAAATATATATATATATACAATCGTAAGTACATATAAATAAATTTACTTGTTTCATATAAGCATAAAAATTAAAAGTTTAAATATTATTTTTTTTTTTTTTTTTTTAATTAAAAAAAAATTTATATTAAAGATAAATAAAATATTTATAAATTCATTGACACAATTATTTCAGTAAAAATAAAAATAAAAGAGATTTTTTCAATTGATATTGAATAATAAAAAAAATATGTCTTTTTTTTTTTTATTTATGTTTTAATTTTTTTAATGAATAATTTTAAAAAATTATGAATTAAAAAAAAAAATTTCTAGAAAAAATTTCGTTTTTTTCATATATTAAAATATTCTTGAAATAATAAAAATAAATATTTTCATTATATTTACATAATAAAATAAAGATTTAAAAATTCAAATATATCATCATAATTAATGATAATATATCTTTCTTTTATTACAAATGTTAAAACTTCGTATTTTTTTTTAAAACAGAAAAAAAAAACTATAAATGGAAGATAAATATAAATGAGATAATTTATATGATGTATATTTCTTAAGAATTTTTTTTTTTTAGATATATTTACTAGTTTATAAAAAAAGTATAACTATATTCACTGCCTAATTTTTTTTAATAAAATTATTCTAAAACTAAGAAATAACAAAAAAAAAAAAAAGAGTTATTTTATGTATGTTAAATAATATAAAAGATATTTTTTAAAAAGTAAATTATTATAAATTTAAAATAAAATAGAGTAACAATAATATGTTGTAATTAATTATTAAAACAAAAAAAAAAAAAAAATTAAAAAATAAAAAAAATTACAAAAAAAATATTAATTACATTTATTAGAATTTAAAAAAAGGGGGGGGGAAAAGAAAAAAGCAACTATTTATTTATTTATTATTATTTTTTTTTTTTTTGAAATTTATGTCATATACATGTATCTAAATTTTCTTTTAATTTTTTAGATGTAATTTTTTTAATTCATCAAGAATATATTCGCATAATATATTTTTATCTTCATTTTTAATTGCATGAATTTTACAAAAAATATCAACAATATATAATGGATCTTCATCTTCACGAATAGCTAATGAAGCAATTTTATTTTCAGATATTTTTATTTTTGTTTCAAAATAAACTGGTTTTATCTTTACTTTGTAAAATCCTTTATCAAAACTAAAAGGAGAAATTTCCATTTTTTCATTTCTATTAATATTATCATTTGGGATTCTATATTCTAAAAAGTCATTTACTCTTTTTTTTTCTTCAATACCTTTTTTAATTCTATCTACTGTCTTTTTATATCCTCTTGGTAATTCGGACAAATAAATTTTAACATTGTCATTTATTATTGGATGAAATACGCACTCTTTTTTTAATTCTTCTTCTTTTAATTTTTCTAATTCATATTTTTTCTTTTTTAATTCTTCATTGTGCTTCAAACCCCTCCAATATAATATTTTGTTTCTGTCTATTTTATTTTTTCTAGTGCTATCAACTAGTTGATCATTGTTTTTTTTCATGTCATTTATTATCATAGTAGTAGACATATCTTCATAATTTTTATTTTTATTAAAACAATTGTCATTGTTATTTTCATAAGAAAAGTTATTTATAAATATACTATTTTTTTTATCAGTAGTAGTATTATTACTGCTACTGCTTCTACTTTTATTTTGTTTCTCTGATTGATAGAAATTATTTAATGTAATAATTTCTTCTCCTTCATAAAAGATATTTTTATTATAATTTTTATTTATTTTAACGAATTCTTTATTATATATATTTATTTCTTTCTTTTTTGTTATATCCATTTTTTTCATTCTATTGGTATTTAAAGTAGGATGAAAAGTGCAGTCTACTAATTCTTTTTTTTGTGCTTCTTCTTTTTTTTCTTGAATTTTCTTTTTCTTCTCTTTTTCTCTAGAATTTACTTTACTTAGCCATTTTTGTAATCGGGAATCGTCTTCTTCCTTTCTTTTTAAAAATAAAAAATTTTTTTGATCGAAATTGTTTTCATTTGCTTTCTCTAATATGTTGGTTTTAATTTTATTTTCTATGCTATTAGAAATATTTTCATTATATATATCATCAAGTTCAGTTTTATTGTTTAGTATATTTTCATTTGTAATACTCTTAAAATGATTTAATTTTTTACTTTTACTCTCTGTTTTTCTTTCTAAATAGTCTCTATTAAACTTGTTAACAATTCCTTCACTTTTTTTTTTTAAGTCAAAAAACATATTCCCTTCATTTTTACTTTTTATCAAATAGTTACATCTATCACTTTGATTTGATCGAATTTCGTATTTTTCTTTTGATGGGTACTTCTCCGAATCATTACTCGTATTTTTACTATTTAAAAGACTCTTTTTTTCTCTCTTTTCATTTTTATCAAAGTTTTTTTCTTTCTCTATTGAATATATTTCATTTTCGTAAGGAGGGGAAAGGCTATTAGAACAAATATTGTGTTCATCCTTGTTATTAACAAAATTATTGTTTAATTTCTTTTTTATCTTATTATAATTATGTTTTTTTTTTTTATTAAATGTATTTAAGCAACAGTCAGTAGAGTACGTATCATTATCATTATATAAGGCAATATCATTTTTATAATCATTTTGTTCATCACTATAAGAAATAAAATTGTCTTTAATAGTTTCTAATTCATTTATTCTACTCTTATTTATAATCATTCTTTTTTGTTCACATTCTGATAATGCTTCGGAATTCTTATCTTCACTTGTCCATTTTTCTATTTTCTTAAAAGAATTTTTCTTTTCTGTATAATTACTCAAACTTTCGTCAATTTTATTTTCTTTGTATAAGTATTTATCTAATTTTAAATTAAAGCTATTCTCTTTTTTATTTAACATGCACTCATCGTTAAAATAATTTATATTGGCATACTCTTCTAAGGTGCTGTTATCCTCTTCTTTATTTAAATTTCTAGAAACATCATGTGATAGCTTACTATAATTACTTCTATTCAATTTTATATTATTGATTTCATTTGTATCATTATTATTTTCTATCTCGTTAGTTTGACTTGTTTCATCTTTTATTATACTTCTCTTATAATTTAAAACTAAACTGTTAGTCTCTTTTTTATCAGCATCATAAACATGATCAGAATTGTAATTTTCTTCCTTTGTTTGCTCCATATGAATAAATATATCTTTTTCTATTGAATTAATAAAACATTTTTTATTCTTATCATAAATAAAATCATCTCCCTTCAGTTTAGGGTAATTTTTATTTTTATAATAGTTATTTTTTTTTGTAGTAAACTCTTCCTTTGAATCATATATAGTGTAATTAGATTCTTCTACCAAATTTCTCTCATTTCTTTCAAAATTAATGATGTCGTAACAAAATTTTTTTTTATGAATTTTTATTAAATCTTTATTATGATATTGTCTATTTTCATCAATTTTATTTTCTTTTATTTCCAAATTTTTTAAAGTATCTTCTTTTTTCTCATTCATGTTTTCTATATTCATACAATCTTTCATTTTATAATTTTTATTAGTAATATATTGATAGGAACTATTTGAAGCAGTACTTTTATTACTGATTAACAACTTATTTTTAATAAGTCTACTGGTGTGATCATATGAATTATTCGAAATTTTATCTTCACTTATCTCTGATAAATTATAAGTTGTTCTATCTTTTGATAAATTTAAATTGTTATGTAATAACGTTTTATCATAGTACAATTCTTGTAGGGTATCACTTTCTTTTGAATAAATATCATTACATGTATATGCTAAATAATTTTCTTTAGTATTTTCTTTCATTTTATTTTTGTTGTTTATTTTTAAATTTTCATTTTTATTCATAATCATATTTTCATTATTCAAAACATTTTTCTCATCATTGTTAATGTAGGTTTCATTGCTATCTATAATTTTACCATTTTTTTTAATATTATCATCATCATTACATTTTATGTTCCTATAAATATGGTTGTTGATGCTACTATGAGATTTCAAATCATCACATATATAATTTTTTGAAAAATTATTATTGATTTTTTTTTTTTTTTCTTCATAATTCATATCTATTTTGCTAATTAAATTATCTAAATCATTTTTCTTATCACTTCCATCTCTTTCTTTTTGTGATGGCGTTAAACCTTTTTTGCCATGTACATAATTTAATTTTGCATTTCTTTCATTTTCTATTACGCTAATATTACTATAAGAACTAACATTATTATCCTTCATTTTTTCTTTTGTGATATTTATATTTATAGGTTCATTAAATTCATTTTTATTATTTGCGTAGCTACTTGTTTTATCTTTTTCTCTATTTAATTTTCTCTTTTCAATGCATATATTTATATATTTATTAAATTCTTCTGACTCCTTTTCACTAATACTAATATTAAGTAAATTTCGCATAGTATTTTCAATTTCACTTATATGTGGATTTTTATCTTTTTTTTTTAGTACATCTGATTTTTCTCTACTTTCTTTTATCATGCTGTTATTGTTATCTATAACATTTTTTTTAAATGCTTCATTATCTTCAACAATAACATTTTTATAATTTATTTCACTTTGTAAACTGGATCTTTTTAATGTTAACTTTTCTTCCAATGTGTTTTCATTAAAATAAGAGTAAAAGTTATTTATTTTTTGTATTAAACTACTAACTTCATCTTTTATAGGACATCTAACATTTTCGTTGTTTGAAATAGACAATTGATTTTCTCTAGATTCTTTTTTTGATGTATAATTTTCTTTTCTTTCTCTCATTATCAGAAACACAAAATCTATTAGTTCATCTTCAGGTATAATATTTCTTTTTTTATCTAACAATAGATTGCTAATTTTTTCAACAAAACTATCATTAATATTATTTATTAATTGGATATCAAAATTATCATTATTTCTAATTATTAATTTTGATGAATCTATTATTACATCTGCATCTAATAATATTTTTTTGAGATTATTCAATGATATTGCTTTATCATTGTAACTAATTTTACTTGAAGTAGATTTAGTGCATTTATCTTCTAAATAATTTATATTCATTTTTTTTTTTTATATATATATATCGTAAACAAAAAAGAAAAGAAGAAAAAAAAAAACAATTTATTAAAAACACAAATGTAAAATATACGATTTTTAAAATTATTTTTAAGATTAATATATAAATAATTATATACAATTTTTGTTATTCTATATAAGAATTTCATTTTATTATTTAATATTAGACATTTTAAAATGTAATTATAAAATACAATGAAGTAAAAAAAAAAATTAATGTTTAAAAAAAATTGAGATTTAATAAATTTTAGTGAAATTTACATTATATTCAAAAAATTCTAATATATTAAATATATTATATTTTTAATAAAAGTTAGGAAAAATTTTAAAATACTATTATTATTATTCTTATTTACAAGACAAAAACGTAATGCTACAATTTTTTTTTTTTTTAATTTAAATAATCTTTATATAGAAAAAGAAAAGTTACTGTGCAAAGACTATAATTTATTGTAGAATATGTTTATAAAAATTTATGTCTAAATATAAAACAATAATTAAAAAAATATATTTCTTAAAAATTTTGATTGTTGTTTTAAGGAGAAATATAAATTTTTATTTTTCCTCATAAATCAAAATTTTTTTGAAGCAAATTTAATGATCTAAAAATTAGAAATAAAAATCGCAATAGCAGAATTCGAAGTAAAATTTAAAAGAAATTATAAATTTTATATATAAGAGATTTTTTATTAAAAAGATTGATGAATAAAAGTCACACATCTATAATGCTTTGTTGTATTAATGATATTTTTCAAATTTCACATAGATTCCTTTTTTTTTTTTTCTAAATTTTTAAATTTTTCTATTTAGATGTTCAAAACATATCATATATTATAAATAACATAATTATTTTAACTTATTATTACTATTATATTATGATTGTAATCTTTTTAAAAAAAAATGTCGTAGTAATAAAAAGGTTAATATTTCATTTTAAAATTTCTTTGACTTACTCTATTTTAGAAACCCCATTGATCACCTCGCAAAATTTTAACATTATTTAAAAAAAAAATTTTAAAACAAAATAAAAAACTTTATCTATTTTAGTTAATATATACGTTTTGCTTTTAAAAATGTAATTAATAGCTTCCTTGATTATTTAGTAGTTATTTTTTATATTTATATTATGTATTTTTTACAAAAAGAATAATTTATGTAAAGTGAAATTTTTTTTTTTTTTTTTTAAACGGAACAATTAAGCATTGCTACATCTTAAATTTTTTTTCAACGTTTTAATTTATTTGTTTTTATAAATTCAATTAAAAAAAAAAAAAAATAATAAAAAAAAAAATAAAATAAAAAAATGAATAAATAAATAAATAAATAAACAAAATAAAAAAAAAGTAAATATATAATATATAAATAAGTTTCTAAATTGTAATAAAATACTTTTAATTTCTTTTATAATAAAATTTTAAAAAGTTTAAAATTCATTTGAAACAAAATTAAAATTCCAAAATGGCTCATGGAGCAAGTAGATATAAGAAATCAAGGGCAAAAATGCGTTGGAAGGTAGATAAAAAAATACATAAAGAAAAAATATTGTTTTATTAATTTCCCTTTATATATATATTTTTATTTACTTTTATTTCAATATTATATATTTTTCTTCTGTATGTATTTTTCATACTTTTAATGTTGTATATATATTATGAAATTATATTCAGAAAATTTGAAATCTATAATTTGCCTTACATACTTTTTATTAATTTCTATATGAAAATACTTTTTTAATTTTACTATATGGATTGTTTAATATAATAATATATATATAATTTATTATAATAAATATTTGTTGTAAGTTCATCGTTCTATTATTTTTACTTGTTTTATATATTTGTTTTTTTTATATTCTTTTATATATTTATTCAACAAAATTTTATGCACATTTTATCTCTATATCTTTATTTTTCTCAATAAATTTTATATATATGTATACTTATGACATAATTATATTATTATAAATTCTTTATATTTTTTCTCATATTTTTAGTGGAAAAAAAAGAGAACTAGACGTTTACAAAAGAAAAGAAGAAAAATGAGACAAAGATCAAGATGATTTTATTCATATAAATTTATATGAAGTTTTTTTTTTTTTTTAAAAAAAAAAAATGCATAACTAAGATATTAACAAGTTTACAAATCTAAATATGAAAAATAAATGTTTTATAAAGTTTTAGAAACTATTATTATGTATTATTATATATATATATATATACATATGTATATTTTTTTTTTATGCCTCATATAATAATACCTTTTTATTTATTTTAATTTATAATTTTATATTATTACATTTATTTTTTTAAAACACATTAAAGAACCAAGTGAATACGCATATGAAAAGTAATAACGGAAATATTAGGATAAAAAAAAAAAATTATTTTTAAAAAGTTAACTTAAAATTTCTTAATATTTAAATAAATTCATCTTATTATTAGATATATATAATTCTTTTGTATTTCCATAAGAAAATAAATAATTTTAAAAATTGGATATGGATTTTTTACTTTTGTCTTTTTTTTTTTTTAAATAACGATTCACCTATTGTATTAATCATTACAAAAAAAAAAAAGAAAAAAAAGAAATTATAAAAAATTATAAAAAATTTTAATTGAATAAAATTGAGACTAATTGTCTTTTATATTAAATTTGTTTTTATTTATAAAATACCTTATTTACTTATTTAAAAAATTTATAATTAAATTAAAGATATATAAAACTGAATAATATTGGTAAAAAAAAAAAAAAAAAAAGAAATATTAGATAAAATTATAAAAATGAGTGATACTCCTAACAAAAAAAGTGATATAGAAAAAAACTTAAATGAGAAAGAAAATGATTCATCAGATGAATCAAGTGATTCCTATTATAAAAATAAATTTCGCTTTAAAAAGAACTCAATAGAGATAAAAAAGAAAAGTTTACTAAAAAACAAATTAAAGAGTGATGATATAACAATAATAAAAAAAGGTCTTAGTTTAAATGAAAATAATAAAAATTTAGAAAATGGGGAAATTTTCTGCCTTAGAAGCAAAAAAGAAAATGAGAAAAATAAAAATCTTGAAAAGATAATTAAAATAGGTACGAACAATATTAAAACAGATGAAAAAAGTAAAAGCCGTAGTATAACTTTTTTAAATGATATAAAAAAAAAAGATGATGAAGAAAATAAACTAAATATAGAAAATACAAATGAGATAAATATAAAAATAGAAAAAGAATATAGAGATGAAACTAAGCAAAGCAAAAATGAAGATAAAATAAAGTTAACAAATTACAATAATGAAGAAAAAAATTCACAAAGTTACAATAATAATATAAAAGAAAAACCAAACTTTCAAAATGAAGAAAATGATGATAAAAATAGTGGATATTTTGACTCGCATAATGAAAATATAAAAAATAATGAAAAACTAAAAAAATTTCAAATATTAAAAGAGAAAAAAAAAAATGAAAAACTATCAACTTTAAATCTAATTAAAAAACATGGAAGATTAGTATTACATTAAAAATAAAATATATATATTTTTCTTTTATATATATTTTCACAAAAAAATATTATTGTAACTTCATATTATTTTTTTTAAAAAAAAATTACATTAAAAATATTTATAATTTTTCTTATTTTTTTTTAAAATTCAGATAAATAAAATTGAAGAAATATATATTAATAATAATGAGGAAATAGAAAATATGAGAAATGAGTTTACTGATTTAAAAAATGACCTCAATAAATTAATGAACATAATAAATATAGGCCAAAAGGCAGTTGCATTATTAAAATAAAAATAAAGTAAAAATTAAAAAAAAAAAGTTTTTTCCTTCTTTATATACTTTTAAATAGAGACAAGTACATATTTTGATTTTATTTATTATTATTTTTTTTTTATCATATAAAAATTTTTAATGTAACAATTATTAACCCTTCCAATTTCTAAATTTATTATAGAATTTTTACTTTTACAAGAAAATGTTAATTTTTCCTTTTTTTTTTTGAAATGAATATTAAAAATTTTTTATTATAGCTTAAATATTTTAAATACCATCAGAAAAAAAAAAATAATAAAATTAAGAATTGGGATACACATTCTAAATTTACTTTTTTTTTTTTTTGAAATTTTATTTTTGTTGATTGTATAATGAATAGCTACTTATTTTTAAAAAATACTGATATAAGAAAAAGTATAAATTTTACAAGTTTTTTCTATTTAAATAAGAGAGGGGTTCTTCAATCAAAATTCCAAAAAAAGAATGATAACTCATATAATTTACCATTCAGAGTATATATTTCTATATAAAATTCTTTTTTTTTTTTAATGAAAAACAAATTTCTTTATATATACACTTGCATATATATATATATATATATATACTTAAAGAGAATTTTATTTTTTATTTTCTTCAGGTAAGCAGAACTACCTCAGGAAATTTGCCAGTTTATCCCAAAATAAGAAGACACGGAACAATAGTTACAACAGTTGTTCGACATATATATGGGGATATTAAGGTAAAAAAATAAAAAATAAAAAATAAAATAAAATAATGTATATTATTTTATTCTATTTATATAAATAAATGTAAATACTTCTAAGGTATTTAAGGAACATTTAAGAAATATATGCGAGGCACCAGTTAGGGAGCATGTGGGATATATTGAAGTTAAAGGATTACATACTTTAAAAATAAAGCAATGGTTACAGCATATTGGATTTTAAACAAAAAAAAGAAAAAAATTGAGAAAAACATACTTTAAATTTTAATTAAAAGTGTTTTTATCTTTTAAATATAATAATAAAAATTTATTAGAAAAAATAAGGGGAAAAAATTTTCATCTATTTTGAAGCATATCAATTAAATATCATTTTTTTTTTCTTGTTTTGTTTTTTTGGTTTTTAATTTTTTTTTTTTTTTATATTAATTTTCATATACTTACAGAATAATTTAGAGTCTTACAATTTTAAAATTTTTTATAACAAGTCTTCTAGAGTTCTTAATCTTTTTTCTTTTTATAAAACATTTATTCCATTGAATTTAAAAAAAAAAAAATATAAATATAAGATATACTAATATTAAGAATTAATTAAAATCTCATGAAAAATGTATATTAATACAATGCATTTAAATATTATTATCCTTTTTTTTTTTATATTTCCATTAATTTGAAAAAGATAACATTTTCTTTTCATGTAAAAGCCTGTTCAAGCAAGCATCAGATTCTCCTTTTTGCCTAACATGGCCAGAAATTGCAAATGTTTCTGTTTTTCCATTATAAACTCCATCTTCGTTAACCTTCAATAAAAACATAAATTAAAATAATAATATATACGTAAAGCAAAAATTATACATTATTTAATGAAATAAGTTATTCTTCAGAAAATTTCATATGTTCATATTTAAAAATAAAAAAAAAATTAAAATTCTTTTCTTATGACAAAATATATACTTATATATAAAATATACATTTTCTCATAAAAAGAAATATATGTATATATATATTTTATTAATCTTATTTTATGTTCATACCATTCCAACATTTATTTGAACTGCTCCATGTTCTTTAGCAGGAATAAGTCTTGATGTAGCAGAACATTTTCTTGGGATATAAATATCAACTAAAACTTTTTGATCATTAAACATTTTTATTGAAATTATTCGAAAAAATAAGAAAAAAAAATTATTAGTGAGGATATATTTTAGTAACTATTATATTTATTTAAATAATTGTTATATGTATTTTTTTTTTTTTTCTTCTTAATTTCTTAAAAGCTATTTAACATAAATATTTATAGAATTTTTTTTAAAATTTTTTTAAAAATATTTATTTGATATAAATTGAAGAACATTAAAAAAAAAAAAAAAAAAAAATAAAAAGTAACGTTTTTACATATATATTGGCATGTATTTTTTTTTCCGATATTTTTTTAGTAAAAAAAAAAAAATTTTTAAAGTACAAAAAAATCACAAATGAAAATAATTTTAGAAATCTTTTAAAAAAATTTTGAAAAATAAAAGAGTAAAATATAATTTTTTCTTAAAAAAAATATAAGTAATAAAAGAAAATTTAATAATAATAATTAAAGAATTCTTCTATCATTTGCAATTAAAGGAAATAAATTACAAGTAATGTTTCAAAGAAAATAAAGAGCATATTATTTACTTTTATAAAATTCTTTTTCTTTTTTTATCACAACTGAAAATGAAATTTCAAATAAAAACTCACTATATTTAAAACCACCTTCTCTTTACTAACTGGGCTCTTTATTATAAACATATCAAGTTAAAAAATCTGTAGAAAATTATATAGATTTTTTATTTATACCGAAACTGAAACAAATAATAAATATATGTGCGTAAATTTAAGAATAAAAGATAATATTCTTTAGCAAATTTATATATATGCTTGTATACATAAATTCAGTTATATATTTCATTTTAAAAGGTATGTGTAAGTTTCAAAGTTATAATTTTCAAGAATGCCACTGAGTCTTATTTTTTTAAAGAATTCTTCAAAACTATATATTTAATAAATTAAGGCACTTTTATAGTAATACTAGGAAAAAATTAGAAAAATAATATTCTTGTTTTAAATTGTTAGAACATGGAAGAATTTAGTATTTGTTCTAATTTTTTATTAAATAGTATTGATTTAAATAAGAAACTTCAAAGTAAAAAAAAAAAAAAAAAATTTTTTTTTATTTTTTTCTAAATTTATTACATTCGTTTAATTGAAATATCAATATTTAAAAAATATTTAAAGTATAATATATATATATTTAATTATATGTATATAAAAGAAGAGAATTGTATACATAAAATATGTATATTTAAGTAGAACTACGTAAATTCATAAGCTTATATAAAAAAAAAATGTTTTATATTTTTTTCTTTTCTTTTTAAGATAAAAATTTGTATTATCTAAAAGATTATATAATACCTGAATTATCAGAAAATGATTACAAAGGATGTAATGGTAAAATATGTGTTATAGGGGGTAATGAAATTTATTGTGGTGCTCCATTTTTATCAGCTATGACCTCTTTAAAACTGGGAGCTGATTTATGCTTTGTGATAACATCTAAAGAAAATTCTATTCCTTTAAAAACTTATAGTAGTGAATTAATCGTTTACCCATATTTATATAACAAGAAATCCGAAATAACAAAAATTGAAGAAAGCGATTTAGAAAAATGCGTTGAATATTTATTGAACAGAATTGATTCTTGTGTTATTGGCCCAGGTCTTGGTTTTCTTGATGAAACTACAAAAATGTGTCTCATATACATTATAAAAAAATTTATAGAGAAAAATATTTTTTTAATTCTGGATGCTGATATAATAGAATTTATTATTACAAATAATAATCTACTTGAATTAATTAAAAATTATGAAAACTGTATATTTACACCTAATAAAAATGAATTTAGAAAGATGATTTTAATTTTGACAGATGATAAAAATATAAAATTTGAGCAAATGGATTGCTACCAAATTATTTATAGTGCACATAAAATTAATTCATTATTTAATGGACCTAAAATACTAATAAAAGGTTTTTATGATATTTTTATTTCCAAAAATTTTTTTTTTGTATCATTTATTAATAATCCTTGTTTAAAGAGATTAGGAGGGCTTGGTGATATATTGGTATATATTCATATTTTATCTTTTTTTCTAATTAATCTTTATTATATATAAAAATGTATATATTACTCTTATTTTAACTATAGACTGGTTTATTGGCTGTTTTTCAATGTTGGGTATCAAAAAAAAAAAAAATTTTTTTACAACCAATTAAAGAAGTTTTTAATATTGATAATATTAATTATCATAATGAGTGCTTAGATGCACTTGCAGCCTTTAATGGGAGTTATTTTCTTAAAATTTTATGCAAAGAAGGTTTTAATAAAAATCATAGAGGAGTAATAGCTTCTGATATTATGAACAGTATTCCTCACTACTTTTATAATATTTATGATAAAGAAAAAAAAAAAAGTTAATTTTTTTTATTTTTTTACTATTTTTTTTTTTTTTTTTTTGTTAACATGCTATTATTATACAATATATATAGAAAATATAAGATATTTTATTTCAAAAAAAATTTAATAAATTTATGAGTTTAAAAATAACTAATTATAATATATTATATATTTTTTTTTTCTTTTTAATGACACTATTTGTAAAAGAAATAGTTGATATTTTATAAAAAGTATGTATTTTTTTAAAATTATTTTATGTATGAATGTGTTGTCTATTTTTTTTTTTTATTTATTTCTTTTACTTTTTTACAGAAAATATATGTAATTTTAATTACATTTTTTTTTTTAAATTAAATAATTATAAATTATTCAGTATTTGAAAACAATATGTTGATATTTTGATTAATTAAAAAAAAAAAAAAAAGCTTATAAATGTAATTTTTTTTTTTTTATAACATTTCATATAACAATCAAATGTACTATAAATATATTATATACAAAATTAAAAAAGAATATTGAAGGCACAAATTTTAATTTAAAAAGGAAATGCTTAAAAATTGGAAAAAAAAATTATATTTAAAACAAAAAAAAACTTTTAAATTGAAAAATATTTATTTGATAATATATCTATCAGATATGTAAAAATAAATTGTTAAAATAATTAAATCAAAAAAAAAAAAAAAAGAAAAAAAAGGTTTTTCGTCTTTATTCTACCCATACTTATTATTATTATTTTTTTTTTTCTTATTAAAGTCTCAATTTACAATATGAAAATTCATCAAATCTTCATACATAAAGAAATTTTGACTTGGTATTTCTTCATTTTTTTTGCTCTTATACCATTGCGGAAAAGTATAATGTTCATATAATGTAGAATTATATTCACTTGATCTTGTCATAGAAATATTTTCATCATTTGAGGCGACTTCAATTGACCCACCTATAGGTATAGTTTGGAATCGAATAGAAAGATTGAGTAATAACTTTTTCCATGATTTTGGTAATTTTTTTGAGTTTCTTAAAATTAAAGCTCTTTTAAAACGATTGTATGTTGATGAATATAATTTTTTTTGTTGATACATATGTTTAACATAATTTCTGTTAATATCTTTATAATATAAATTTATATTATTTGAAAATAAGGAGTGGAAACTTTCTGTATATTCGTGGTATTCTTCATTTGAAGAAGGATAAAAGTATTCTTTTAAATCTTCCAAATCATCATTATCATCTTCATTTTCAGTATTTTTATTAATCATATATTTTTTCAATAGTTCTTTTTTTTTTTTTTCTTGCGGTAAACTTAAATTTCTTAATTTATAATAACTAACACCAAGTAAAGCAGCCTCTAAGTCATCTCTAGGTTGCATAAAATCTTCAGCAGATAATCGAAAAGTACCCCAATGAATTGCTACAGCGACTTCTGCTCTTATATCTCTCCATATCTTCACAGATTCCCAAGGATGCACATGATGGTATCTTAAGGAATTATTTGGTTCATATGCACCAATAGATACAGCAGCTAAGTGAAAAGGACCATGTAATCTCCCAATTTTTTTAAATTCCTCAAATTCATTCTTTAAATATGCAGTATCACCAGAAAAATAGAATTTATGCTTTGGTCCCTTTAATATTAATGATCCCCATAATGATTGATTAAAGTCACTTAGACTATTTTTTCTTGATGTCCAATGAAGAGTGGGTGCATAAACTATCTTATATTTAAAAATATCATTTGCATTGTTTTTACTTTTCCACATTCCATCTCTACATTTAAATTGTTTATAAGATATCCAACAAGATATCCATCTTTCATCTCCCCATGACATCTCGTAAATTTTAGAGGCTTTACAACCTTCTTTAAGAAAAAAATTTGCAAAGCCTTCTGGGACATACCACATGACATTTTGAAATTTTTTTAATTTACATAAAGCTCTTGCATCTTCATTTGTTATGTGATCATGATGATTATGAGAAACAAAAACAGCATGTAAATCATCTGGCAATTGAGAAATGTTACATGGAGATTTGGATATTCTTTCTCCTAACCCTCCCACTATCTTAACATTCGCCCAATTAAATATTGATTTAACAATTCCCTTAAGGCTTAATAAATCAATTTTAAAAACTGGATCTAATAATACCTTAAACCCATCTACTACTACTAAACCTGTAGCATGCCCTAACCATGTATAATTTATTCCATAAAAATTTGGTTTTGTTTCATCGTTGTTTTTATAAAAATGAGTATATAAATCATCTCTTTGAATAAAACGAGGTGATAGAACAGGCATATCTCTTTTTAAAATTTCTTGATTAACTTTTTGTGCATTTCTATGATTTTTAAACCAGGTAGCTAAAAACCCCCAAAATTTTGCATTTTCAATTATACTCGAAACATCATCTTGTGTTATAGAGTCCCAAGGATATATATATTCTTTATCAATTTTTATTGCTTTTGTTAAGCTATGAGGTGATATAGCTTGTTTTAAAAAACTTTTAAAATATACGTAACATTCAGTAGATAACGATCTTTGATGTAATGAAAGATTTAAACTAGTCTGTCTTAAATATTTCATATTTTCTGAATATACACTCAAGAAATTATTATCTACTATTTCAGTTCCTGGTACATTTTTCAAATGTATTGTATTGGAACTTCTTTTATTCGGAATATATATGAATTCATCATTTTCAAAATAATAATCAAATTTATTATTATTATCATTATTTTCATTTTTTTCATTATAATTTTTAAGTATAATGCAAAAAATAAAAAAAAAACCTACAAAAGTTAATACATTTATAGTATATTTTTCCTTTTTCTTTATTATCCAAGTCAAAAAAAAAGGAAAGAATAAAAAATATTTCTGTTTTTCTTTCATACAATTTTTTCTTAATACATCAACATAATTATTATCAACGTATTCATTGTTTTTTCTATTGAAAAATTCATCTTTTTCAAAATCTAAATCGTTTGAATTCTTAATAAAGTTATTTCTTTTACTTAATCTTTTTATATTATCATTTTTGTACTGTATTGGTTTTTTTTTTTTTATTTTTTTATCACTCATATTTTCCTTTATATATATATATATAAATTATACTTCTATTTATTTTTTATACAACATACTTTAATTTACCAAAATTTTCAGAGTACATTATTTATATAAAGTTAAATGCAAACAATTTTTTCTTTTTAATTTTTTTTTTTATAACTTTTAAACAATACTTTTTTGTCTATTATATTTTAAAATTTTAAAAATCATTTATACTTACAAATACAACTTAAAAAAATATTTCAAATATATAAAGTACTAAAAATTGAAATTAATTAAAAAAAGCATAGAATTTTCAAAAATTAAAGAAATAAATAAAAGAAAATTTTAATAATTTTGTTTTTTGGAATTTTCACGGACTCTATAAAAGACTTATAAATTTTTTCATAAAAACATTTAATTTTTATTACGAATTATTTTTTCGACTCTTTTTTTTCCATATAAAAATTGTAATCAAAAACAATTTCAATAGAACTTTTTTTATTTATTTAAAAAAATATTAAACATAAATTACATATTTATAACACCGTAAAAATAAAATATTTAAAAAAGAAATGAAACAAATTGAATATAATAAAATTTTTCTGTTTTACAATAAAAAAAAATTACATATTTTTATTAGTGGAATTTGTGCTTTTATTAATAAAAATATTTGTTTCATTATTTTTAAAAATAGCACACACAAAAATATTTTTAAAAAAAAAATAAAATTTTATACTAAATTCTCTTTAAAAGGCAAATAAAAAAAAATATGAATATATATGTTAAATATAAATTTATATAAAATTATAATAACATAACTGTGTAAAGCAATAAATCATTTAAGTCGAATTTTTTATGCTACATATTAATTCTTTTTATTTAAATAATCACATTTTTTTTTTTTTTTTTTAAACTTGTTTATGTTGTTTTCTTATGTAACTATAAAAATTTTCTAAATCATTTCTATTTTTTTTCTTATTTAAATCTAATATAATATGAAAATTGTTTTCAATTTTTTCTATTTTTTCTCTACATTTTTTAATTTTATCATCCAAAATGAGTATATCACTTTCCAAAATAAATAACTCTTTAGCTAATAAAAATAAAAATTATAAATATAATTTCAAAGATAGCATATGATTTTAGTAATATACATAAAAAGTTTCCTATATATTTCATATATATTTCTAGATATAAAGATTTAAAAACTTAACACTAACTTAAAATTTGCTCCTTTATTGAGTTATATATATCTAGCACAGATTTTTCTTCAAAAATCATTATGCATCTGAAATCATATGAAAATTCTCCATTTTTTAAAAAATAATTTAGATTTATTGTAAAATTATTTGTAAGTCTTTTAAGTATATAATGTATTATGAATCTAATATCCTAAAGAATTAAAAAAGAAAAAGAAAAATTAATAAAAATAATTTTATATATTTAATGTAAATATATTCTATAAATTTTATGAAAATGAAATAACAAACATTAAATTTATTGACTTCTAAATTTGGATTTATAATTTCATTAATCCTATTTTGTATTTCTTTCCAAAACTCCAATAAAATGTGAAATATCATTTTATTTTTCTTTATATAATTTGTTATTTCTTCTAAAATGACTTTTTTTTCTATCCATTGCAATAAAATTTTTAATATCTGCATTTAAAATAAAATGTTTATCATTATTTTTTTATGTTTAAATAGTAGAACTATTCAGTTTTTTTATTTCTTCTTAAATATTAAAACCTTATATATATATATTTATATTTACAACATTTATAAAGATACCATATTTTTAAAATGGAAACTGCTCTTTTTAAATATTTTTAGCAAGTCTTCCAATAAATTATTTTCAATAAATTTTCTAAATTCATATAAATTATTTATTATAATCATATTTAAAAATTGTAAAAAAACCATATAATATAACTCATTTTGCAATAGAAAAATTTTTCTCTTTAGTTCTTCTGAAATAATATAATTAATAAAAGGTAGAATAATTTCTGATTTTAAGTTATTTTTTACAAAAATATTTATAATTCCAAAATAATATAGTTTTAATAAATTATATACTTCTCTCATTTGTACATTTTCACATTCGATATTCTTATTTATTTTATAAAAATTATTTTCTATATTTATAATAAAACTTTCTTTTAATGTTTCTTTAGATACAATTTCATTATTAAAACTAATGTAAAATAAAGATTCGAAATATTTTACATATAGATAATTATTATGAATATTTTTATCATTCATTTTATGTGTTTCTTTTATTATTTTTTCAAAGAGTATCGTGTAATCCACTATGTTATTCAAGGAATTTCTATTCATACTATTAATGATATCAAAACATAATAAATGTAACATCTTTTTGTCTTCTTTAAAAAAAAATAAAATAAAATAAAATTATATATATATATAAAAAAAAAGCTTATATATATATATATATATAAATTAAAAATTTTACCAGAAAAATGAAAATTATTGCTAGTTAAAAAATCCAGAGACAAATTTAAAATGAGATCAATCAACTTTTTACCCTCTGCATTAATTTCATTTTTTTTATTTTCAATTAAATTTTTATTAACATATTTAAAAATTATTTTGTTATTGGGGTTAGTTATTAATTCTATTAAATTTCTTAAAACACAAAATAAAATACAAAGAAAATCGTAAAATAATTCATTTTTTTCTTTTAAAATATTCATTACACTATGAATGTTAATTAAACTTCTGAGATATTCTATTATCTGATTTAATTTATTAAGAAAATTAACTTCACTAATACCTAAATTTTTATTAAAAAAAATTAGAAAATCAATGCAATTTCCTTCTATAATATATGAAAATAATTTTAATAAGTTTATACAAGTAAAATCATATAATTCTCTTTTTATTCTTGTATATATGTTTTCTAAAATGTTGTTAATAACTTTCATTTTATCATTTATCAAAAGTTTAATGATTTTTATATTTCTCTCAACAGCATTTATAATTATTTGTATCATTAAATAATTGATATATGTATTACTGGAGAGTAATTTGATAAATAATTTTAGCATACCACATTTATATATTTCTTCATCAAATTCTTTAAACTCAGTTATTAAAAATAAACTATAGATGATTTTTTCTTTTTCAAATTCATAATCAAAATATAAATTAGTAAATATTTCTAAAATTCTACTATCTATTATTATTTTTGTATAAAAATTTTCATAAAATTTCCATTCCATTAATCTGATAAAAGTACATAAACATATACACACATATGTATATGAAAAATACAGACAAAAAAAAGTAACTTGCATATAGAAATAAAGTTGAATAAATATATTTATTTACATGCACGTATATATTTAAGCAAAAAAAATAATAA
Source organism: Plasmodium relictum (assembly GCF_900005765.1). Lineage (NCBI taxonomy): Eukaryota > Apicomplexa > Aconoidasida > Haemosporida > Plasmodiidae > Plasmodium > Plasmodium relictum. Next base: position 1,539,540 of record NC_041687.1, on the reverse strand, counting down.
ACATAAAAATTTGTTTGCAACATTAAAAAAAAAAAATTATATATATATATATATTATGATATAAAATAATTATCTTTTTCATTACTTTAATGTATTTATTATGAATAAATTTAAAAAATTTATTATTGATATAATTAAAGAATTGATTTTTTCTAAATCATCATTTTTACACTTCTTTAAATATGAACACAATTCCAATATTGATATAAAAAATTTTTTTATTTCTTCTACATAAAATATATTGTCTTTTAATTTTATATTTATAAATGAGCTAGGTATGTTTTGAAAATGTACCAACAAAATATTTATAAAGGAAATTTTTTTTTCTTCTATGAACTTTTTTATTATTAAGCCTAAAAAATTATTTAAATCTTTTATTTCTTTTAAAGTAAATTCTTCACAATTTTTATAATAGCATAAAAGAAAATTAATTATTTTTTCTTCTATAATTATTATTGATTGTTTATCCTTTTCATTCATTAACTCATATATTTTTTCAAATTTTATTTCTTCTTTTGAAATAGACCATCTATTATTTTTAAGCATTTTGCCATTAAAAAAAATTATATAAACTTTACAGAAAATTTACTAAATCATAAAGCATATAAAAACATATAGGCATTTAAATAGTTTTGCATATATATATATATATATCTTAAATTTGTCTAATAAAAAGTTTAAAAACAAATTATCCTCTTTTACATTTATCTAATATTTCCTTAACATATAAATTTAAAAAAAAAAAAAATTTCTTTTATATTTATCAACATATATGTTATATTTTCTCGGTGCTTTTTTTTTTTTTATATATAGAGTTCAAAGAAATTCTTGTTTTTTTATATATTTTATTGTTAAATGAAAAAATAAATTTATTTTCCGTTATCTTAAAATTTAAAACTTTTTATTAACACATTTGTTTCAATTTTTTAATTTTTTTATAAAGTTTTTTATAAGCTTTAGTAGTGTGCAGTTTTGACACAAAAAATGAAGATAAAAAAAAAAAAAAAATATCAATAAAAAAAGAAATTTTGATAATTATATTTTTATTATTAATATGTTTTATTACCTTTAAAATTAAGTGTTAATAAATCTATATAAAGAAAATATTTTTTAATAAAACTACCGAAAAATTACATTTGTTTAATAAAAAAAAAAATCTTAAGAATACTTATTTTTTTGGTATATAAACACAAATAAAACGGAAAAAGTTTATATCTAAAAGAAATGAATATGTAATTTTTATGTCCAAGTAAAGTAAATAGAAATAAAATGAATAATACCATTGAACATATATGTAAAAGTACATATACATCTAAAAACAAGTGCAATGATTTATGTGAAGAAACTTCTAGCAAAAACGAAAATGCCGGAATTTTGAGTGGAGGAAGAACAATTGATAAATATAATATAAAACTCATTACTGATAAAGAATATAATATGGAAAATAAAATATTGGAAAATGAGGAAATAAAACCAGAGAAAAAAAAAAATATAGATAATAAAAAAAATAGCATAGACTTTGAATCCTTTAACCAAAACATTTTTAATATAAACATTAATTTATATGAAAAAGATGAAGAAAATAATGAAGAAAATAATCATGAAGAAAATCAAGATTATGAAGATGAAGACGAAGACGAAGACAAAGACACAAAGGATGGAAATGAAAATGAGAATGAAAATGAGGAAGAAACAAAAGATAGAAAAAGATACACAAAAAAAAAGCAAAACATTAAAAAGGAAAAAATAAAGGATTCTAATAATTATGATGATAGTGATGATTCTTCATACAATAGCATAGATGAAGTAAATAAAATTTTAAAAATAAACAATGACGAAAAATTGGAAAAAAAAAACAGATATACTTATATACTACAACACAAAAAAAGAATTAAAGATAAAAGAAAAGAAAAAGTAAACAAAGATAAAAAGAATAATTATCTAAAATTAAATTATTTAAGAATAAATAAAACCTCAAAAGAAAATGTAAAAAGAGCTAGTGTAGCCACCACAATGTTAGAAAATTTTTCTAACAGCGATACAGAATATAGTGATGATGATTTGTATGATTCTAAAAATTGAAATAACTCAATTTTTAGAAAATAGTAATATTTATATGATTATAAAAATATATTAAAGCAATAAAAAAAAAATTAAAGATAATAATAAATATTAAAAAAAATAGAAATTGTTTTTTCATTTTTTATTTTATATATATAGATGATATTTATATGTGTTTTTATTTTTTAAAATTTATTCTTTTTTCCTTTTGTTCATCTTCCACATTAAATTTTATAATTTTTTTTTTTCTTTTTATATTTTATATATTATTTTAATAAAGTTAAAACCAAAAAAAATTTTTATTAATATTTGTATGCATAAAAATATTATAAGATACAAAATTTCCTAGAATACTTTTTGTGTAAAAAATTAAGTATCTTAATTTTTCTATTCTCTAGGTCCTTGTTAGGAATATAAAAAATAATATTGTAAATATATATTATTATTATGATATATTTTATAAGAATTCCTTAAGTTCACTTAAATATTATAATGCTTAAAATTATTTTCATCAAAATATGAATATATTTTTATTATTGTTAGTATTTATTTTATAAGTTTTATATTAATTTTTTTTCTTTATCATTATTTCGGTGTGAAGCATTGCATGCATCTTTTTATTTATTCTTATAAAAAAAAAAATGTAAAAATATATAAATTTCTTTTTTTTATATATATTTAAGGAAAAAGTTATCTAATGAAATTCTATAAAATATAATTACGTTTATAAGTATATTATAAATTAGAAAATATATATAAAAAAAAATGTCTATTTAAAAATTTTCTCTAAAAAAGTTTTTTTTTTTAATTTAAAAGAAAAAAAAAAAAATGATCCTAAATGAGGACATAGGAAAATCTTTAAGTAACGTATATTTATATAAAAATGGAGAATTAGAATTAATAAAAGAATTAGAAAATGTTTTTATAAAAAGAGTAAGTACATGCCATAATAGCATAAATATAATATTAAATTTTAAGGATAAAAACAAATATAATACCTTAATTAGGTTAGATGATGAAAATAATTATAGTAGTAGCTATCTAAACATTTCTTACAATGATACATATGATTTTAATTTTATAACATCTGATTTAAATTTATACTTATTTTATAAAAATAACAGAAGACAAGAAAAATTCAATAATTTAAATAATGAAAATACAAATAAGAAATATGAAAAAAGTTTTATTGTATATGACAAAAATACAAAAAACCTGAATGAAGAGGCAACTAAGAAAGAAAATGGAATGTTATTGAAAAAAAATATAAAAAATATTCTATTAAGCAGTGAAAAATATAATGTATGGAATTATAAGATAGAAAATACAAACAATAAAGAAAAAAAAACCATGAATATGATTTTTGAAAAGATATTTTTTTGCTCATCAGAATTTTATGCTATTAATAGAGAAAATGATGCATATAAATGGAATATTGATATAAACAAAAATGAAATAATTTATAATTACCACTCAAAATTTATTAGTTATATAAATTTTTCTGAAAAAGAAAAAATTATTGACATATCTTGTGGAAAAAATCATACTCTTTTTTTATCAAAAAAAAAAAATTGTTATGCGTGTGGAGGTAACGATAATTACCAGGTATGTGAAGAAAAAAAAATTTTTTTTAAAGAACCAAAGTTAGTATTACTTGATAAAAAAGAAAGAAAAAAGGTAAAATATATTTCAGCTGGTTATTCTCACAATTTAATTTGTACACAGGAAAATGAAATATTTGGATGGGGAAATAATATACATGGTCAATTGCTTTCTATTGATAATCATTTTTTAAAAACTCCCACATTAATATTTAATCAGAAGATATGGAATGATTTAATGAAAAAAAAACTCAAATTAAAAAAGAAAAAAAAAAAAGAACATATAACTAGAAATGAAAATTTTCTTAAAGATATAGAAACTAAAGAAATCTATAAAGAAATAAAAAATAACGAAGAAATCGATGAGATAAAAAATTTGAATGAACAATTTTTTAAGTTAAATAATCATAAGTATAAAAATAAAATGGAAATACAAAAAATCTGTTGTGGTTTTTCTTTTTCTGTCATACTTTTAAAGAACAAAAATTGTTACATTTTAGGTAAAACAAAGTATAATTTCAAAGAAAATTCTAATTATCCTATTAAGATTAATAAAAAAAAAAAAATTGATGATGTTTTTTGTAATTTTTTTGATATTATCCTTATAGACAACCTTAAAATACTAAGAACTTATCCAATTATAATTGAACCAAATTGTAACAGTTCTATTTTCCTTTTTTTCAATTTTAAAATTAAAAGTTGCCTAGATTTTAAAATAAAATTAATGGAAAATAATTTAAATGAAAATAAAAAATATATATATTCTAAAATGGTTAAGGAATGTAAAAATAATGAGGAACTAATTAATGATAATACTCCAATAAACACAAATAAAAAAAAAAATTGTATTGATGTTTTTTTTCATTTTAGTTATGACAATGATAAAAAGGCATATAATTTCGATTTTTCTCATTTATTTGATTCTTTCTCAAAAAATGTATGCAATGCAAAATCAGAATATTCTATGTCGTGTAAAATTAACAGAAATAAAATAAATAAAAAATTATTTTTAATTTTATATAATTCTAATTATTATTTAAATAATGGTGAAAATATTATTTTATCAAAATATGAAGGAAAAATAAAAAGTATAGTTCCAGACAATTTTGCATTAATGAAAAATATAAAAATTAAAATTAAAATAAATAAACCACCAATTCATGTTAAAAAAGAATATATAAATGTTCTATACCATTTTAAAGATGATACAAATGAATATTATAAATTTAGTAAGGGGAGAATGAATAAAAAAAGAAGTTACATATATACAAATGTATCTTTTATAAATAATAATCAATCATCCATATTAAAAAAATTTAGTACATGCAATATATATTTTTCATTTGGTAATAATTTTTATCTAAATTCATTTCCAATTACTATTATAAAACCTGATATATTAAATATAACTCCAAACAGTGTTAATATCCATGAAAATAAAAATATTAATATGAATATGCTGCATCTCTCAAACCAATTTGAATATCTTCATGTAATTTTATATAATCCTCATTTACAATTTATATACAAAAAAGCTTACTATAATTGTGAGGAAGACAATTATTATTTTTCTACGCCATTAATTCCGATTACGCTTTTTAAAAAAATTCAATCAGGTATTTTAAAAAAAAAATAAGTAATAAATGTAAGAAATTATATAAATACAATTCTAGTAAAACAATCAGATAGCGATATAAATAAAATTATTTTTAAAAAAAAAAAAAAAAATATGAAAATTAGAAAATTAAGAATATATAGAAACGTCAATAAATCATATTAAATACCATTTTATTAAAATATTTTATGTTATTATCATTATTAAAATTTATTTTTATTTTTTCAGATTCCATAAAGTTTAATGTTTTCGCTTCATATAATAACATAGAATATAGCCAAAGTGAAATTACCTTGACAGTTTTCAATGTGTAAATATCTAAAAAGAAAAATAACAATAAAATTTTCATAAGAACTAATTCTATATTTAAGCTAATTTTTTTTAGGTAATATTAGCATTTATTTATATATATATATTTTTTAATTATATCATATTTCTCCAGATGATAATTTTTTAAGAATATTTTTTAAAAAAATAGATGTTTTCAATATATATATATAGAATACATAATTAATTTTAACTTGCATATGAAACATAATTATTAATTTATGTAATTTTTTTTTCTTTTTTATTAATTTTTAATTTAATAATAAAAAAAAGAGGAATTAAAAAATAGTGTAATTTTAAAATGTGTAATTTCTATATTAATATATAAGGAAGATAATGAAGTATTATTCTTTATATTCTTTTTTGAAAATTATTAAATATAACATTTTTTTTTTTAATTTAAATCTATAAGTTAAGAAAAAAAAAAAAAAAAAAAAAAAAAACAAAAAATAAATGAATTTATAAAAATATTTTTAAAATATTATATATATAAAGCACAATTTAAAAAAAAGATAATAAAAATAAATAGATAAGCTTATAATTTTGTATTATATATAAACAAATATATATTTATATTTTTTTCCTGAATTTCTTTATATCTGCAAAAAAGAGTGAAAAAAAAAAAAGAGTCATTATTTTACAGGAACAAGTGTGCAAATAATATATATATAAGGATATTAAAAAAACTTACATCTTCTATATCTAATTTTTTAGAATTATTAACATCTTCTTGAGCTTCTTCATCAGATTCATCATCTAAAAATTCTACTCCATTTTGTGCATCGTCGTCAAAAATGTCTGTTTCATTTATTTTGGCCGTTTCTGGTAATTCTCCATGAGTTTTCAAACTTCTTGCTTCATCTGGAGTATACCTATAAATATGAATGCAGAAAAAAAAATTTCAGTATATATAATAGATAGATATTTCAAATTTTATTCTCTAAATGAATATATACTAATAAAAATTTTCTTATTGTATAATTTTGTATTTTCAATTATTTATTTATAATTACTTTGCTATAACATCAGCTTTGCTATCTTGATAATCTCTCAAGGATACCAAAATAATATCTCCTGAATTTATCCATACTCTTTTTCTCATTTTTCCTCTATATATAAAAAAAAAAAAAAAAATTAAAAATTACGCAAAAGGAAGTTTCGCAAATTTAAAAATATATACATTTTATTTAATTAATAATTTTTGTTTTATTTTTTTTTTCTTATTTTAGTTTCCACTGCTTGTTTTTCATTTTTCTTTTATAACCTAATGTGGCATAATCTTTTTACCCCATCAAAACAATGGGCTTCTAATCTTCCATTTCCTAACATTCTTAAAACTTGAGCATATTCTAAAAAAAAGATATGCATATACATAAATATATATGTGCTTCATTCTGTTTATATGTGTATGAAAAAGAAAAGATATTATTAGAACATATTAAAAAAAAAAGCTACCCTTTTTTATGTACATATTTTACTCTAAATATATAATTTTAAAATTTTTTTATAATAAACATTAGTAGCATTTATTTTATTATATATATAACCTTGGCCTTCTTCTTTATATAATAATTCCCTTTTTTCTCCCTCATTATCATTTTTCCCTCTTCTCCTATTTTTTCCTCCTTTACCTGTTTTTATTTATTTTGTATTTTTAACATAAAATAAATGAAATTGTTTATATTTTTTTTCTATAATTTATTTATATAAATGATACATAATAATATAAAACAATTTGATTGAATTTTGAAAAGATAATATAAATGAATATTTAAGAAATTGAAAACATTAACATAAAAATAATTATAAAAAATTTTTAACCTTTATTTTTTGGCATTTTTAAAAATTACATAAATAATAGTTTATAAAAATTCTGAATTAAATTTACAAATATATCTAATTTTTCTTTGTAACTTTTTTTATAAGAGCATACAATATACCATATATGATAATATTATAAGAATAAAAACTAAAATTATATAATTAAATGAGAAATTAAGGTTATGTTTATAAACACATAAAAGAATCCTCTTGTTATATATATATGTAATACAAATGTCGCTAAAAATAACAAATTTTTTTCAGAAAAAGAAAATTATTACTATATATATTTCTTTCTATACTTTTTAAAAAGTAAAATTTAAGATTTTAAATTTTTATTTCTTGTTCTTGAAAAGCAAAAAATAAGAAAAAAAAAAAAAAATAAAATAAAAAAAATAAAAAAAAATATAAAATAAAGATAAAAAAAAAATATTAATATAAAAAATATGTAAAAATATGCTTAAAAATGAAAGTAATATTAAAACAAAATATTATGTTTTAAATTTAATTCATATATATTGTGTATATATATTTATAAATATATAGGTATATAAATATATATATATATTTTTTTTTTTTTTTTTTTAATATTAAATGAACATATTTTATATCTATCTATTTCCTTTTATAATAACGATTTGTAACATAAATACTATATAAATATATGAAAAAAAAAAAAAAAAAATTTTTGTATAAAAATTTTCAGAAAAAAAATTTAAGAACTTTCATTTTAATTAAAATAAAAAATGGATATTTTTAATAACATTATATAAATTATAGAAGAATTAATTTTTTAAAAAAAAAAAAGAGAATCAAATAAAAATAAAAAAAAATTCAAGCAAAATTTATCAAGATTATTAAAATTAAATTTGTTATAAACTTTTAAAAGAGAAGGTTAAAAAAGAATAATTTTTTTTAAGAAATAATAAATGTGGTTGTATGTTACAATTCTAAAGAATTAAAATAAATATTTATATTTGTTTATATATATATATATATATATAAAATCATAGAAAAAAAAAATTATGAATAATTAGAAAAGATTAGAAAAATAAAGTAAAAATGCAAAATGTAAAATTTAGAGATAATTTTATTAAATTGGGTGAAGAAGGCCCAAGAAATGCAACTACTACAAATTTTTATGGGAGCTATTTTTTATCGGATAAGGAAAATTACTTTGATATAAATGAATTTGAAAAAAACTTAGAAATGAATATACTAAAAAATGAATATGATTTATTAATATTAGAAGTAAAAAACTTAAATGTTTCCATAGCTAATGCTTTAAGAAGAATTATGATATCAGAAGTACCAACTATTGCCATTGAAAAAGTAAATATTTTTCAGAATACTGGAATAATAGCTGATGAAATATTATGTCATAGATTAGGTTTAATTCCATTTAAATTTGATGCAGATTTAATTAATTATAAAGAAGAATATGAAAAATATAACCCCTTGAATTGTTTTTGTTTTAAACTTCATGTAAAATATAAAAAAATAGGAAATGAAAATAGTTTAAGTGTATATTCAAGGGATTTAAAATGGTTTCCTTTAAATGAGCAGCAGAAAATAAAGTTTGAAAATAATCACCCAAAAGTGGTTGATGATAATATTTTAATAACAAAATTAAGTAGTGGACAAGAAATTGAACTAATTTGCTTTTTAGAAAAAGGAATTGGAAAAACTCATGCAAAATGGTCACCTGTTTGTACAGCTGTATATAAAATGTACCCATCTTTTACCTTTGATACATCTGAAAATTTTACAAAAGATGAAAAATATGATTTAGTTAATATTTGCCCCAAAAATGTTTTTGATATAGAAGAAAGTGAGAATTTAGTTGTAAAAGACCCTTTAAACTGCTCTTCATGTAGAGTATGTATTGAAAAATATCCAAAAAAGGTTTCATTTCATAAAATTAAAAATCATTTTATTTTTACTATTGAATCTACGGGATGTTTTTCCTCTGCCGACATTTTTAAGAAGGCCTTACTTATTTTAAAGCAAAAGGTTCTTAACATCAAAGAAGCATTGGAAGAAGAAACAAATACTTAAAAATTAAAAATAAAATAAAGAAAAAAGATATTTTATGAAAAAAATACACAATAGAATAGATAAAAAAGAAAATATAATTATTAATTGCGTAGTAAAAAAAAAAAAAATAAAAAAAATGAATAAATAAAATTAAATAAAATAACTTAAGAACAATCAAAATAAATTTTCAGATTATTAATAATTTTTTTTAATATTTTACTTTTAATCTATTTTAAAAATTTTTATATAAAAATACTTTTACTATTTGATTTCTTATAATACACTTGTTAATTTGTTTTATAACTTTTTTTTTTTTTCTTCCTTTTAATTAATATATCTTTTTATTTCACTTTTAATTATAATATTTTTTTAATTGTGTATTTTTTTTTTTAATTTAATTATAACCTGTTTATATTTCTTCATTCATAAATAATTTTTTTATTATTATTTGTAATTTATAATTTTGTAAATAACTAAAAAATTAATACCATATAAGTAAATATATTTATGTTACTTTAAAAAAAAAAAAAAAACATATTTATCTGTTTTAATAATAATTAATATAATTTGCTTTAAAAATTATTCTTAAAAACGCTTTTAGCTTTTCTTTTTTTTTTTTTATATTGAATAAAAATTTGCAAAATAAGTATGCTAAATATATGTATATATATGTTTATCTTAATTTTATCTCTTGTCAAGTATTTTAATCATTATAATTAAAACTAATTCCTTTTTTCTTCATTCTAATTTGCTTTTTATATTTTGAACTTGAAATTTTATTTATCCTATCTTTTTCTCTCTCTTCATGAAGAAAATCATCTAAATTTTGTTTTACCCATAATTCTTTTTTTAAATAATTTCTTTTCTCTTCCTCATTAAGTGAATTCCATTTCTCTAAAGAAACATTCATGTACTTTCTTGTAATATAAACTTTATCATTTTCATCGTATTCCTCATTTAATATATTATATTTTATTATCCATTTTATATTCCATTTTACATATTGCCAAATATGTCTTGGTAAAAAAAAAATTTTTACAATAATTAAATCAGAAATACCAAGCCTTCTTGTTTTCTGATTATTTATCATCACTATCTCTTGTACAACATCTTCTTCTATTTTTTTTTCAATTTTTCTTTTTTTTTTCAAGTCATAATTATGAAAATCTGGATGGTTTTCAGCTATTCTATTTTGAACTTCTCTTTTGAATAATTTATTTTTTGAGCATTTTTGAATAACTCTTTTCATTTCATTGCTATTATGAATATATTGAAACAAACATATAAAAAAGCTAACAAGCAATAATATCAATATTACTTTAAATAATTTATAAAAACAATATAAATTAAAATATATTAAATTAACTATGCTATTAGGATTATTCAAATAATAATCATAATAACTTCTAGTTCTTTTATTAATTAAAATGTTAAAAGCTCTAACCACTTTCTTTTTTTTTTTTAAATCATATCCTTTTTTTATATTTTTTAACTTCTTATAGTATGAATATCTAATTTCTTCTGGGGTCGCTTTTTCACTAATTCCTATCCAAAAAAAAAAATAAAATAAAATATATTTTATTAATGATTTTTTTTTTTTTTTTCACTCTAAATATGAAAAATAATTTCAGATATATATTTTATGTTTATTAATACTTTTTTTATCATTAGTATTCATAAGCTTATTGCTTTTCTTTTTCTAACCTAATATTTCATAACAACTTTCGTTATGACAATAAAAGTGACTTAACACTTTTTTAAATAAACAATTTACATTGCTAACCAAAGCAAAATAAAATAAAATGACAGAAAAATAAAATATTTTCATTATTGGTAAATAAATAGTATTTTAATTCCTTTTCTTTATTTATTTTCAATTCTTTATATATATTTAGCATAAAATTTTATTAAAATTTAATTTGAAATTGTACCAAAAAAGTAATAAGAATATAAAGAAAAAAAAAATAAAATGAAAATGAAAATTTCATAAGAAAATTTTAAAAATAAGAGTTGTGCACACTTTGTGATTAGCTTAATGCATGTATTTAAAATAATACTGTATTTTTTTTTAATACAATATATATGCGCATATATATATATACATATATTTCATAATTTGTTATTCTTATAAGAATATTTACAACACTCTCGTATGTTACTAAAGTGGAAATAATTAGTATAGTAAATAAGAATTACATTTTTACCAAAAAAAAAGTAAATTAAAATAACAATGAAATGCCATATTTTTGTATATATTTAAAAAAATATATACTTCAAAATTTGAAAAACTTAACTATTAAAAATATAAAAGAGAATAAATAGTCTATGAATATACAGATATAATTTTTTTTTTTTCTTTTCATATTTTTATATTATTTTCTAAAAACTAAAAATATTTAATTAATAATATCGGTTAGCATTACAAAAAAGATATCTAATGGCATTTTATTTATTTTTGAATGAATTGTCATAATCATAAATAATTCATTTTTTTTCCTAGATAAATTAACATATTTATAATATGAAAGATTATTCATGAAAAATTATTAGTTGTGAAATTTTAAACGAATATTTTTTTTCATTTTTTTATAATGTTATTTTTCCTTAAACTAAAAATTTAAGTAATTTTTTAAATACTAGAACTAATAATTTTTTTTTTTTATGGTTAATACATTATATCATATTTTCCTTAAGTTAAAAAAAAAAAAATTTATAAACAAGTTTTCCATTTTATTAATATATATAAAATATAACGTAAATTAAACATAAATTATTGTGTTTTAATCCTTTTTTATTTCTTTTTTTTTTATACTATAATAAGTAATTAATGTTCTATTAACTGTCAAATTATTTTCATTTTGAATTATATGCTAAAATAAAAGAGAAAATTATACTAATGCGTAAATTATATTTATTTTGAATTATATATATATATATATATATATATTATATTATATTATATTATATTATATTATATTTAAATGTATAAGTCCTCTTAAATTTGCTATAATACTTCACACACATTAATATGTAGAAAATTAATAAAAAATAGAAAACTATGAAAAAAAAAAGTGGAAAAATGTAGAAAAAGAAAAAGAAAATAAGAAAGAATTTAAAAAAAGGTAATAGAAAAAAAATATAGAAGAAAAACAACCTAGAAAAAAATAATAGACAACTTTAAATTTAAAAAATTATATTATTTATTTATTTTTTTTTTTTTTTTAATTTAAAATTTATATATTTTTCTTCTTTTCGTATTTATATACTACTAAAATAAGAATTATTTTTTAATCTTCAATATAAAATAAGCTTAATATGAAAAATTAAATTTTCTTTTCTCTTTTTATATTTTCCTTTTTATTTTTATGTTATAAGAAAATAATATGATTCTTCCTTAATTTATGTTTTAAATATACATATACAAGTTATTTAGTGTTCCATTTTATATATATTTAAATTATTTATTTAAAAAACGTAAAAACTTATATACAAAAAAAAAAAAAAAATAATTTAAATTTTGCGAAATTTATTATTTTGTAAAAATTTTATACATGATGTAGAATCTTATGTTTTAATTTTAATTATTCAAATATGACCATATAATTATATTTTAAAATGGAAAAAAATAAAAAAATTATATGCATTTTCCTTAACATTTAAAAATATAATTTAACTTTATATAATCCATTAAATATTACATCAATCAAAATAAAGTTTTTGATAATTTTATTTTTTAATTCCTCAAATAAAATTGCATATTTATTTACTTTCTTTATTACATAATATTTTCCCTTAAATTCATTTTAGTAAATACATATAATGTGTATATTTCATTTCACATTATATATATTATACAAAAAAAAAAAAAAATGAAAGAAAATATTTTTCTTTTGTTCCCTTTTAATTTTCCTTGAAAATATACATAAATTATTTTTTTTCACTTTTTAATATAGATAAGAAGTGAAAATGAAATATTCATATTATATTAATTTATATATATATATATAGTGAATTTTTTATATAAAATTTTCCTTGTTTTTAAAATTTATTATTCACACACATGCTAATCATATAATTACTATATTTTTGGAAATTTAACTTGTATTAATCATTTATCTTTTCATTAATTGTATCTTTTTCTTTTATTTTTTATTGTAATTATTTCACCCATTTATTTTATTTATTTTTTTTTAAATCTTGTAAAAATTTGTTATATATGCAAAAAGATAATTTTTTTTTTGCATTTTATGAAGAAAAATATATTTTACTTTTATATATTGTTCATAATTAAAGATTATATTAAATAATAATAATAAAAATATTTATCATTTTACATATACTCATCTATTCATTTTCAATATTAATTTACATATTATAGACTTCAATAAAAGCCAATGCTTTTTTCCCTTTTCATTTTTTTTCTTTTTATTGTTGTTTTAAATTTAAGAAAAATAAAATTTACATTACATTTGTTTAACGTATATTTCTATTTTTCAATAATATATTTTGTCATTATCTTTTACTAATTATTTCAAGTAAAATTATGCTTTTACATATTTAACACATTCAATTAATATTTTAATTTGTAATTTATTTCGCATATTTTTTATTTATTTATTTTTTTTTTTTTTTCTATTTTATATTATTTATTATATTTTATATTATGTTATTATTTTATATTTTATTTTATTTTATTTATTTTTTTTTTTTTTTTTTTTAAGTACACTTTCTATGACTTCAATACTAAAGTACAATTTAAAAAAAAATGAAATTAATAAACATAATGAGAAAATAATTATAAGTATTATTCATGCAATAGTTCTTTAAGATTTTTTCAGTACGCAAAATTATTGCATCTATTATATTTTTTTTTTAATATATTTCATCTATTTGATAAAAAAAAAAAAGGAAAAAGAGAATTTTAAGTAGAAAATATTTACATATTTATAAAAACTGAAATTTTTTTTTTTTATGCATCTTTAATATTTTTTGTAATAATTGGCATAATTTATCATACATTTCAAAACATATGAATAAAGAAGAGTCCACTTTTTAAAAAATATAAATTTATTAATTTTCTCTCAATTTTTTTTTTTTTTTTATTGTTACAATTTAAAATTTTTTCTTTTTATTACTAAAGAAAAATGACATACTTTTTGAACATACGTTTTTTTTGAAGAAAATAGTATTGTTCTATAAAAAATTGATATTGTGTAATTTGAATTTTTTTTTTTTTATATGGCATTTAGATTAGATTATCATTATTAAACAAAAATATAATTAAAATAATGGTATAATTTAAAACTACTGAAGATCTCAGAAAAAAAAAAAAAAAAAAAAATAGAAAAAATAATATATTTTTATTGAATTTAATTAATTATAAAATTAAATATACATTTAAGAAAAATCAAATTAATTAGTTTATTCAGGTTACCCCAAAATTCGTAGCAAAAAAAAAAAATAAAATAAAATTTTAAATGAAATATTATAAAATTTTTTTTTTTTTTTGTTAATAATTTTATAGTTAATTTTATAACAAAGTATATATTATTTCCTAGATTTTACACTTTAAATAAATTTTAATTAAAGCGATTAAAATTGCAATATAAAAATGTTATTACTATGGGAATAACTATAGAATTTATTTGAAAAGGAAAAAAGTGAAGTGTGTTATAGTTTCATTCATTTTTTTTTTTTTTTTATCATTATTTTTATTTATTTATTCATATAATATATATATAGTATTTAACATTTTCTTTTATTTTTGGAATATAATTAACAATAGGAATGAAAAATATTATTAAATGTATGGATAATATAAGTTGTAGACAAGAAGATAATATTGAAGAATTAGAAAAGGTTAAATCTAACAAAAGAACTAAGTTTTTTCCATATTATGATAAATACTATGAATACTCGTATACTCAAAATATTAATGAAAGTGATAATTATGTAAACTTAAATAATTTAGTAAATGAAATGAATAGTTTACTTAAATTAAAAAAAATTAACGAAAATAAAAATAAAAATTTAGAAAATTTTAATAAATGTAATTTGAATAATTATTCTTCCATAATAGATAATAATTGTAATTATGATAAAATGGGAGCATTAACTGCGTCTAGATCATCAGTAGGTGTTTGTATTTTAAAACCAAATCATGTAAATAATGAAAATTTGAATAGTAAATGTAACGAAAAAAATTATAATAATGATAATTTTAGAAACAATAAAAATAATAACAATTTTAATTATAATGGAGATTATAAAAGTAGAGGTGACAGAATAAATGAAAACGATAATGGTCCCAATGAAGTTTTGTATTCATTTAATGTTATGAAATATCATAATTTTGTAAATAAAAATATGAATAAAGAAAGTATGCATATTGATAATTGTTCCAATTATTATTTAAGTACGAATGATAATATTTTAAATGACCATACGCATAATAAAGAAGAGATATATAATAGCATAAAAAAAAATAATAATATTTATAATAATGAAAATAATTTTATTGAAGATAATTTAAATAGAGAAAATAATAATATCAACATAAGTATTGAAAAGGAATATAATGTAAATGATAAACCCTTAATAAAAAACGAAAAAAAAAATTTACACAATATATTATGCCAATATAATACAAATATAGATGAAAATGACGAAACTTGTTTAATAAATATAAATAATAATAAAATTAATAATGATATAGAGAATTTAGGAAGTAAGGAGAATAATAGTAATATAAACAATAACAAAAATATAAATAAAATAATTAAAACAGTAATTAATGATTATAATAATAATAAATTTAATACCGATAGTAATTTTATAGATAATAATAATAATAATAAAAATAATAATGATAATAATAATAATAACAATGATAAGGATGATAATAATGGTAATAATAATAATAATAGTGATAATAATAATAATAATAAAAATAATAATGATAATAATAATAATAATAACAATGATAAGGATGATAATAATGATAATAATAATAATAATAATAATAATAATAATAATAATAATAATAATAATAATAGTGATAATAATAATAATAATAACAGTGATAATAATAATAATAATAACAGTGATAATAATAATAATAATAATAACAGTGATAATGATAATAATAATAATAATAATAATAACAGTGATAAGAATGATAATAATGGTAATAATAAAAATAATGATGATAATAATAATAATGATAATAATAATAATAATAATAACAATAATAATAATAATAATAATAATAATAATAATAATAATAATAATAATAATAATAATAATAATAATAATATTGATAGTGATAATGATAATGACAATAATGAAAGTGATAATGATAATAATGATAGTAATCATAATATTAATAGTGATAAAGATATGAGTGATCATAGTAAAAACAGTAATAAAAGTGTTAGTCAATTGCATAAAAATGATATGCTCAATTCAAATTATGAAAAAGGCAACTACTTAAATTCTCATCAGAAAAATACAAGTAATATGTGTGGAAAAAATTTAGTTCTTTTACAAGAAGAAAGTAATATTTTAGTACATAATAATCTTGAAGAAGCAAACATTTATGAAAATTGCAACAATGATAAAAATAATGAGATAGTATTCAAAATTAAAGATTTTTTTAATAATGATGAATTTAATAATAAAAATGTATTTTATGAGAAAGATAATAATAAAGCAATATTTTCTTATTTAAAAAAAAAAGATAAAAATAATTTAAATAAATTTTTTTTAAAAAGTGAAGAGTTAAATGGTGTTTATAATAATCATTATTTAAAAAAAAATCCTATAAAAAAAAAATTAGGGAATACTTATGATAATTGTAATGGTCATCTTGCAGTAAAGTCTACATCTATTATTAATAAAGAAAAAGAATCAAAAAAATATGAATCAAATTGTAATTCATCAAATAATTTTATGGAAAAATTATATATATTAAAAAAGGCCCCAGAGAAAAATATAAATGAAGATATAAAATCAAATGATAAATCTACTTTAAACAATTATGATCTTTCAAGTATTGTTAAAGAAGAAAATTCTATAGAAGGAAAAAATTATTTAGGAAATAAAAAGTTTAGTATATCAAATTCTTATAATGATATCTTAAATGAAAATAAAATAGAATTATTTAATTCAGTTGTATTTCCAAGAAATAATGATATCAAAAAAAACAATGAAGCTTCAGATAATCTACTTAATTATATTACACTAAATAAAGAAGGTGAGGAAAAAAAGATAAACATTAATAAGGAAAATGAAAGTTTAAAAAATGCACATTGTGCTGTTGTTTCTTTAAAAAAAGAAAAGGTATACCTCGAAATGGATGAGAAAACTACTATTATTGAAACAGATATATGCAAGCACTATGATATGAATAATACTCAAGAAAAAAGTAATGTAAAAAATGAAAATATTAAAAACAGCGATACATTAAAATCAAATTATATTATTAGTATAAATGAAGATGATATAATAAATAATGTTCATGCAGTTCATGTCAAGAATAATGAAAGTTTCTCTTCGGCAAATAATATAAGTATTAAGGATAATTTTAGAGGAAATAATTTATTAAATAATATAAATCATTTAAAAGAAAATATACAAATAGATGATAATATAGGAAAGAGCAATTTAATTATAGATGATAAAAATATATTAAATAATATGAATAACGAAAATATAGTTAGTAATATTAATGAAGAGAATATGATTAATTGTATGAATAGCGAAGATGTAATAATTGATAATAATGAAAAAAATAGCATAAATGGTATTAATAACGAAAATGTAATAAATAATATAAATGAAAGAAGTATGACAAATGGCATGAATAATGAAAATATAATAAATGGGATGAACAACGAAAACATGTCAAATAGTATGAACAACGAAAACATGCCAAATAGTATGAATAACGAAAACATGTCAAATAATATGAGTAATGAACACATAATAAGTGACATGCATAATGAAAGAACAAATAATTTTGGCATGGATAATTCAAATAATAATCTAAATAATAATCATATGGAAGGAAATGCAAGGGATATAGTTAATTATAATAACATTGATTATTTAAATAATAATAATAGCAATGATAAATATTTACAGTGGTTTGACGCTATTTATACAGTATGTGTTAAATTAGATGATTTATGTTGTAAATTAAGTAATAGTTTTCCGCATTCTATGAATATTTGGGAGAATGATAGTAAATCAAATGTATATTCATTAAAGTCTATTTTTTATAAATATGATAATATTAAATCATTATATAACAATGAAAAAAATAAATCCTTTTTTATAAATTCAAGTGATTTAAAAAATAATTATAGTAATTTGAATAATAATAATACTAAATATATTTATCCAAATATAAATAAAAATGAAGAAGAAAAAATAAAAAAACTTAATAATTATTTATTAGTCCCATCTGATAATAATGCATCATTATTTAATAAGAAGCATTGTAAAAATATGAATGCTATAGAAAATATGAAAGATTTCCAACAAAATGAAAATATTTCAACAAATTTAATTGATACTTATTTAAATTGCAATAAATCTACAAAGATAATTCAAAATAAAAATGATAAAATAATGAATATGAACGATCATAATGATTATATGATTAATAATGATATATATCATCATCATAATGTAAACTTGATGGAAAATAATATTAGTTATGAAAAAGAAAAAAAAAATATGATAAAAATCGAAGAAAATAATTTAAAAAATAATATTTCTAAAAATTCTATGGAATTATTACAAATGTATAATAATAATAATAATAATAGATTTAAGAATGATTTATATTTTCATCAAAATCAGAATAATAATTCTATATATAATGATAATAACAACAATAATAACACTTCTTTTAATAATACTACTAATAATAATTTAATGAATTATAAAAAAGGTACTATCAGTAAAGTTTCAGAATCAATTTCAGGATCCAAGAAAAAAAAAGGAGGTAAGAAAAATTCTACTTTTACTTATAAAAATACAGAAAAAAAAACAAATAAAAAAAATAGCGCTTTAAATAGAAGTTCAAATAAAACCATAAAAAATGAAAGTGAATTTGAATACTTGTTAGAATTATCAGATAAAGAAGGGCCAAGTTTAGAAAATCCTGATGATTTAAAATGTGATGTAGCTGGTGTTTATTGGGATAAAAGAAGTTGGATAGCTTCTTGGTATGATAACGGAAAAAGATATTATAAATCTTTTTCAGCTAAAACTCATGGATTTTATAAATCAAAGTTTTGGGCTATTAAAGTGCGTTTATCAAAAGTAAAAGGACAAACTATATTTGGAAAAAACAATAGAAAAAATAAAAATAATAATGTTAATAACTCTAATCATAATAATAATAATAATACTAATCATGAGAATAATAATATTTCATTCAATAATCCAATTATTCCAGTTAATAATAACATTACTCTTAATAATGTATAAAAAGGAAAAAAAAAAAGATAAAATGAATATATATATTAATATAAATATATTTCTTTTCATCTGTAATAGTACATTTATGTATTTTCACATGTTGTAAAAAAAAAAAAGTTTTATTCATATATATTAAAATATCCAAATAATTATATAATACCCCATCAAAAGTGAAATTAAATAGTTTGTTTTTATATCTTTATCTATATTTATATCAATAGTTAATACAAAACATATTCTTAAATAGGAATATGTATCTAATGAAAATATTTATATTATTATCAAAATTAATATATATTGTCTTATTGCCATTAAGTAATTTTAAATTTAAAAAAAAAAAATAAATAAATAAATAAAAATATATTTTATTAAAATTTATAAGTGCTTAAAAAAAAAAAATATATTTATTAAATTTTACAAAAATATTTTAAAAAAATTAAAAATATAATTAGAAGTGCATAAAATATTAGGTAAAATTTTAATATTTTTTTAAATACAGAAAATATATTTTTTTCTTTTTTTATTTAATAATAATTAGAGTTTGTTATATAATATGTATTTATAATTTAATGAATATCTTAAATTCATAAGAATATTCAATTTTTATAATTTTCGATTTTATATTTAAAAATATGTTGTTTTTATTTTGTTATTTGGCACTTTTATTTATATAATTTTTTTTTTTATTTTATCTATTTATTTTTTACATTTCTCTTTTTCTTTTATCTATATCCATTTCATTTTATTTCTTTTTTTTTTTTTTCCTTTTTTTTTTTTTGAAATATAAAAACTTTAAAGTAAAAATACTCAAAAAAATAAAATGGCACAACAATACTTATTTAATTTGTTTTTGTTTATTCTGCTTGTTTTATTGAAAAATAAATACTTAATTTGGTATCTTTTTTTATTAAAAAAAGTATATTTATCAAATAAATACTGAACAAAATTAAAAAAGAGTTTAGACATTTTTAATTCATTTAATAGTAAGGAATTTTTAATCTTTACTTCTCTTTTTTTATAAAATTTGTTTTCTATAATGATATGAAACAGATATTTACTATTTATCTTTCATTATTAATTATTTTTATTATTCCATAGAATCTCAATTTTCATATTTTTATTTATTTCACTAATAAATTCTCTATAAAGAGAGAAAAAAAAAATATATATTAAAGGATGACAACAGAAAAAATATTATTTTATATGAATGTGTTACCATGATAAGTATCGAGTAGTTTATACATTTGCTAAATGATATGCTTTTCATATTAGTATTTATCTTTTTTTTTAAACAATATTAAAAACAAATCTATATCAAATTATTTATTATATATGCAATTTTTTCCTTTTAAGGAAAATCCTTAATATATGAAAAAGTTATATTCTTAAAGTAACTTAATTTTTACTTTTTAACTTTTATTTTCATTTATACGAAATTATTAAAAACAAGAAAAACATTATTAAATGCTTATGAGAACAATAAAAATGAATTGGAATTATTCTTACTATTCTAAGAATTGAAAGAATTTAAAATATCAGAACTTTTAAGAAATTAATTATATATATAAAAATAAAAAAAAAAAATCTTAAATTATCAAGAAGTTAAAGGATATTGATTTTTAATCTTTGAATAAAAACTTATTAAAAAAGAAAATTTTTATTTATTCACATTATTTCTATAATATATGAGTATCATTGCTTATTTATTCATCTATTATTTTATTTTACTTTTTTTTTTTTAATTAACATATATATGAAAAAATTTTTTTTTTTTTGAGTTTATAGACACAATGTATTGTTAATAATATTTGCACATTCCTGTGCTTCATCAATGTAAACGGTATGTGATGAATTATCTAAAACGAATTGTTTAGAATTCGGAAAATAGCTATTTATAATGTTATTAAATTTAGGTATAGAAAAAGCTAAATCAGATTTCTTACCTATAATGAAACTACAAGGATTATAATATTTATAATAATCTGAACTTAAAGGAAAATTCATAAGATGAGACAATTCATTATACATTGTATCTACATTTATTTTCCACTTTAATTGATTTTTCGTTTCATTTTCCTTAAGAGACATACATATAAATTGAGTGAAAGTGCTAGATATATCTGGTAATTCTTCTTTAAGATAACTTAAGAACTGATTTTTATTTTGTGGATTCTTTTTTTTAACATTAAGTAAAATATTGGTCATTTGCACAATGTTATATGGTTGTCTTACATATATTTCTTTAGAATTATAATTAATTGGTAATATATCCATTATTACTAAGTGAGAGAAAAGAGAAGAATTTTTTAAAGCACAGTACATAGAAACTTTTCCTCCCATACTAAATCCAACTAAACAACATTTTTTTATATGAATTTTTTCTAAAACATTTTTAATGTCATTTTCCATTTCATCAAACTTCATAGTATCTGTATGTTTAGAATCCCCATGATTTCGTAAATCTAATGTTATGATTTTATTTGATTTTAACATTTTACTAAAAGGACGAAAATTTTTCTTTGATCCATAACATCCGTGAATTAATAGAATAGGAATATTTTTTGTTTCTTCTTTATATATATTTGTGTTATCTCTGATAATAAAAGATATCCCATCAATTTTGTGTTCTACTTCTTTTTCATCATTACTTAAAGCAAAAGTCGAAAAAGGATTTTTTTTATAATTTAATAATGCATATTTCTTCGTACTCAATTCATAATTTTTAATTTTACTAGTACATCTTAATATATTTACTCTACTTAGGTTGAGATACAAATTGCGTATCATATTTATTTTGTTATTTTGAAAATTTTTCTTAAAATAAGTTGCTTCTATTTTTTTTCTTTCAAAAAAATAAAAATAAAGAAATAAAAAAATGAAATTAATATATAATGAAAACATGAAATAAAAAAAAATAGAAACAAACGAAAAAACATTTTTTCTTTCTTTTTGTTCACTGAAATGTTTTATTCCCCTATTGCTTAGATTTTTTTTAAATTTATGTAATTATTTTTATTATTTTGTTGCAACAAGTTTTTTTTCATTTTTTTTTATTATGCTTTAATATATTCATTTATATTTTAACTTTTTATTTTTTTTATTATCTGAATAACCATAAGTTTATATATATATATATATATATATATATATATATATATATATATATATATATATATACATGTATATAAATATTTATCTACTTATACTTTTTATTTAAAGTTTTTTTTTTTCTTATGAACTGTTTTTTTTATCCATTTATTGTATATAAGAATTATTTATTTTATTTTTATTTTATTTTTTTTAATTTCTTTTATAAATATCTTTCCTTAAAAACTTAATTTTTTTATATTTTGGTGATAATAAAAAAGGAATTTAGTTTTATTTTGATTTATAGAATCTTATTCTTAAAATAAACATAATTATATATTTTAAAAAAAAAAAAAAAAAGCAGACGGAGAATAAAAAAGAATAATATATGTAGAACAAAAGTTAATATTAAATATGCGATAACATAAAAAAAAAAAAAAAATTATTAATAAATAATACATAATAAAAATAACATAAAAAACTATACGTTGAAAAAATAAGACAAATTTAAAAAAAATTGATGAACCATTTAAAAATATTAGATATTACAAATAATAAAAAAAAAAAAAAAAAATAAAAATAATAATAATAAAATTTATAGATTTTGTAATAAATTAAAATTTTAACATAAAAAGAAAATATATTAAAGTGAATATCTTTTTTTTTTTAGTATATGTTCCTTTTTCTAAATTTTATAACATATTATCACAAGCTTACTTATTAAGTTTGAATTTCTTATTTTTCAATAATATTATAATTTTCAATTAAATAAAACTAATCTTATGTTTTAAATGGCACTAATCTCTTCTTTTTTTATATATAAAGAATGAATTTTTAATTACTTTTTAAGAGTTAATAATACTTTACTTTCTGATTTTTTTAAAATGTCAACGTTTTCTTCTTTTTTTTTATTATTGTGTTCAGACTCTTTTTTAAAATTTAAATTTATATTTTTTGGAGATCCTTCACCTATTACACATAAAAAACTTTTTTCTTTTATTTTACTCAATTTATTTTTAATATCATCAATTGTGTTATCTAAGAGATTCCTTTTTTCTTTAATATCATCATTATTATCATAAATATGTGAGATAATATCTTTTAACTCACTTTTCATTGTATGAAATGATAATTTTTTTTTTATATTTTTATTCACAAAACTCTCAACTTCTAAATTACAATCATCAATATTTTTAATTTCAAATTTTTTTTTATTTATTTTACTGATATCTTCCTTATCTAATCCTGTAACTAATTGAGTTTTACTCTCTTTAAATGTTTTTTTTAATGATATATTTGGTTTCGGTTTACATTTGATATTAATTTTATTTATTCGTTCTTTATTAATTTCTTTATTAACCTCTTCATTTTTTATATTTAATGATTCTAATTGTTTTTGTTTACAATCATCCATCAACAATTTTTTACTTTTATTTAAATTTGCATTATTTCCCTTTTTATTTCTTTTTTTAATGTAATTTTCTTCAGAAATTTGTAATGAGACATATTGTTCTAATAATTCTAGAATTCTTCTTTTTTCTTTTAACAAAAATATATAAATAGATTTATCACATTTAGCATTTTTTTTACTTTCTGAGTTTGATTCTGATAATTTTGAACTATCCCCTAGTTCATTGAAAGAAATATCTGCATGTTCTTTTTTTATTTTTTTTGAACTTTTAGTAATAATATTGTTGTATTTTTTTAATTTATTTTCAACATATTTGATATAATTTTCCAAATTATTAGTTGTTGATAATTCTTTTATATCATTTTTTTTTTTTAATTTATCACATAAAAATAATTCTTCACTATTCAGTTGAAGAGAATTAAAACTATTACTATCAATATGCTTAGCAAAACAGTTTTCAGGTTTCTTTTTTTTTAATTTTAATAATTCTTGGTAATATAAATAATTATAAATTTCATCTGGATGTGGAATATAACTACTGTCACTTTCGTTACCACTCTCCAAACTAAAGTGATGACTGTCAAAATTATTTATAATGTTTTCATTATTTAATAATAAATAATTTTTTTTACTTAAAATTTCATCATATTTTTGGAGGTACATGTCGCTACAAATTTTTTCTGTATTTTTGTTATCATTACTTATGTAATTAATTAAACAACTATTTTCCTTTATTTTACTTATATTATTATTATTATTATTCTCTATATTATTGTTTTTTAAATTTTTTATTTTTTTTATATAATTTATTTTTTCTTCTCTAATTTCAATTGCACCATTTATATTATCAAATTTTTCTTTATCTCTAATGGTATTTTCTTTTACATTTAAATTTTCATTCTTATTACTTACTAGTTTAGAAAAACAGTATTGAAAAATTATATATATGCGAGTTCTTAGAATATGTACTAATTTTACTAAACCTAATAAGCTTTCTACTCTTTCAATATGATTCAAAAAGGAAAGTTTAAAAATTAATTTATCACTTTCTTTTCTCCTAGGTTTTTTTCCTTTTTTTTCTTCTTTTAATCCTAAA
Organism: Plasmodium relictum; assembly: GCF_900005765.1. Classification (NCBI taxonomy): domain Eukaryota; phylum Apicomplexa; class Aconoidasida; order Haemosporida; family Plasmodiidae; genus Plasmodium; species Plasmodium relictum. The sequence continues at coordinate 1,513,993 of NC_041687.1, read as the reverse complement.
ATATTATTCAAAAACAATTTTAATAAATATCTTATTTTTTTTTTTATAATACCCACTAATAGGATAGTTACTGATTTTACATTTTTTTTATATATACAATCTATCTTCATAGCCATATTGTTAATTAATAATTTATCTACAGAATATTTATGAATATAAGACTTTATTATGTTGTTTTTAAATTCGTCTTTTCTCTTCATCAGTTCTCTTAAAACAAATTTTTTATTTCTATCTATCATTTTATTTAATACATTACATAAAAATAAAGAAGAATATCCTAATCTCAGTGCATTAGAAATAGCTATTTCATAATTTTTAAAATTTTCTTCAAAGACAGTATTTTCTTCTAAAATTCTTTTTTCTAAATTGCTCTTATATTTTTTTAATTTTTCATTTTCTAAAATAAGCTCAGATATTTTAATGTTATATAATTTTATTTTTTTATGTGTATCAAATTTAGGAAATTTTGTATATATATATTTGTTTACATGTTCTATTTTATTTTTATCTATTATGCAATTTTTTTCTGTTGTTACATCCATTTCATTAATATAGTGTTTTTTATCTACTTTTAAATAATATTTATTTATTTCTGCATTTGTTTTAATTTTATCAGTTATATTTAAATTAAGAAGATTATTTAAATTTTTTTTTTTTGAATTGTCTCTTGAATTTATCAATGTAGGTTTCGATTTTTTTTTAAATTTACAATTTGATTCAGATAATAAATTACTGAAATAATGTGATGCTTCTTTTTTAATATTTATGTTATTAAAATCCCACTTTTTTTTTTCATTTATATGTATCCCTTTATGTTGGCTATTGTAAAAATTGCCATCAACTTTCTCTAAATATGCATCAATATCTACAAATTTTTATTTTATTAAAAAGTTAAAAAAAAAAAATTGTTATATATAAATAAGCAATTGGTTTTAAATGAAACCATTTATTCATAAGTATGTTATTAGTATAATAAAAATAAAATGAATAAAGAATTTATATTAATAACAATTTATAATATCATTAATTCTAAAATATAAACATATTCATATATTCTGGTTGAATTAATAACTCATAAATGTAACAAAAAAAAACAATTTTTTTTTCAAATGATGTCTCATATATTTTAAATACTAATAATAAAGCTATTATACAAAAAATTAAGAAATATTAAAAAAAAGTTAAAATAAAATGAGAAACAAATTATATTTATACAAAAATTAGCTTCTATGTTGAACTTTATGTTCTTAAATTTTATTTGTCAAAAATATTCATTTTACATCATCTTTTTTTTAAAGAAAATTAAAAACTTTAGAAATTCAAAAATCTAGAAGTTTATAAAATTTCCAAAATAAAACGTCATTTATTATTTTTTTGTTTAATAATTTAAAGAAAAACAAAAAAATTTACTTTATTTTGGTTCATTGTGTAAGTTTACATGCATAAAATAAAAAATACATTTAGACAACCATTTTTCCTTTTAATCATTAAATAGAATGATATACATATATATATTCTTTTCAAAAGTAAAATAAAGACAACGAAAAAAGAAAAAAAAAAAAATTCTTTTTTTTTTTATTTTCTACATTAATTTAATATACTAATAAAAAAAACTTTCATTTTTATAAAATTCTAATATTATGCATTAGTATGCATATATGTTTAATTCAAAAAAAAAATTATTTTTTATTATTATGTATATTTACTCATATAATTAAAGAACGCACTGTAATTAATGTTTTATGAAAATAGATGTAAAAAAAAATTAAAATATAAAATTTTATTTCATAAAAAATATAGAAGAAAATATAGTATATAATTCTTGTTTATTAGAGAAAAAAAAGTTGTATTAAAATGTAAATCTATATTACAACATAATATAAAAAAAAAAAAGAATGAATCAATGCAAAAAAAATAAAATTCAATATTAAAAACAAAATTATTTAATTTAATTAAAACTTATTCTAATGTATACATGCACACATTTTTTATTAAATTTCTTGCTATAGAACAAAAAAAAAAAATTATAAAAACTTACTATCTGACGATGGTTTCTTCTTTTTAGTAATCCCTTTTTTTTTATATGGGTTTATAATATTTTTTGAAAGAATTTTTTCTTTATTTTCATCTTCAATTTCACTTATTTTGAATTTCATATATTCTTCATTCATTTCAATTAAATATAAAAAATTTACTTATATAACTAGTAAAATACGTCAATTTCTTTGTTTCTTTAATATTTTATTTTTTTTGAGAAAAAGAACTATTAAAAAAAAAAGTTTAAAAAAATTATTACTTAAAAAAAAAAAAAAAGATTAATATATATAATGAATAAAATAACGCAAAGAAAAAAAAAAAATAAACTCAATAATACATACTTTTCATATTTTAAGCAATAATTCTTTATGAAAATGTAAATTTAAGTCTTGCTAAAATATAATTCTTTAGTTTTTATTTAAATTATGATAATAATATTCCTTTTTTTTTTTTTTACAAGCTTAATTAATAATGTCTAGATATGCGAAATTTCAAGAAAATGTTTAGCAAAAAGAAAGTAATAAAATTTGAAAAATTATCAATGTTCTACTTAAAAAATACACATATATAATTTATTTTATTTTTTATTTTTTATTTTTTTTTTTAAAAAATGTCCAATATATATTAATGAATTGAAAATTTTGAAATATAAAATATTAATTCTATATAAATAAATTTTTAAGGTTGTAAAATACTAATTATTTTACAGCTTGTTGGTTTAATAAAAAACCTTTTCTTTTTTTAGGTACACGTTGAATCATAAAAAAAAAATTATTTTTTATTTCACATTATATAGTTAATGTATTTCATTATATGTATTAAATATAACTTCTATATTTTTCTTCAATGCATAATTAAAGAAAAGAAAAATTATTTTATATGAAATATAATATTTTTTATAATTTTTTCTTACTAAATAAGAAGATATTTTAAATATATATATATATTCTTAATAATTCAATAAACAAAAAAATGAAAATTTAAAATAAATAACAAAATGGTATAGAGTTAACAAAAACTTCAAAATATATTTTATTAGAAATGTTATTTTAATATAATCTTAGTTTTAAATATTTTTTTTTAATTATCTTTCAACTAAATAAAAATAAAAATGTACTGTTTTTTTTTTTTTTTTCAAGTATTAAGACAAAAAATTAAAGTTATTTTTATTTTTTCTCTTTTACTTATGAATACTGATAATCAGGTGCTGCTATGTATGCTTTTGATTTTTTATTTCTTCTATTTTCAATATAGTTATATCCATAATTAAGTTTATGTTCATCCCATTTACATTGCATATATTCATTAAACCATTTTACACATTTCTGATTACTTAAGATTGGATTCATATGAAATGAATGTGTTAATAAACATTTATATTCTTCTATTGCTAAATACTTACAAGCATCATTAGGATTATCTACATTTATTCTTTCTATATATAAATTTAATTTATTTCTAATATCATTTTCTGTATTTAAAGAATACATATCTTTATTTACTATTACATTATTATCAGGATTCTTAAAATCATACAAACCATGATTGTGAGCTAATAAAAGTTCCCATTCTGAAGAAAAATGTTTGTTTTTATTTGGTGATTTAAAACCTTCTTCTGGATAAAGATCACTTGCTAAATTACTATAATTTATATTTATACGATCATCTGTTTTATTTACTTTATTTTTTTGAAATATCAAATTTTTACTAATAGGGAATGGATAATCGACCGGTTGTTTCTTTTTATGATCTTTTTCATCTTCTTCTTCATATACTTTTAAACCTGTATATCTTTCAATATTTTTTTTTTCAACTTCATATTTATATTTATTTAAATTTTCATTACTATCAATAAATGGATTTATAGGAATTTTTTTTACCACATCAATAACAGAATCATTAACTGTATTTAAATCTTGCAATGATGAACTTTTATTTTTTTCTTTTTCTTCACAATTACTTATATTACTTTTAAAGAAAAAATTTATTATTCTCATTTTACATATATTTATTTAATTAACCATAAAGTATTTATTTGTTCAAAAACAAATATTTCACAAAAAAAAAAGAAAAAAGAAAAAAGAAAAAGAGAAAGAATTTTGTAATATTTTATAATATTAATTACCTTTTTTCCTTAGTAATTCTCTACCTATACACAAATAAAATGTATTTTAAATATTTAAAATTAACTTTTTAGAATACAATTTAATTGAAAAAAACATTAATTTTATTTCTTTCTTTCTTTTGATTATTTTTCAAATTTATCTAATCTTAACATTCGTTAAAATTATTTTCTTTTTTTTTTTTTTTTTGGTATTTTCACATGTAATAATCACTTTTTTTTTTTAAAATGATGCTCAATTTTTTTTTTTATTTAACATGTATTTTTTTTATATTCTTATATATGCTTGTTTTTAAAAATATATATATATATATATATATATGTATGTATTCTATAAAAAATATGTTTTTTTTTCAAGATTTATTTGTTTATTGAAAAAAATTTTAAATAATAGTATTTAATTAAATATATCCTTTTCTTATTTTCAGTTACTATAAACAATTTATTATATAGGCATTTATATATAATTAAATCAAATTTTATAATTTTGTTACCAAATTTTAATTAAATTAAACAATTTTGCTTAATATATAAAAAAAAAAAAAATCATTCATCATAATATATTACAAGTAAAATTTTGTTGTTTTTGTATTATTTTTAATTTTTTTTTATTTCATAGAATCATTTTTTTATATAAACAACATATATTTTATTTTATAATATAATAATATCGTTATATTACTATATTATTATATTATTATATTACTATATTATTTTATTATTATATTACTATATTGCTATATTAATTTATTAATATACTATTTTAATAATTTATTATTTTATTAGTATAAATGGAGAAAATAGAGTATAATGAATCAAAACAATATAATATTGAAAATGAAATAGACAAAATGGAAGAAGTAATAGAAGATTTAATTTATTATGTAAGAACAGATGATATAGAAGAAGTAAAGAACATTTTACAAAATGAAAATATACATACAATTAACATAAAGGATGAAAATAATAATACATTATTACATTTTGCTTGCGCTAATAATAATATTGATATGATTTTATTTTTGTTATACGAATGCAGTATTGATTATAATCATTTTAATAGCAATGGTAATACCCCATTGCTATGGGCTATACAAAATAAACACTATGAAGCTATAAAAGAACTATTATTTTTTGATTATTATTTAAATAAAAATGAATACCTGTCTATTGAAAAAAAAAAAAATGATTTATATGAAAATATGAGGGATATAAAGAATGATTTCTTAAAAAAAAATTATAAATTAAATTCAGATATTAAAAAAAAAATACATTCAATTGATATATATAATATTTTTGATACAACAGAAAAAGAGGAAGTAGAAAAAATTAATTTATATAAAGAAAGAAATAAGATAGATTTACTAAAAAAAAATTCTTTTGACAAAAATGTTTTATCTGAAGCATTCAATACGGAAAATGAAAAAATTCTTCATTTAATTTTAAGTCATCCAATTTCAAGTGTACTTGATAATCAGGAAAATTCAACCTCAAATGAAAATGTTAAAATTAGTTATTCCAATGATGATGAAAGGAATAATATTGAAAACTTTAAGATGAAAAATGAATGTAATTCAAATGAATATTTAAATAGTGAAATAACTGAAAGTAACAAAAATATTAATAATATAAATGACGATAACAATAATTATAAAAATGTTAATAGAAATGATGGAGAAAATATAGAAAAAAAAGTTAATACATTAACTAACTGCTTTACAACTAATTTAGAAGAAGCAAAAATTGTGCAAGAATATATATATGAATTGTCAATTAACGAAAGTATAAAATTAAATAATAGCAACATCATAATAAAGATAAGAGAAATCGGTCTTAATTATTATGGTGATTCTTTAGATGATAAAACATCACACAATGATATAACTGGAATTAATATATGGGAAAGCTGCTTGATAATGAGCAAGTGGATATGTGACTTATGCTTAGGAAATATGTTTTCTAATAAAAATGTTTTAGAAATAGGTGCAGGTAGTGGATTGGCTAGTATATCTTTATTTATCTATTCTAGTGTAATAAATAAGAATAACAATCTTAATCGTTTAGTAATTAGTGATATTAATTTATTTACTTTAAATAATATTTCTTATAATATAAATTTAAATCAAGAGCTATTAGATTCTGTTGATTTAGAATGGAAAGATAAAATTACTATTTGTAATATTGATTTGAAAAATGAAAGCACTTATTTAAGAGAAAATAATGAAATTATTGCATATGATTGTATTATAGCAAGTGATTTAATTTATGATATAAATTTAGTAACGTCACTGATATATATGCTTAATGTAACTCTAAAAAAAAATGGGAATTTTTTTTATGTTTGTAAAAAAAACAGAGATGGAATTCATTTCTTTTTAGAAGAATTAAAAAATAATAATTTTAAATTACAATTTTATTCTATTCCAAATCATTATTTTAATAATCCTTTTATTAATTTAGACCAAAATTTATTTGAAACCAAGTTTTCAGAACTCGATCAAACTTTTATTATGATTAAATGTGAAAAAATGTAATCTATACATATACATAAATTTTTGTATAAAACTATATGAATATATAATTTTAATATATTTTAAATAGTATTATTTCTTATATAAAAATTTATTCTAAATTATTTTTAATTTTTTATTTTTATGTAATTAATTAATACACATATACATATTAATATGTTAAAATTTTTAGAGCATGTGGCATGCTATATATACATATATACATTTTTTTTTTTTTTTTTTTTGAATGATATATTTAAATTATTTCTTTTTTAATTGTTTTAGTTATTGTTTAATTTTATTTTTTTTAAAAGAACTTTGAAATGTTAACTTTTTTTTTTTTTAAGATATTTATTTTAAATTTGTCATTATAATAAAACAACATATTGTTGAACACTCATTTTTTAAGAAAGGAGATTAAAGTGTACGTCAAAATACTATAAAAAAAAAAAAAAAATAGCACAAGAACTATTTTATATATTTTTATATTTTTTTTTTTTTTTTTATATTATCTTAATTTATTTAATATATCATTGTTTTTATATTAATAGATCATTAAATGTTTGTTCCTACAATTTTTCTTTTATTATTGCACAAATATCAATAATAAATCTAAAAAAAAAAAAAAAATATATACATATATATGCATATACAAAATAAATTAAATATATTTAATTATATATCATATAAATTTAATTTTTTTTTTTTTTAAAGTTACTCAATATTTTTAACAATTTTTTTTAAATAAAAATATATATATATTTTATATATATATATATATATATATTGTCATAATTTTATCCACTATATATTGTTAAGGAAAAAAACTGATGTATCAAAAGGCTATTTAGTTATTTTTCAGAAGTTTCATATATAAAATATATTTTTTCATAAATTTTTTTCATAGTTATATACAAAAAACGTTAAATTACTAAGATGGAAGAAAAACAAAATAAAGAAAAAACACTTATTCCCAAAAAAAATAAAGTAAAAAAACAATTAAAGAGTAAGAAATCATCAAAAAAAACCCAAGCAGTTCGATTATATGAGAAAGGAGTTATATTAGGATATAAAAGGTAATTTATAGAAAAAATAAAGAAAATAAAAAAATGTATATAATAAAAAACAAAAAATAATAATAAATTTATTATATATTAACAATAAAAAAATTTCTGATGTTATTTAAATATGTTGTTATGGAGAGAAAAAAAAAATAATTATAATAATAAAAAAGAGAATATTATAGAGTTTCATAGTAAAAATATATATATGTATAAATATCTATAAACGCATAATTAAAAGGAATATTGATTAAAAAAATATTTATAAAAAGATAAAATGTTTTTAAATATGAATTGTGTGAAGAATTAAATGATTTATTAAATATTATCTAATAAAAAAATACATAACTTTATTAAAAAAAAAAAAAATTTTATATATATTAAAATATTAGGATAATAGAATACAAAAAAAAAAAAGAGAATATGATATTTATTAATATTCTTATTTCAATTTACTTCATTTTTTTTTTTTTTTTTTTTTTGTTATTACCAGATCACAGAGAAATCAAGATCCTAATTTTACATTAATAGCTATTAGAAATGTAAATACAAAACAACACGCTCAATTTTATGTAGGAAAGAGAGTGGCTTATATATATAGAACAAATAAGCATCATAATGGAGTGAAAATTAAAGTAAATTAAAAAAAAAAAAATTTTATTTATAGAGAATTCATATATATATATGTTTATTTATTTTTTTTTTTTTTTAAGTGTATTTGGGGAAAAGTATGTAGAACTCATGGAAACAATGGAGTAATAAGAGCTAGATTCAGAACTCACATTCCACCAAAAGCATTTGGAGATAGAGTTAGAATCCTTATGTACCCATCAAATATTTAATTTTTATTAAATCTTTGCATCATTTTATTATATACTTTAATTTTATTTTATTTCAATTTTATCTTTTTTTTTTTTTTATTTATTTTGTCTTATACAATTATTTTGAACGCATGGATATAAAAATAAAAACATACAGTTATAGAAAATATATAATTATTTTTTTTATAAAAATATAAAAAAGAAAAAATAGAATTTTAGTATATTTTAGTAAAATTTAATATCCCTTTTTTTTTAATAAAAAGAGGAGTAATAATTTATAAATATAAGGGTTTCTAAAATATTTCATCTATTTTCTTTAAAAAATAGAACAAAACATAAATGTCTAAATTTTTTTTTTTTTTCAAAATCTAAATAAGCCATTTAATAAATCAGTAAATTTTATGTTAATATTTTGAAAAGAAAATTTAAAATTTTACGTTTTAAAAATTGGGAATACATTTATACTTAATAATCTCTATTAAAATTAATTAAAAAATTAGATATATATAATATATCCACTAATATTTATATGTTTATCTTAAGTGATGAAAGTGATTGTTTAAAATTTGAAATGAAATAATAATTGTAATTTTAAAAGAATAATTTATATATGTAAAAAAGATAAGCTTTTAAAAATATTTGATTTAAGAAAGAAAAATTGAAAAATCTAGAAAGAGTATTAAAAATATAAAGAAAAAAAGAAAAAAAAAACAGTAATATTTTATTATTGCTTTTTTTTTTTTTTTTTTACAGTATATATATAACATGTATGCATATAAAAAAAAAAAAAATTAACAAAATTTTTTTCTTTTTTTTTTTTAATAATGAAAAATTTTGATTAAATTTTTTTTTTTTTATTGAATTTATTTTTAATTTTTATTTAATTAAATTGTATTATTTTTTTTTTCTTTATAAAAAAAAAGTGTTTATATTGGAAAAAAAAAACTTTTTGTAAAATATACAAAAAATTTTATAAATATATTTACAAATAATTTTTTAAGAAAATGATGAATGTGAGTAGTGCTCTTATATGGGAGTTAACAAGAAGAAACAGCTGCTTTCTTAAGAAAAATAGAAGAGGAAAAAACGGAGTATTTTCATGCGATCCTTACAATGTCAATTGTAAAAATGATAAATCCAACAGCGGTATAATTATTTTGTTTTATTTACTTATTTTTTAGTTAATATAAAATAAAATATTCCTCATTATATAATTTTTTCATTAGGTTTAGTAAAAGATAATTGTATAAATGTGGCAATACTGAAAAGAAAACCAGTCTTACTTGTCAAATCATTAAATGAAAAGTAAAATTGAAAAACAATAAAAAAAATAATAATAAACACCGAATATTTCATTAAATATATGTTGTATCTATATATCATATATTTTATTTGTTAATATGCTTATTTTTTTTAATAATTTCCCTTTTTTTTTTATTAGAAATATGGTTGTTAATAAAGAGTATAAAACAAAAAATATTAAGAATTTTGAAAAATTAATTGATGAATATGGAAAAGGTGAAAAAGAAAAAAATAAAAAGAAATTATTGAAAAAATATAAGCGTTTGTGTAAAATATATTGCAACACCCGTAGAGTAAAGAAATGAAGAGCCTAAAAATTATATATATGTATAATATATAAACTTATTTATTACGAGATTTAAATTTAATTATATATATTTTTTAAATACAAATTTAAAAAAAAATTTTTTTTTTTTTTTTTGCTTTTTTTTCCATTAAACTTTAAAAACAAAAAAAAAAACATAAGAAAGAAATTTAAGTCACACGTATTAAATTTGCATCTATTATTAATACCATATCATCCTTTTTTTTTTTTTTATTATTTATTTTTGCTTAAAAATACATAAAGAATTTTGAAGTAAATATATGTTTACATATATGCATTATCTGATGGAGAATTATTTATTATTCTTTATTAAAATTAAAAAAAGGAAAATATATAGAAACATTTACAGCTAAAGAAAAAAAAAAACGTTTAAATTTATTATCTTTTTTATTTTACATGTGAAAAGTTATAATATTTAAAAATATAGAAAAAGGAAATATAATTAAAAATAAAAAGCTTCCTTTTACGACTGAGCATTTTTCTTATTTTTTTTTTATCTTATTTTTTTTTATTGTATCATCTAAATAAAAAAAAAAAATGATATGGGAAAAATGAAAACAACAAAACATAATATAAAAATTATAATTTTTTTTATTTTTATAACTATCTTAATGATTATTCTGTTCTTAACATAATGAGAATTACCAGTGGTAATTCGTCTTGTGTTGATTCAACTATTTTTTTTATTGATATTCAGTATTTCTATGTTATCATTTTTAATGCTACTACGGATATTTCTATATGTCTGTTTAATTTTTGTATTATTTATTATATTTTATTAAACTTAAATATTAATTTGCTTAATGGTGTGATTTTTAAAATAGAATGCATAAAAAAAAAAAAAAGTTGCTTTTTATTTATTTTATTTTTTTTTTTTAATGATTTAATAACCTATACTACTTTTGATATTGTTTTTATGATTTTATTTTATTAATAATTTATATTAATTTATTTTTAAAAAATTACGTATTCATATTTTTAATATTTTTTTTCCTTTTTAGTTTTAGAGTTGTATTTTTTTTTTTTCTATAAAATTTTTTCAAAAAAAATTTTAACTTAATTATCATTGGTATATTTTTTTGTTTATGTTCGCCTAAAAAGTTTTCTTTTTGTTCTAAGGAAAAAAAAAAAAAAAACCTTTGCTATTTTGCAAAATTCATTTCAGAATAAAAATGAAAGATGAGGTATATAAATAATTTTATTTAAAGGAAAAAAAATATTTCATGATACATAATCTATATATATATATATATATATATACACTTAAAATTTTTTTTGGTTATGCATTTGTATCATTTTAATTTATTTGTTATATATATATATATATATATTTTTTAAATTTATGTATCATTTTTAGTAACATTTTTGTAATTTTTTAGTATATTAAAAATGTACATTTTTAGTAATTTTCTTATTTTTTTGTTGTATTTGTTCATTTCAATATCTCCTATATATTTTTTTCTTAAAAATTTTAGATATCTCCTAATGAATATTTTAGAAATTTATGGGAAAATTTATTAAAAAGTGAACAAAAAAATATATGTGATTTATTTGAGTCATTAGATTCGAACAAATTTGAAGAAGAACTTTGGTTTAGAAAATATAAAAAAAATAAAAATGGTGGTGGTGGTATAACTAAGATATTACAAAATGGAAGTGTATTTGAGAAATGCGCAGTAAATTATTCTTGCGTATTTGGAACAATAGATAAAGATGCAGCAAAGCAAATGTGTGTGAATCAATATAATAAAGAATATATTAATACTACTAAGATTTGCCACTCTGATGATATTAATAATATAATTTCAAAAGTTATGAATTCTAATAATATTAGAATAGTAAATGAAAAATATAAATTTTATGCATCAGGAATTTCTATAATTGCTCATCCAGTTAACCCAAATGTTCCTACTATTCACTCTAATTTTAGATTTTTTCAAATATTTATCAAAACTGGAAAAAAGAAAAAAAAAAATAATATTAAAAGTAAAATAGGAAACAACTATAAAAGTATAAAACATTGGTTTGGGGGTGGTTGTGATTTAAGCCCATGTTATATTTTTTCTGATTTATTTAAAGAATTTCATAATTCTTTTAAATTAGCTTGCGATAAATATAATCATTTGTTTTATAAATATTTTAAAATATGGTGTGATTTGTATTTTAGAATTAAACATAGAAACATAAATAGGGGAATAGGGGGAATATTTTTTGATAATTTATTAAATAATAACATAAAATATAAGAAAAATTTTAAAAATGGAACATCAAAAGAAGGTTATAAAAACCCCTTAATTGAAAAAAAAAAATGTAAATGTTACAGTTGCAATGCAATAATGGATAAAAGTTATAGAATGATTTATTTGTTTATTCAAGAATGTATTATTGCTTTTAGAAAATCTTATTTTCATATATTATTAGAAACAATTAATTATAAATATGATGAGAATATGATAAAATGGCAAAAAATATGTAGAGGTAGATACGTTGAGTTTAACTTGATATATGATAGAGGAACAAAGTTTGGTATTGAGTTAAATAAATTTAAAATTTATAGAAGAAAAAAAAAAAATAAAAATATGGAAAACTTTTCATCTACTAATTATATAAAAGATGAAAATTTTGATGAACAAATTTCAGATTATGATTCTGATGAGCATGAAAAAATTGATAATGTTTTGGCTTCTTTGCCATTAAAGTGTGAATTTTTATATAAATATAAAGTAATAAAATATTCAAGGGAATATGAAACATTGCAAATATTAAAACATCCTAAAAGGTGGGTTGATTACTAAAAAAAAAAAAGAAAAAAATAGAATAACTTATTTTTCTTATATAACTTATTTAAATTTCAATAAACAAAATAATATATTTAAATATATTTATTATTCTTTTAAAGTAAAATATTGGAATAAAAAAAAAAAAAAAATTATATAATAAAATAAAATTATATAGTAAATTAGGAATACTAAACAAATAACATAAATAAATCACTTCAAGAAAAAAGAATACGTTATATTTTATTTTAATAACTCCTAAACGCCTTATTATAAATTGTTATATTAAAAATTTTATAAACTATTAATAATAAATTATTAATTAATTATATAACATAAATCACTTTTTTTTTCTCCTTTTTTAAATTTTTTTTAAAATTTTATGTTTATTTTTTTTTTTTTATTTAATGAATTCAAGTATTTATATATTTATAAAATTTTTTTTTCTCAATCAATAAAAAATAAAATAAAATATAATAATGATTGCAAACTTCATTAGACAAATGTCATCATTTATATTTTTTGTTTTAGAAGTAATTTTTTAAAAAAATACAAAAAAAAAAAAAAAGGAAAAAGTAAATAAAAATAGTAATCATAATTTTTCTAACAATTTATTATATTTGTTTAAATTAGAATTTTTCTATAAGCTTAAAATATTTATATGAACATTAAAAAGTTATTTTAATGTTTAATTACGTACATACTTAAAAAGAGTTATTTTTAAACAAAATTTAAAAAAAAAAAAAAAAAAAATCAAATATAATTCAAAAAAAAAAATTTTCACAATGAAGTTTGTTTTTTTTTTTATTTTTTTTTTTTACATATACAAAGAATATGTCTTAATTTTTTTTTTTTTATTAGCGTCATATGAACTAGAATAATTATTTTCACTATTAAAATATTCTCTATAATTTAATTGATTAATTTTATGTTCCTCATTAGAATAACATAAGTTTATATCCTTATACATATCTAAAAAAAAAAAAAAAAAAAAAAAAATTAAAGCAAATAGAATACTTTGTTGAATTAATTTAATTTATCATTTCTTTCATTTTTATTTAATTTTTTTTTCAATTTATTATTTATTTCATCTTAATTATTTAATTTTTTTTTTAATTTATTATTTATTTCATTTTGATTATTTGATTTTTTTTTTTTTTTAATTTATTATTTTTATTTATAATTATTATTATTTTTTTCTTTCATATTTTTAAATTACGTACACATATGATTTCTATTAATATTAATAAAATTGTTGAATAAATCATGTTTTCTTTTTTTAAAATAATAATGTAAGAAAATATCAACATGAACATTCATGCTTCCATTATCAGTTATTTGACTTAAAGAATCATAATCTTCATCAGTATTTTCATTTTCATTTGCTTTATGAACTGTTTCTTTATCACTTGATGAATAAATACAAGCTTCTACATCTTTATAATTTTCATACATATGAAATTTCATATAACTTTTATTTTTTTCATCAATATTATTTGATTTATTTTCATTTGAAGCCTTTGTCTTAGTTTTAGTTATTTCATTTATTTTATTAGTATTATTCATTCCTTTTGATTTGACTGTATTTCCTGATTTTTTCATACGATTATGTATAAAAAAGTATAAATTTTTAAAAGCTTGTAACTTCGCTATTTCCATATGGTCAATATCTTTTAAAATTAATAATCTCATATACCAATTTTTGATAAAAAAAATTCCAAATGAAATATACAAAAAAAAATTTTGTGCAATTTTCTTGAAGAATTTATAGATTTTTAAAAGGAATTTCAGGAAAATATATTTTTTTGATTTATGTTTCCTTTTAAATATATTTTTAATTATCTTAATTATTTTCAATCTTTTAAAAAAATTTTTTTTTGTTCTTTTATTTTTATTTTTTTTAGAATAAGTAATAGCTCTATGCCCATTTTCTGTAAACTCATAGCTTTTTATACTTAAAAATGTAAGCAGAACAAAAAAAAAAAATCGGAAAACAACGAATGGAATATGAGATAATAAGTACACAAAAAATGACATGCTATAACATATAAGAAATAAAATAAATAAATTTACTGATGTATAAAAACCAAAATCCCAATTAAAAGCATATTTAATTTTTTCATAATTCATTGTAAATAATCCCGTAAAATTTTGAGACAAAGTTACTAGAGTAATTAACCTATTAAGAATCATATGGATTTTAGGTACATCACTATTATTAGAAAAAATTGGAACATTTTTATTATCTATTGAATTCATACATAAATAAAAATTATGAAAAGGTGATTTAACAATAGGCATAGGCATATATTTTTTTTTAATATCAAATAAATTACTTTGTTCATTAGTAGAACAGTTATTATTAAAAGCATCTAAAATAAAATTTTTTTTAGGTGATTTCACTTCTGATAAATTATTTGAATAACTGCATGGAGCACTAAAATTATTTGAATGAATATTAATATTATTATCGTTATTTTCATTTTTATAATTATTATGAGAATTCGTTTGACTGTTCATAATATCTGTGTTAAGAATCATTTCATCATTTACTCTTATATAATGTTCATGTCTACTTTGATCTGATATATTATATGATGAATTAAAAATATTTTCATTTTCATAGTCTCTACCATTATCTTCACACTCATTTTTTACACCATTTGTATTTTCTCTATTATTACCCATTTCATATATATCTATTCTACTATTTTCATTTTCTTTATCCTTATCTGTTTCTTCCCTACTTTTTAAGTTACTTTTTTCTTCTTTATTTTTCTCATTTAAAAATTTCGTTTTCTCACTAAGCAAATATTTCCCTTCTTCATCTTTATCTTCTTCTTCTCCTTTTTCTTCTGTACATACAGAAGGCAATTTTCCATTTTTTTTGTTAAATATACTGATAAATCCATTTAAATTTTTATTTTTATTAAAACTTTTCCAATTATTTTTATCTTTATTGTCGAACATAATATCATGTATCTTTTTTGCGAAATTTGTTATGTTGGCTTTTTTATTACTTATTCCTTCTATAGTATCTAAGTTTTTCTTTTTAATATTATTAGTTTTTTTTTTTGTATTTATATTTTCTGTAAGTTCAGTTTTTTTTTCTATTACTTCTTCCATATATTTTAATCCATTTTTATATTTAATTTCCTCATTTTTTTTTATTTCTTCTTCTATTTTTAAATTATCTTTATTAGTGCTATCGAGATCTTTCATTAAATTATTTTCTTCAATACAATAAGAATTATTATTATTATTAGAATTTAAATGATCACCACTATTACAATTGTCATGATATATATCATGGCACCTATTACTACATAAATTGTTATCATAATCATAATTATAATTAGCACTATTGTATTTACCAATATCATTTACGCCATTATTTTTGTTCAATTTATATTTTTCTTCAGTGTTTGAAATATTTTCCATTTTATTTTCTTTTAAATCACTTTTTATATCATCTTTCGATAAAAATAATTTTCCCGAATCACATATATTTAAATTGCAGTTAGATACATTTTCATTTTGTGTACACATGTTAGAGACTTCTTTATTACTTTCTCCTACCTTTTCACTATCACATAGATACTTGCAATAATTAGAATCTATTTCAATTCTATATATGGATATTTCTCTTTCTTTATCATAAAAATGTACGTTCTTATTTTCAATTTTTGATTTAATTTGTTCATGCAAAATTTTATTTTTTCTAACTTTGATCGGACGAAAATTATAAAAAATATTTTTGTGATAATCTACCATTCCATATTTATAGGATAATGAAACGAATAAAATACAGAAAAATATATGAACAAATATAAGACAAAAAGGGGAAAAAACAATCAATCGAAATAAAAATAACCAAAAAAGAAAGATAAAAATCAAATCAAAATAATTTAATTGTATCTTTTCAATTCTTTTGGGATTAAAGATATAAAAAAATTTATATAACCAAAGAGGTAAATGAGTGAGATAAACATAAAAATTTTCACTATAATATTGGCAATAAAGCGGTTCAAATTGAAGAGGTAATTTATAATAAAAAAGTGGCTTCCTTATATTACTAAAAAACGTTAAAAAAAACGGATTTTTTTTAAAAATTATTTTAATTTTAATATTTAAAAAACCCAATGTATACAAGGGATTTAGCATCCCATATTCTTCGAATCCTTCTATTGGTTTAAAAAACTTATAATTAAATAATTTATTATTACATGGGAATATATGTAACCATAAAAAACATTTCATGCAATATTTCATTTTATTTTTAATTTTTTTAATTTTGCATTTATAAGTATTTAAAAGTAAAAATAATGGTATAATAACTCTTCCTAAAACAATATCTTCTTTTTCTTTTTTTCTATTTTTATACTTCACATTTATTACGATATCAGTAAATATATCTTTTACATTATGATTAATATATTCATTTATTACCAAATTATTCATTGGTAATGTTCTTGAACTCAATTTTTTTAATTTACCAACATATTTTCTATCTTCTAATATAGTTGTTACATATATAGATACATCACTGATGCTTACATTCTTGTTAAAAAATAATAATTTTGCTTCTTTAATAAATAAATTTATTTTACATAAACTACTTTCCTTTCTCATACAATAACTTTCTTTATTTTCTTCAAAAATGTTAGAATTTGACGAATTTTCATTTATATTTGTAGGATACTTTTCAGAATTTGAAGAGCAAAAAGAGGATGGGATATTTATTGAAGAAGCATTTAACTCAGAAGAAATAGAATTAGATTTAGATTGTGAAGATAAACTTGAAGTATTAAAAGAACAATTAGATGTAAAAAAAGGTGAACAACAAGATGATACTACATTAGAATTTAATGATGCTATTTTATTAGGAGACTCATTTGAAATATTATGATGAAGGTGGCATTTATCTTTTTCTATTAATAAACTCTTCCTATTTTTCTTTTTTTTTTTTTCCTTATTAGAATTTAATAAATAAGATGGAGATAAATAAGATTCATCTATTTTTAAATAATTTATATCATTAGAATTGTTATTCTCTTCATTGTGTTTATAATTTTTGTTATTATTGCTATCTTTTTTTTTGCTTTCTTCATATGTTATTTCTTCAACCCTTTTCTTCTTTTTTTTTTTCTTTTTCTTTTTTTTGAAATACCATTTAAAATCTAAGTTATTTGCATTGTAACATATATCGTCATTTTTAAAAAAATATTTCGACGAAATAACTTTGCTGATTATTTTTCCTAATTGAGTCTTAAAAAAATGGAAAAAAAAAAAAAAAAAAGATAATTCAAGCATATGTAAAATAAAAAAAAATTTTATGAAGAAATATTATAAAGTATATACTTTATAAATCTATATATATAATAAACTTACACCTTGTATATTTTGAATATTTTCTATAGGAGCATTCTTATTAGTAAAAGAATCAATCACATTTTCAATCAATTTTTCTGAAAATGATATTAACTTTTTATTTATCCATGTTGACATTTTTATAAATTAAAACATATATATAAGAGAAAATAATTTTGTAGTATATATTATATTTTTTGAAAATTTAAAAAAAGAAAATTCATATTTAATATCTTTTTGCTACACACAGACATTAATATATAAAAATTTTGTTAAACTTTATATTAAAAAATTTTTTGGTATTTTTATGTTATCTTCAAATATTTCTTTTTCTTTGTTACATAAATATAAAAAATAAAACAATATAATTTAATTTATAAAATATATTTTATTAATTTATGTATACAAAAAAAAAAAAAAAAAAAAATTACCATATAAATTTACATAAAAAATTACATTCTATAACTATTTATATATAAAAAAAAAAAAGGTTAATGCGATTTATAAAAAAAAAAATATCAATTTTGAAAAAGGAGTTTTTATAAAATCTAATAATCAAAAATAAAAAAAGGATTATTTCGTATTTATAGGAAAATATTAATACTTTGGGCTAATATAATATTATCTATTTTTAAAAAATTTATATAAATATATTATTCTACAAAACTTAAAATGCATATATAAATATGTAGTTTATAATACATTACATTAAAAAAAAAAAAAAATACATGAGAAATATAAGAAACGTACTTGGCTGGCAATTTTTTAATTTTCTCAATAGTGTATTTTTTTTTTTTTTTTTGGATAAATAGATAATTATAAACATTTTTTTTTTAAACTTAAATACACATAAAACAGAAGGTAGTAAAATTATCTATGCAATGTTTTTGTTTATTTTCACTTTTTTTTTTAAATGAACTATTCTTTACAACTGAAATATACTAAAATGTATATATTATGTCTCTTAAAAATAAAATTTATAAATATAAATATTATAAAAAAATTTTAAAAAATAAATAATACATCATTAGCCCATAATAATTTTTACTTTTTTAGCTATAACCTTTATTTTTATTTTAGTTTTACATCTTTTTTTAGTTTTAACATCAAAGTCTTCTATATACTTTTGGAAACAAAAAAATAAAGAAAAAAATCTTTCATCATAAAGAATTTTTTAATCCATTAAATTTTTTTTTTTTTATCATAAAATAAAAATTATTTTTTTTAAATATTTGAATAAAATATATAAAAAAAAAAAAAAAAAATAAATAATAAATACTTGATAAAAATGTTATTGAATAAAGATGATTCAACAAAATTTTCTGTCTTTTTAAACCTATTTAGAGCAAGGGGTATATAAAGCAACAAATATATGTATATATTTATATATGTATAAATTATGAAATTTTACTTTTACCTAATTATTACATTTATGTATATGTATAGTATTAAATTTTTTTTTTGTTTTTTTTTTTTTTTCCAGTTAATTTACTTGAGATAAAAAAAAGAAATGAAATTGCAATTCAAAAAAAAAAAATACATTTTATGTTATTGTAAGTCATAATTGCATCATATATAACTATATAAATTTTTTTTTCTAATGTCCATATGCTTACTTATGCATTCATTTTTAATTTTTACACATTTTCTATATTTTATTTATATTTATTTTTATTTTTTTTTTTAAAAGGAATAATGAAATAGAGAAGGCACATGAAAATATTTGTATAATGCTGAGAAATGATATTATACATGAAGTATGTAAAAAGTTAATTACACAATGTAATGATTTTAATTCAATTATGTTTTTTAAAAAGAAAAGTGATAGTAGCGATGAATTGAAAAAATGTCTACGAAATATATTATATTGTTCTAATAAATTGAATATAAGTAATACGGAAAATTTAAGAAATAATTTTATTAAAATATTTGGTAAAAAATATATAGAACTGATTGAAACAGATTTTATTTTAATTGACCAAAATATTATTTCACTTATTAATAAATATAACTTTTCATATAAAGAAATAGAAGAAGTAGAAAATATGCTTTTAAATAAAATGAATATACCAATAAATGTAAGGAGACATTGTTTTTGTGAAACATGTAATCCTACACAAAATGATAACGTTCTTTGTGATTTAAATAAAAATGATATACTTGAAATTGTAAATAAATATTCTCAATGTGCTGAATGTATTTTTGATAATAAGAGAAAAGAAATATTTAAAAACATTGAAAAACAACTAATATTAAAATTAAATAAAAATCTTTTAAAAAATTAAAAAAAAATTAGTATATAGATAATACATGTTGAGAGAATTTATTCAACACCTATTTTTCAATTATGAAATTTCTTTTTTATCATGCCAATATTAATGGAATAATTTTCAAAATTGAAATTATATTTTTACTTTTTTAATTTTATAATGAAAAAATGTGTTCTAGTTTTTATATATCTACTTTTATATTCTTACAAATATTAAAAAAAAAAAAGTAGTACTTTAATTTTATTAAAAAATTAAATTATAATTCATTAAAAAAAATATTTTAATTAGTAAGATTATTTTATTTTTCTTAATTTACATAAAAATAAAATTTTTTGTTATTAAAAAAAAAAAAATGAATTTTTTTTATTTTTGAAATCTTTTTAAAAACCTTAAATCTTAATTTAATCAAATTTGTACAACAAAATTAAAATTTATATAAATTAAAAAAAAAAAAATTTTATTAAGAAACTAATTAAATAAAAAAATTAAAAAAAAAATATTTATAAAAATAAAACTTTTTATAAAAATAAAATTTATATTTTTAATAAAAATTTAACTTTTTGTAAATTTTATCAACTTCATTTTAAGAATTGTAAAAAAGAAGGAAAAATGAGCATACCGAAAAATGAAAGTAAAATTATGTAAAACATTGAAATAATAAAAACAAATAAATGGTAACTTTGATAAATAAATGAAAAACAAAATTAAGATAATGTTACAATAATAATTTTATAATAATGAATTTTTTATCTTTATTAAGAACATAATATTTATTAATGAAAATTTTTAATTTTATATATTACATTCTAATAAAAATATACGACATTATTTTATTAGAAGGTGATAAAAAAAAATACCGTAATATTTATAGGATATAATTCTTGTTTGAATTAATAAATGAAATTACCAAAAAGTTTTAATTTTATGTATCATTTTTTATTTATTATAATATTTTATGAGATTAAAAATATTTTTTTTCCTCTTTTTTTTTAAATATATTCAAATGCATGCACTATTATTGCTAATATTTTTTTTTTTTTGTAAAATTTATGCATACAATTTTTTTGTCTTGACTTAAATTTTTACCATTCTAGTAGTAAAGGGAAATTATTTTAAATAATCAAGTTTATATATCTTTTTAAATATGATAATTTCTTTTTTTTTTTTTTTTTCTTATTTAATAATATTATTTTATTAAATATCCATGTATCCGTTTTTTCTTTTTTTTTTTTTTTTTAATTTTACTTAAAAAGACTGTACTTTTTTTAGTACTGCTTTTTTTTTTTTTATTTCACTTTTTGAAAAATGATATATATTCTTTTTAAAAAGATAAAATAAAAAATTATAAGGAAAAACACATGAATGATTGTAATTACATATATTAATTTATTAATGAATATATATTATGCTAAAATAATTATATCTGAATAAAAATATATAAACAAAAGTGTTTTTGTAAATATATTATTTATAGTTTTAATTCAAGAAAAATAAAGTGAAAGAGATTAATATAAAAAGGAATTGATGAAAAGAAATTAAAAAAAAAAAAAAAAAAAAAATTATAAACATAGTTACAGCTGTTATTTTTTTTTAAAAAAAAAAAAAAAAGAAATAAAATTTTAAGGTTTTAAATATGAATCAAAAAAAAGGTAGCATTAATAAGATAAATAGACAAATCAATGGAAATTTAAAAAAAAAAAATAATTACAAGGAAAACGGTTATAACTATTCAAATAATAAAAAGGTTTTTAAGTTTATGAATGATTTAAAATATACTAATTATAACAATATAGATGATATAAATTCAGACAAAAATTCAAGTAGCAGTAGAAATGAAGAAAATTATAATATAAATAATAATAAAAATAAAAATCAATATGATAAAAAAGAAGATGATGCAGAAGAGGAAGAAGGAGATGAAGACGATGAAGAAACAAATAGTAGTGAATTAAGTAATTTTTCACCAAATAAAAAAAATAAAGAAAACTTAGATTACAAAAATTATTGTTTTTATAATGATTTTGATGATTCAAAAAATAGCACAAATAAAAAAAGTAAAGTAAATTTGAAAAATTATAATTCTGATTATTATGACATTTATTCTAATATATACTCATATTATGACATATTCACTGAAGATAAAAATGAAAAAAAAAAATTTAAATATTTCAATGATGTATTTTCTAACTTTGATAGAAAATATGAAAATAATGAATTTAATTATGATGCTAATATGAATAAAAAACTGTCTGAAAAATATTTATCATCACAAAAAAAAAGGAATAACTTTAATAAGAATTACAACAAAGAAAATATTAATGAAAATAATATTAACTTTATAAATGAAAATATATATAATGAATATTACACGAGTTCAAATGAAGTAAGCTCAAAGAAAAATGTAAATAAAAATTTTATGAATATGGAATATCCAAATAAAAGAAAAACCAAAAAAAAAAAAAAAAAAAAAAATACTAGTGATATAAGTATAAATGAAGAGAAGTTAAATTTTAATGATTTTAAAAAAAATGATATGAATAATGTAGGAAATTACTACACAAATAATTTTAGTGGTATAAAAAATAATAATTTTAGTAAAGAAAAAAATAAAGAATTCAATTACAGTGATGATTTTTTGAAAAAAAAAAAATCTCGAATATCCGATAATGAAAATAGTGAAATAAGTAGTTATTTATACGGAAAATATTCAAAAATGAAAGAAAATAAAAAAATGAAAAATGTTTTTAAAGAAAAAAGTGCTAGTAATATAAGTTTAGATAGTTCTTGTTCTTTTGAGTTAGATTTTTTTCATGATAAAGAAAAAACTTCAGATATGAAGAAATGCAAAAAATTTTTAAAAAATCCTACCAGAAAAAGAATGTATAAATTAAAAAAAATAATTGAAATATTGGAATACTCAATATATAATGAAGAAAAAGAAGGTGCAAAGTTAGAGTCAAAGTTATATGAATATGTTTTATTAACCAAAAGTTTAAAACAAAAAATCTCTAATTTAGAAGAATTAAATAACACTAATAAAAATAAAATGACTTCATACGAAAAAGATATTTCTAAACTTAAAGAGCAGAATGAAGAAATGAAGTTAACATTATCCACTTTTGAAAATGAATTGAGTAATTTAATTAATAAATTTGATAAAAATTTTGCAAAAGAATTAATAGACACAAAATCACAAAATGATATATTAAAAAAGGAAGTAGAAAGATTAAAAATGGAAGTTGAAAAAAAAAATTATGAAATAAAAAAAATAGAAAATTTAAATGATATTACAAAAAAAAACAATAATGAAAGTTTTATAACAAATAATAATAATGCAAACAACATTTCAAATGGTGAAAGTAATGAAAAAATAGACGGCAACTTAACAAATAATAAAACAATAAATACTAAAAGTAATTGTCAGGATATAAATGAAAAAAATAAAGAAGTGACAATATATGAATTTCCTTATTATAATGGTAATAGTGAAATGATTGATTTAAATATAATAGATGATTTTATTTCTAAAATGAAAACTATGAGAATGACTTTTGAAAAAAATATAGAAAAATATGATGAAGAAACAAAATCCCTAATATATGGATGTTATATATCTAATTTTTTATTAGAAAATAAAGATATTTGCAATCATAAAAAAGTATTAAAACAGTTGCAAGAATTCTGTATCTCAGAGTCAAAAATTTTAAGTATTCATATGTGTTTAAAAAAAGAAAGAAGTGATTTACCAATTAAACAATTAGAAAAAGAAATTATAAAACAATTAGAAGATTCTGATTTAGATAAAAATAAAGACAGAGCTTGTATGATAAATTCTATTATTTTATTATTAATTTTTAAAAATATGCATATTTTTAATTTATACAAAATCTTTATAACGTCATTAAAATATGATAATTTCCGATGGATAAGAATAATTAAAAAAGCTCTTTTTCTTAAATTTTTTGATTTATGTTTGATTGATACAAACATGAAAATTAATGAAATGCAAAATCAGAAAGAAGCAAAGTTAATTAATATTAATGTTAATGATTCAAATACCAATGAAAATATAAATTACAATATTAAGCACCCATTGTTTTACTGTGCAAATGATACCTTGAAAAATTTTGTAACAACTATGTATTTAAATTTTTCTAAAGATCCTATTAATCCCCAAAATAATGATAATATATATCATTATGTATTACAGCAAAGGAACTTAGATGTATTAAAGATATTAAAATTATCAGGAAAGAATTACAATTATATATTTAATAAAAATTCAGAAAATAAAACTCCATTAGATTATATTGATAACGAAGATATAAAAATAGATTTAATATCAGGATATATATTAGATATAGCAGGAAAAGGAGCTGAAAATTATAAAAATTCCAAGTATGAAGTAGCATATGATTTATACACAGAGGCATTAGAAAAACAGATAAAATTGTCAGAATCAGTAAAAATGGGAAAATCAATGAATGAAAATATTGGAAAATTATATTATAATAGAGCAAGAACATTAATGCATTTAAATAAATGGATAGATGTAATTGAAAATTGCAATAATTGTTTAAAATACATACCTAAGTATGTTAATGCTTTTGATACACAAATTCAAGCTTATGAAAACTTATTAGAGTATGAAAATGCTCTTCTTACATATAAAAATATGTGTATTAAATGTAACATTAAACCAGATGAAAAAGAAGAAAAACTAAAATCACAAATTAATGCTACATGTTTTCAAATTTTAAATATAAATAAAAATTGTAATGTTGCAGAAATTAAACAAGCATTTTCCAATTTGTCAAAAAAGTGGCATCCAGATAAATTAGGAATTAACATTAGTGCGGATATAAAGAAAAGACATAACAACCATTTCAAAAGATTATTTAAAGCAAAACAGTTGTTATTAAATGATATTGAAAGGCAAAAAGAAAAGAAAAAAAAGGAAACAAATTATATATACCCACAAATTATTGAAGATATAAAATTCTCAAACAATAATAATAAAAAAAATAATATGAATGATAAAGAATCAAATAAAAACAATTACAATAAAGAAGAAAAAAAAAATGATACATATGAAACATCTTATAACACATGTCACAAAAATATAAACACAACAAATTTTTCAAAGATAAATCAGAATAATAATAATAATAATAATACTGATAAAAACTTTTACAACAAAAATAATAATAATACAAACATGAATGATTCAAAAAGTAATATTTATAATTCTTATAAGGATGACATTGATAAATTTCAAGAAAAGCTAAAAAATTTAAATAAAGGAAACAATGATAATGAAAATAATAAATTTTTTAACCCGTTTCCTAATATATTTGACAAT
Organism: Plasmodium relictum; assembly: GCF_900005765.1. Taxonomy (NCBI): domain Eukaryota; phylum Apicomplexa; class Aconoidasida; order Haemosporida; family Plasmodiidae; genus Plasmodium; species Plasmodium relictum. The sequence continues at coordinate 1,488,036 of NC_041687.1, read as the reverse complement.
AAATTTTCTAATTTGAATAATGAAAAAATTGACGAAAATTTTTATAAAAAGTTAAAAGAAGAATATGAAGGATTAAGTGATGATGAATTAAATAATCTTAAAACCAAATTATCAAATTCTATTAATAACCTTATCCAAACAGAAATTAATTCAAAAAGAGAATATCAAGAATTATGCATTAAAGAAAAAACAAATGTAATTATGAATGCAAGATTATGTATATTACAGGAAATACAAAAAGCTTTATGTGTCCGATTGGATAAAGAAAGAAAATTAAAGGTTATTGAGAATATTCTTAAAAATAGAAATGATGAAAGATCAGCTAACATAAATAAAACCAACTCATTTTCAAAAAAAAACGATACAGAAGAAGTATACGAAGAGAGTAATAATACTGATAAAAAACAAAACAATAACTATAGTAACATCGATGACAGATTTAATATAAAAAGGAGTACATTTGAAAATGAAGAAATTGATCAACAAAAAAAAGAAGATAAAAATATTGAAGTAGAACAAGAAGAAAAAAAGAAAAGTAGAGAAGATTATAAGGATGAAAAAAGTTGTGAGGAAAAAAAAGAAGATGAAGAATTAGAAAACAATTGTGAGAAAAAGGGATGTGTTGATGATGATGATAACTATGATAATGAAAATGAAGAATACGAAGAAGAATTTGGTGAAACAGATGAAGCAGAACAAAAGGATAATAATAGTAATATTCCATATTACCAAGAAGAAAAAGATAGCAATAATGAAGAAGACAAAAAAAAAAGAAATAAAGAAAGAGAAACATTTGATGATGAGCAAAAAAAAAAAAAAGTAATTAATGACTACGGAAATAGTAAAGAAAGTAAAAAAAATAAAAAAATAAAAGAATTTAAGAACAATAATATGGAAGATCAAGATAAAATGAATGAATTAAATAAAATTAAAATGGATGAATCAAGAAGTACAAATTCTGAAAATTTTAAGTATATAGATGAAAAAAATATATATCATGAAAATAAAGAGATGTATGAAGATTTCCAAGGTACTGAAAAAAATAATAATTTTTTTACAAACATAACGAAGCAGTTGAATCAACCATTTAAGTATGTGAGCGTTCTAATTAAAAACAAGAAATTAAACGAGAACGAAAAAAATAGTAATGAAAATTTATCAGAAGACAATTTTATTTTTATAAATAACAATAATAAAAAAGAAAGTAGTAATAGTAATAATAATTTATTTTATAATTTAAATAATGAAAATTTTTACCAAGAAGATATAAATGAAAAAGAAGGTACAAAAAATGAATGTATTATATCAAATAACAAAACTTTTGAAAAGGCAATAAATAAAAAAGGTGGAAACAATTTTGTACATAATATTAATTATGATAATAAAACAGATAGCAGTAATAATAATAAAAAGGAGGAATCATCTCAATCACCTTTAAGTGAAGAATATAATTATGAAAATTTTACAAAAAATATGGAAACCGAAGATGCTGATAATTCAAATAAAATGAATTCAATAAATGAAGATTCTTTTTACAAAAAAAAATTTAATATAAATGAGAATATTATTATGTTTCCAAATAAAAATGATTATTTTCAAGATAATAACACTATAAAAAATGACAAAAATTTTAAAATAGGATTCCCCAATGAAAATATTAATGAAGATTATTTTGAAAATAATTCATTTATAAATTTGAACTCTAGCAATTTACATTTTTTTGATAAAAAACAGCCTTTTAAAATAAATGAAAAAAAATTTTATCAGAATGAAGATAAAGAAGAAGAAAATATAAATAATGAGGATAACTTAATAAATTTTGATAATTTTGTGAAAAAAGAAGAACGTTTATCATCATCAAGAATTAGTGGTAACAATTTTGCCAATAAGAACATAGATAAAAACAATTTATTTAATAGAATTATAAGTAATAGTTCTAGTAATTTGAATGATTCTTATTCAGAAAAATTTACAGAAAAACATTTAATTTATTCAAATGACAATTTTAATAAAGAAAAAAAAATAAATAAAGTAAAAGATACAAATATTAAATACACAAGCGACAATGAAGTAATAAATAATGAGAAGTTTTTTAATTTATACAATGAAAAGAAAAAAATGAACACGTATGAATCCTCATTTTTTAATCAGAACTTACTATCTCCTGATTCCTCAAATAATAGAAGTAATTTTGAAAAAAATACTTCAAAAAAAAAAGATGAAAATGCCGTATCCTTTTTAAATTATGATAATAAGTTTGATAACTATAAAAATAAAGAAGCAAACAATATTTATAAAGTAGATAATAGTAATGATATTAAAGATGAAAAAAATTTCAACATCAATTTAAATGAAAGTGAAAATAATTTATATCAAAATGATAATGATACAATAAATGAAAAATTAAATAATAATGTTGATAGTTTTATTTATGATGAAAACAAATTTCTAAATAATACTTCAAATTTTTATAATTTAAACAAATCATATAATTATGAAACTAAAAAATTTAGGAATTCAATGATATTTTTAAATGAAAATGAAAACGAAAGCGAAAATAAAAATATAAAGAAAATGTTTTCTGGTGAATTAAATTCAATTTCATTAAACAAAACATTTGATCAAAAAAATAAATTCCCATTTATTGAAAATTTAGAAAAACTTAAATATAAGAATATTAAAGGAAAAGTAAAAAAAGACGAAAATGAAGTAATTAAATTAAAAAAATCATGTCTTGATAAAATGAATACAAAAATAGAATTAGAAAGAAATAAAAAAAATGAGTCAAAAGAAAATGGTTTACTTAAAAAAAATTCAAAAAAAAATTATAACGATGACAAACAAAAAAATGTTGACCACAGCAGAAAAAGTAAACTAAAAACAAAAGACAAGCAATAAACATAAGATAAACTACTTTTTTCAAATTATGTATATGCAATGTTTTAGTTATTATTATCACTAATTTGAACTTTAGTTAAAATTAAAAATAAACAAATACTTTATTAAAAAAGTAAAATAGTTAAAAAAAAAAAAGCATTAAAATGAATTTTATATAAAGAATTAGTATGTTTATATATATATATATATATATAGTTTGTTTATTTTTTTATTTTTTTTTAATTAGATTTTATATAATTTTTTGAAGAAAATGTAAAGAGAATTTTTTTTTTTTTAATATAAATTTTTCCTTAATAAATGGGATAAAAAGTCATATGTATCGTAATTTCATTTTCTCATAATACTTTTTATTCTAAAAATGTATAATATATAAAACATTAACAAGTTAAAAAAATATAGCATATTTGAATTGTTACAATAATTAGATTATTTATTTTGTTTATTTTCTTATTTTTATGTTTTTTTTTTTTTTTTTTACAGTTTTGAAATTTTATTTTATATTTTTTTTTTTATATATCATGATTTAAAAAAAAAAATATTTAGTATATATTTTTTTTCCTTTTTATTACATTTTATTTTATAATATATCCTATTTTTTCTTTTTTTTTTAATATTTTTTTATAAAATTTCACTTTACAATTAAACTAATGGAATTTAAAATTGTTTTTATTTTTTGTGCAAAATTAATTTTTTCACATTTTGAATTTAAAATATTTTTAATACTAATTAAATCAAGAATGTGAAGTGTTTTTATTTCATTTAATATTTTAACTAAAATTTTTGATATTAAAAGTTCTACTTTTTCTATATCTATTTTATTAGAATCACAAATAGATGTAAAATTATCCTTGTTATCATGTATTTTATATAAAAGATTCAAAATTTTTGGATAATCTCTTGATGAAATTTTTTTTTTATTTTCCATAAAAAAGTCTGTATAATCAACTAAAAAATTAAAAATAAAAAATACCTTATTTATTTCTTCTAATCTTTGTTCACAAATACCTCCAATAACTTTTACTATTTTTAATAAGAAGTTTATGAATGTGTTGTTTGATAAGCTATTTATGCATACATTTAAAAATAATATTTCCTTATATATTTTCTTGACTTTAATTTCTTTACTAATGTTTTCTAGATATGTAAAGTATATATTTAACATTTTTTCTTTTGGATATTTTAAAAGGTACGTCATGATAATTATTTTTTGTAGTGGTTCAAGTAAATTAATAATTTCATAACTTTTTACACTGAATTTTTCATAAAAAGAATTTTTATAAAAATTGTATAAAGAAAACGTATAAGACAAATTGCTTAAATCAATATTGTTAAGTTTTTCAAATTTTACATATTCTGAAACTAAATCAAAAAGATTATTATCATAATGCTTAATTTTACCAAAGCAATAAACTAGAAGGCATAAATGAGAATATTTCTTATTTTCTTTTATTATATTAATTTTGTTTTCATTTTCTCCATTATTTAATGTATTCATTTTAACTATATCTTGTTGATTATTAGATTTATTTTTATTATATTTATGTTCTATATTGGGAACTTCATTTTTAACATCTACTATATTATGACTATTTATTTTAAGTTTATTACATTCTTCAAATTTTTCATTTTTAATTTTTTCTATTAATAAATCTTGCTTATTTGTGCTATTACTATTATTATTATTATTATTATTATTATTATTATTATTATTATTATTATTATTATTATTATTATTATTATTATTATTATTGTTATTATTATTATTATTATTATTATTATTTTTATTTGAAATTTTACTCATTTCATTATTTATTTTATCTTTTGTTTCATTACTTAAATGGAGAAAAACTTCATAATCATATATTTTCATTTTTGTATATGAATATGCTATATTAGCTATATCTTCAAAATTTGCATAGCATATTTTATATAACAATTCCCTACTTATTATATTTATAAATGAATCAAATTTTAAATTCAACCTTGAATAAGATAAAAGCAATAATGTTAAATCTTTTATATTAAAATTTTTCAACCATCTTTCATCAATGTTTTTAGCTATCAGTTTGAAAATGCTATATTCATCATAATTTATTTTAGACAAATAATTTAAAGTAGTGGTTATGCTATATGGTTGCAAAAATGGTAAATGATATTTCAGTTCGTTACTTGCATCATCCCAAAAGGACTTATTGTAACCATTCAAATATTCATTACTCATTATATTGTTATTAGAATTAAGTACTATTTCATTTTTAATATTTAATCTAATATTTTTTTTTCTTTCTATTTGTTTATGAATTTGTTCACTTTCACTTGGTAATTTATTATTATCCACAAATGTAATATTATCATTATCCTTGTAATCATTTTTTATATTATTTTTTTCATTCACACTTTTTTGTTTTGATATTACATTGTAGCTAAAAAAATTTTCATAATTATCAAGTTTATCATAATGAATTTTATGTTCTTCACTATTTTCAAATAAATATTTAAAATATTCCTTTTTTGCTATTGTTCCTAATTTATTTCCAAATTTTTTACGTGGTAATTTATTTACATTAATTTTCTTCATCCATAATTTTTGCTTTTTATTTCTATTTATCTCCTTATTTTTTAATTCTTTTTCATTAGCATAATTCCTTGAACTTAAAATGATGCTTAACTTTTTTTGTATAATAAAATTATTTCTCTGAATGTTTTGAAGACTTTTCATATAATTCAAAAAATTACTAGCTTTGTTCATCTTTTTTTAATAAATGAATATATATTTTTTCACAATTGAACTAAAAAACATATGCATTCTCATTAAAATAATTTATTTCCATCATGATTAATTCGTTAAGTTTTTCACTTTAATAAATTTCATCTATATTTTTCTTTTTTTATTTCATTTTATTTTATTTTCTTATTTTTTTTTTTTTTTATTTGTTTCATCATTGAATAAATTTTCCTTTTTTATAATATTTCAAAAAAAAAAAAAAATTATTATTTAAAGAATTTTGCTTACATATTTGTTTTCTTTTTTTTCCTTATGTTTAAATAAAAATGGGTTTCTAAAATTGTAGGTAATCATTTTACGTATAATTCCACATCGATATCACAAGGTATGTTTATCATAACATAAACTCTATAACTAATTCCTTAAGCGTTTTATTTATTAAAAGTTCTTGTTTTCATCTTGTTTCATAAAAAATGAATACAGTTTTTGATATATTTAGTACACATTTTTACTAAATAAAAATTATTAGTAATTTAATGCTAAACTTTTATATTCTAAAAAAAAAAAAAAAAAGCTACTTTATACTAAAAAAAAAAAAAAACAACATACGTATGAACGTGTTCATGCTTATTTATTTTTTTTTAATATAAAATTTTTTTTAAAAATATATTAAATATTACTAATTTTTATAAGTTTCTGTTAATGTAAAATTTTAATTATTAAATAATGTGTTTCAGTAAATTAAAAAAAAGTTTGAATTATTCTAAACCCTTTTTGTATTATTTATCTACACATGTATACATATATTAATTTTTTTTTTTTTAAGTGTGTGATACTATATTTCGTATGTACAAGTATATCACATTTTTGTATTACTCATTTGAAAAAAAAAAAAAATTAAATAATAATATTTTACACTTTTTTTTTTTGTAAAAGTTTCTATTTTTTTTTTTTGGTACAAAAATAATTTTAATGATTTAAAATATATTTCTACTTCTATAATTATTTTTTTTTTTTTTTTTCTTATTACTTTATTTCCTATTTTACGTGGAAACCATATATTTGTATTTTTTAAATTATATATTTTTTGTTTTAAATATATATATATATATATATTGTTTTTTGTAATTATCAAAGTATTTTATATTAATTTATTTAGTTGTTTTTAACTATAAAATTAAATTCTCTATTATTTATATATTATATAAATGGAAGAAACAATACATATAAAAAATAATATGTCAAGTTTAAATAAAGATAATGAAGAAACTAATTTTTCGAAGAACTATGAAGATATAAATTTTAAAAAATTTGAGATTAAACCAAATAAACCTTTAAAATACGATATAAAAGAAAAGAAGTCGTGGGTTGCATTAACCAGAAATATTCCAATAGACACATGTAATCGTGTTATAAATGTTCCTATAAAAGAAACAAAAATAATCCATAAACCAAAGATTGAACTAGTTGAAAAAATAAAGGAAGTTCCAACTTACTTTGTTCAAAATAAAAATAAGGTAATAGAAGTTCCAGAAGTGAAATTTGTGGACAAAATTCAATATGACCCTTTTGTTGTTGAAAAGCTTAAATATGTTCCAAAAGAAATAACAAAATATAATATTATTAAGAAACCTATAGTCAAAAACATTATAACAGAAAAAAAAGTGGATGTTCTACAAGTTCAAGAAAAAATAAGTTTTAAGGACCAAGAAATTGTAGAAGAAGTTTATCATTATTTTGATAAAGATAAGAACAAATTTCTTAACGAAGATGGAAATACAATAGAAGATGACAACTGTTCAAAAGATAGAGATATGCAAATCAACTTTGAAAATCCCAAGTATCAGTATATAGATGATAATAATATATTACCACCCTTATTAACTCCATTTGGCCCACAAGTAAAATTGACAGAAAATAAAACAGTGGAAAATGTCTTTATACCTAAAGTTGAAAAAGTAGTTGAAATAAGAAAAAAAATTGATATACCAATAAATCTACCAGTTCCTTATATAGTTCCAAAACCGAAAATTATAGATGTAGATGTTCCTGTTTTTAAATTTAATGATAAATATGTCCCTGTTCCTGTTCGTAGAAAAATAATACCAAAAATAACATGGAGTGATAAGGTTTATAAAGTAGATTGCCTTGTTGAAAAGCCTTATTTAGTCTATCACAATATAATAAAAATTATACCAACGGATTCAAAAATAAATGTTAGAGAATATCCAAAAGGAATAACTAAAATAAATCCAGAAGAATTATATGAAGTAGACAACTTGGCTCTATGGATGAGAGTAAATGCAGATTTGAAAAAAGAGAAAGACAAATTAAAAAAAAGTGAAAATTTATCGGAACGCACATGTGAATGCTCAGATTCTGAATGTAATGAGCAATTTTCCAGTACTGAATTAAATTCATCACAAGAAGATACAACTACCATTAAATCTTCTAACGAAAATATTTTTGAAACTCTTCCACTACACCCAGGACATCCTTTGGAAATGGTGCATTTACAAAATAAGTGGATTAAACAAGATACTACAAAGACTCAAGATTTATATGATGAAAAATTTATGGATGCTCATAGAAATGCTATATTTAATTTAACTACCCAAATCCCTCGTGAAGCAGAAATAGAAATAAAACAAATTTCAGAACTTCAAAAACAAATGAGAAAGGGAGAACTTAATACCACTCATAGTGAATCATCTTAGTTGCATAAAGAGAAAATATATATCTAATTTTGAGATTCTAATTAAAAAATCTATATACTCTTGAACTTAAAAATATATAGTATTTATAAATTATTAAATAAAAACTCATTTAAAAATAGTCTTTTGTTTTACTAAAGAAAATTACTAAAAAAAAAAGTTTTTAAAATATTTTAACTTAAAATAAAAAAGGAAAATTTTTGTAATTATGTCTATTATTAATTTTACTATTTCATTTTTATTCTATTTTTTTTTTAATCTAATCCTTTTCTAATTTTATATTATATTTGTTTTTGTTTTTGTTTTTGTTTTTGTTTTTGTTTTTGTTTTTGTTTTTGTTTTTGTTTTTGTTTTTGTTTTTGTTTTTGTTTTTGTTTTTGTTTTTGTTTTTGTTTTTGTTTTTGTTTTTGTTTTTGTTTTTGTTTTTGTTTGTGTTTTTGTTTTTGTTTTTGTTTTTGTTTCGACCTAACATGTTACAATATATATATTATAATTTATATAATAATTATTAAGATTGTAACTAAATAACTTAATTTAAAACTAGGATCAATTAATGTTTATCATTAAAAAAAAGATTATGATAATAAATTATTTATATAATTTTTTCTTTTTATTTTAGAACTATTCTCATTTATAAATTAAAAAAAAAGAAAAAGAAAATTTTTAATAAATAAAAAAAAAAATATATACTACTAAAGAAATATAATTAAAATAACAATTTTATATATATGTTAAAAAGAAAAATATTATTTTCTGCATTTTATATATATAATATTATTTTCAATGCAAATATTTTTGTAAGCATGTAACTTGAAATTTTATCTCACTTTGCGCCTTTTTTTGGAATTTTATTCACATTTTCATTCCATTTTAATTATTTTACTAATATTTATTAATTATATAAGTTACATTTATAATTTTTATTTACTTTATAATTATTATATTTCTCAAACATAATTACTTTTTTTAATCATTCATTTTTGCTCGTTTTACATAAAAAGGAGAAGTATACGATTACAATTTAATATAAAAGAATATATTATTAAAATAATTAAATATATGCTTAACTTTTTAATTTAATTATTAATAATTAATTTATTAAAAAAATTATATATCAATAAATAATAGTAAAATACAATTAGGATAAAAGCAATTTAAACCAATGTTGCACATTTTGTATTTCATTGTAAACATTTTATTTTAAAACCTTTGTAATAATTCAATTGATTTTTTCAGAAATAAATCAAAAAAATACGTAAAATTTACATAAATATATATATGCACTCGGCCGAATAGCGTATTTTTAAACCAGCATTTATTTAAAAAAAATAGTATCTTTTATTTGTATTCAAAAAAAATATTATAAAGAGAATAAATAAGAATAAGAGTAAAATATAAATAATTTTAAATTGTTAAGATTATGAATTTTTGATTTTTTTTTTTTTTTTTTTTGATTTTCTTTTTTTAATTTAATTTATAATTTATATAATTCTTGTATAATTGTAAAATTTAAGTTTAAAGTGAAAATTTTGGGATAATTCAATCATTTAATCATAATAAAAATTGTTGGTAAAATAAAAAATGTTTGTGTATGTTTATTGTAAATTTATCAGTTTTATTGAAAAAAAAACATAAATAAAATAAAAAAAATAGAACTACAATTGAAATAAAAAATAAAATAATTTTTAATTGTGTGTATATATATTACTCCATGTAAATTTTTTTTTTTTTCATTTCATATATCGCTTTAATCGCAAAATTTTGTATATTTTTTTTCTTTTTTAATTTTATGTAAAATATAACATGTACATTGCTAATTAAATACAAAAACTTTATACAACTACATAAAAAAAAAATTCTTGTCGCTGTTGTTTTTTTTTTTTTATTTTATTTTATTTTTTTTCTTTGGAAAATTTGATATCATAATATTATTTATTTTTTTAATAAAATTTCATTGCCATTAATAAAAACATTTTTTTTATATTTTTTTCGTTTGATTGATTGTATTTTTATATTTTTAAAGAAATAATAGAATATTGTATAAATTAAAAAAAATATATATATACGTATCAGTATATATATATATATATATATATATATATATATATATATGCATATTTATGTACTTATATTAAAAAAATAAATTGGACACGTAAGAGTAATTTTAAAGTATTTTAAAAATACAACTGATATTATGTGCAATCTAATTATTATATCATAAATCATACACAAATATATATATAAATGTATAGTTAAATATAAAAATTTTATATACAAAATTAGCATGTTTTGTGTGCAATTAATAATAATTAGTAGTTAGAATAAAAATACTATGTAAATCAAATATGTTACATAATGTTGTATAATAGAGTGTAAAAGCAAATGAAAATCAGAAAGAATATTACATTTATAAAAATAAAAATATATGAAAACTCAAGAAATTAAGCTTTTAGATTTAAAGTGTACAATAAATAACATTTCTTTCATTTAAGAAAAGAATAAAATTTAGGTAAAATATTAAAATTATATTTCTTTTTCATAATGTATTTGTATATTTTCATAAATTTAATAAAAAAAAAAAAGATTAATATATAACATTTAAATATATATTATATGCAAATTTATTACAGAACACATAAATTATATATGTATATATAAACTAAAGTGTAACTATTTTTTTTTATTTTGAATTAACAAAATAATTGTAGAATATTTTAATATGAAGTTTTATACATATTAAATTAAAAAATTTGTATTAAATTTTTATTTCTCGTATATTTTTATTAATTGTATTTTTTATCTAGAAAAACATATAGAAAAAAGTATTGTGATTATGCATGATAAAATAAAAAGAAGAGAAATAGATAAAACAAAAGCAAAGGACGTAGCCTTAATAAAAAATTATGGAATTAATAATAAGAATGAAATATATGAAGACAATGATAAGAAAATAAATAATAAAAATTTTAAATCTGAAAATACAAATTCTACATCAAGAAATTGCAGTGATAATAATGAAAATGATTCTTTCTGTTATGAATGTTACCATGGAGGGAATTTAATTTGTTGTGACCATTGTATTAGATCTTATCATATATATGTATATTATATATATACACATTTTGAACATATATAATAATTCTTATTAAAAAAAAATTCTATCTTTTTTTTTATATATTTACCTGCGTTTTTACTTATTTTTTTTTTAATTAATAGTGTCTAAGTGCAACAGATAGACCACAGGCAAATTACAATTATTGGTATTGCCCACTATGTAAAAGAAGAGGTAATGAACTAGAATTTTTAATTTTATTTTATCTTATTACAAAATATATCTTAATAAAATTTTTATCATTTTTTTTTTTTTTAAAGGTGTATCTATTGACATTTCATGGAAAAAAAGAAAAAAAATAAAAACTATCAGGTAAAAACATATGAGAAATTAAAAAGAAATTATAAATTTTTCTTTACATATATATATAATTTTATTATATATTTTTTCTTTTTTATTTTTATAGTACATATGAAAAGAAAAAAGAAAAAGTTAAGCAAAAAAGTGAAGGAAGCAAATATACAAGCCAAATTAATGTAGGAGAAAATTATCAGGTCTCAAATGTCTCAACATTTTTTTTAAATAATCATTCAGAAAAATATGATGGTATTGCATATGTTCATATATATATATATATATATAGTTTATTCTCTTATTTTATGTAGTTTCCATTTTTCTTAAATTATATCGATAATTCTTTTTTATTTTTTAGAAGTACATAAATCTGAGTTAGTTTATTCACCTTATTTACTGGAAAGAATGAAAGAAAAATTTTTAAGTGAAGGGCAATATGAATTAGTTATCAAAAATGATTACGAGCTAGCAATTTTTATAAAAGAATTAGCAAAAAATTGGAAATGTCAGTTAGGTTGGCATCCTTTTACCCCTGAATATGCCTTCAAAATTTTACATAGAGTTGATTATAATCCCAAAAAAGCTATAGAATTATTGAAAAGTTCAGATTTTAATTTTTTAGGTAAAAATATTAGAAATACTCTATTATCCAATATAAATATATATATATATATATATCCTTATGTTGACATATTATTGTATCAATATAAGTACATAAATTTGTTCAATAGTTATAATTCCTTTTTTTTTTTTTTATTATCCTTTTTTTTTATTCCTCATGTAAAGAAATTTGTGATCCTCCTATACGTAAATATGAAAACAAATGGAGACCTAGAGATAAACGAGGTCAAATATCAGGTAAAGTTTATTAGAAAAAAAATGAAATATATATATATATATATATATATAACTTTTTTTTTATTTTTATTTCTTTTAGATTCACCATATCCTTCATCTGAACTCCTACAAAGTTATATTAAGCGTTCAGTTGAAATTACATTAGACGAAAAGAAATATAATTATAACACTAATGAAAAAAATAAATATTATTGTGAAATAAATAAAAATAATATAATAGAACAAAATTACCCACATGAAAGAACAAGAAATGCTTTAAGAAAAGAAGTCAATGAAGAGGATGAAGATGAGGAATATGAAGAGGAAGAAGAAGAAGAGAAGCAAATAGATATAATGTAATTATGTAAATTCACTTAATAGTTGTAAAATTATAATCTCTAAAAGAATTTCATATATGTTATAGATAGATGTGTTTAACATTTATTTGTATGCATTAATATTATATGAATTTACATTTGTATATATTTTTTTTTTTAATTTGTCCATATATATATATAATTTTTTTTAAAAATATATTATTAAAAAATTTTTTTTTGTTGAAAAAACTATTATATGTTATTTTATATACATTTGTCAGTATTTTAATTAAAAACTTTAAATTAACATTATTACTATATATTATTTGTTCTTTCTTTTTTTTTCTTATGTGTTTTTTTTTTTTTTTAAGCAAAAAGAAAAAATTAAAAAAAAGAAAAGGTACCTAACGTCTTTTATTAATAATAATTTCTTATAAAATATTTTTATTTTCTGATTAGAAAAAATTTCAATTTTTATAATACACAAAGATACAGAAACAGTTCTTTTGTTTTTATTTACTTATTCATCTAAATTGTATAAAGACACTATGTTATAAAATTGAAAATCATTTTTTATTATTTAGAAATACCTTTATAAATTTTCTTTTTTTTTTTTTTACGTTTTTATATCTACAACAGAATTATAATGCTTGCCTATAAAAAGAATAAGAAATGATGAATTAATAATTTAAAAATAAAATAACCTTTAATACAAAATTATTTCTTAAATAATGCTTTATAAATATTTTTTACCTAATGCATATAATTTATGATGAAAGCATATATATAATTCTTCGTCGTAATTTTCTTCCTAATTAAGAATAATTAAAGGTTTCAAAATATTAAAAATGGAGAGAAAAAAAAATGTATGAAATTTATGATTATACACATTTTTTTTTTATTTATTTATATATATATACATATGACACTTGCATATTTACATCATAAACGGTAATTTTTTTTTTTAAAATATTTGATAAGGCTTTTATTTCAATTTCACTCCTATACAAAAATTAAATCAAAAAAAAATATATAATTTTATTCATTAATTTAAAAATACAAAGAGAATATTTTTATAACAATAAAAATTATAAAAAAAGAGAAACGAAAATATATAAATATTATTAAATTAATATATATTATTAATTTTATTTTTATTTCTTTACCCGTAAATACCATTAATAATTTCTTGACAGTAATCAAAATAGGGGTCTACAAAGAATGAAGGAAAAATAATTTTTTTCATTTTGATTTTTTAATATTTAGAAAAAGCTTTTATACCATTATCTGAATTACAGTTTGTATTATTTTGATTACAATAAATAAAATCCATAAATAAAGATTTATTTTGCAATAAGTAAACTGATGTAACGAATCTTAAAATATCGTTACTTAAATCATATGGATTTATACTAGGAAAAATACTAAAATCAAAATTATTTTTATCTTTATAATCGTTTAAGTCAACATTACTTAATGAGAAATTTTCTTTATTTATAATATTTAAAAAATCAGTTATACTATATTTATAATTTTTATTTCTTTCTCTAAGTTGATGTAAAATTGATTCATATAAACAATTTCCGTCAGGAGGAATAGGAAAAATTGTTTTATTTAACTTCTTCAAATTTTCTAATAATTCTTCATACTCTTTTTCTCCAAATTTATTTTTTGATTTTTCATTTCTTAATTCTTCTAATTCTCTCTGTTTCACTTTATTCCTATTTTTTAAAGTTTTTTTAGAAACTTCACTATATAAATATAAATTATCAGTAATTAAATTATTTATATTTTCATCATCATTTTTATTTTGGCAATCACTATTATTTTCCTTATTATATAAAGCATTCAATTTATTCAACTCTTCTTCTAGTTTCAATAAATTTTCACTTTTTTTAATTTTGTTACTAGTCTTTTTTTTTTCTTTTTTTATTTCTTCAGTAATTTTTTTTAGCCTCCTTTTATATTCATGATAACTTATATGATTATCATTCTTCATTTTTAAAATTTCAAAAGATTATTTTTCAACAAAAAATGTGGCTTTTAAAATTTCTTTTAATCACATAATATATAAATTTATTTTATTAAAAAAATAAAATTTTTATTAAATGGTTCCTCTTTATATTTAAGCAATACGGAATATGTAAATTACACTTTTGAAAATAAAGTGTATATGTATATTATATATTACTTATATAAAAATTTAATTTTTTTTTAAGTGTGAATTTCAATAAAAAAAAAAAAAATTAAAAATACTAAGAACAAAATGGAAAAGAAAAAACAAGTGATGGATTAAAAAATAAAATATAAAAAAAAAAAGAGTTCTTAATAATAAATAGTAATATTAAAATGAAATATAGGAAAAAAGAAAAATATATTCAATTTGGTTTATATGCACATAAGGAAATTACGTTTTTTTGTTTTTTTTTCAAAGTACTTTAATCTAAAGAATAAATTTTAACTTGTTTAATATTATTTTATTAAAGAATATTAAAGATATGAATGCTTATTTTATTTTTAATCCTTTCATCAAAAAATAAAAAAATAAATAAATATGAAAAAACAATACTATAGAAGTTTCTAAAAGCTGTATTAGTGAACTGTTGATACATATATATATATATATATATATATATATATATATATATATATATATATATATATATTGATTTTTAATATAAATAGGGTAATATAGTTTGTATTTTTTTTATTAAATATTTTCCACCTTTTTTTTTTTTCTTTTTATATATATAATTAAATTTTATTTTTTCATATGATTAAGTATATTTTTTTATTATTCTTATTTTTAAAAATAAAAATGTCTTGTTTAGATGTTTATTCTATAATTGTACCAACATATAATGAGAAAGAAAATTTACCTTACTTAGTTTATATGATTATAAATGAAATGAAAAAGAAAACTATAAATTTTGAAATAATATTAGTAGACGATAATAGTGAAGATAAAACAGCTAATGTTTATAGAAAACTTCAATCAATCTTTAAAGAAGAAAAATTATTACTAGTTGAAAGAAAAGAAAAACTAGGTCTAAGGTCAGCCTATATAGATGCTTTAAAAATAGTGTCTGGAAATTTTGTTATTATAATGGATGCTGACTTATCTCATCATCCTAAATATATAAAAGATTTCATAAAAAAACAAAAAGAAACAAATTGTGACATTGTTACAGGATCTAGATATAATAAAGATGGAGGAATATCTGGGTGGAGTTTTAAAAGAGTTATAATTAGTCGTGTAGCAAATTTTTTGTCTCAATTTCTTTTGTTTATTAATTACAGTGATCTAACTGGCTCATTCAGACTATATAGAACAGAAACACTAAAAGAAATTATTGAACAAGTTGAAGGAAAAGGATATATATTTCAGATGGAAGTTATTGTAAGAGCAAAAAAATTAAATAAAAAAATTGAAGAGGTTGGCTATATATTTGTTGATAGATTATTTGGGAAATCAAAATTAGATTCAAAAGAAATTTTTCAGTATCTTTTTGGTTTATTAAAACTATTTTGGATAATTTAAAAAAAAAAAAAAGAATGCCTAAATTTTGTTTCTTTGATATATTTTTTGTTCCATAAAAAAAAATAGTTCTAATTGCGATAATATAGAAATAATTTTACATAAATATTTTTTTCTCTTTTTCATAATTATAAAAACAATATATCATTTTTTTCTTTTATTCATTTATTTATTCCTTCATTTGTTTTTTTTTCTCCAAATAGTTCTTAACAAAACTTTTTTACAGAATAGCTCTTTAAATTTTTTCGTGTTAACTTTTTATTTCATTTATTAATTTATATTTTATTTTTTTTTAACTTTTATACCTCCATTATGCCTTTTCTTGGAATCCTTTATATCTCAATATAATATATGGTTTCTCCTGTAAAAAAAGTAATATAAAAGAAAATATTAAGAAAAGAAATATTAACATAAATACAATTTCCATTTAAAAAAAATACCTTAAGATAATTATCAACAAAATAACTATTTTTAGTGTGATTTAGATATTTGAATCTACTTTTCATTAAAAAGACTTCAATAAAAAAAAATAAAAATAATATTTATATATATGCTTTTTATTTTTTATTTTTATCTAATTTTTCTCTTTCAACCTTTCTCTTCCCTTAAAAAAAAAAAATATATCAAATTATTAATTTTATTATGTAATATATTATTAAGTGTAGCCTCTTATTCTATTTTTTATATTAACCTCTTTTCATCGTTCTTATCCTTATATAAATCTTTTTATATGTAGAAAATATATTAGTGAATATTAATCTTTTATTTGATTTTTTTTAATATATATATATATTTTTTAAAGAATGAAAATTATTACCATTTATGTCTTTTATATTAATCTGCATTTATTAACAAAATTTATTATATATAAAATAAGAAAATTTATAGTAAATTATTATTCTTCATTATTTGTACTTTTTTATTAATCTTTTCATTTTTATTTTTTAACATAATTGATTTCATTATTTCTGTTGCAAAGCCGCCTCTTCCTTCTTTTTTTTTAGACAATTGAAGGTTATTAAAAATAAAAATAAATAAAAAATAAAGACAAAAAAAGAAATAATTATAGTCATAATTATAATAAATATAAGTAACATTAAAAATTCAAATAACAAGTGATAATTATATATAGAAACAAAACATTATAAAATATATATTTATATTAATATCTTGTATTTTTTTTTTTTTTTTTAAATATAGAAAGGTATTTACTAGCTTGAATATGAGGGTATGAAAATACGAAATTTGAAGGGGTTAATCCTAAACCATAATTTTTTAATGTTAATATTTTATTCTTATCCTTTACTATATCCCTAAAAATGTTCATTTATTATTATTTTTCCTTTAAATATATATACTTCTTTTTTATTTTTTTTTTATACTATTATACATATAATTCTTTGCTGGATCTAGATACACTTCTTTATGGTTACTCATTATATTATCATCTATATGAAAAGAAAAATATAAAATAATTTACAATATCTATTTAAAAATTCATTCCTCATTAATTTTAATACCTTCTTTATAACTGCTTCCTAAAAGAAATAATTTTAATTATTTAAATGGGAGTTAATATATACATGATTATACACATATATATATATATATATATATATATATATATATATATATATATATATATATTAATAATAGAATACTTAATTCATCCAATAGTAATTTTTTTCTTGTTTCAAATAGCATAGCCTTTGTTTTAATGTCTTCTGAAATTCGACTTTTTCTTGTTTCGTCAGGTTCTAAGCAAAAATAGGAAAAACAAAATTTTTTTTCTTTTAAGCATAAATATTTTTATAATTATATATTTTGTGTTATCAATATATTTTTTTCTTAATAAATGATGACAAATTTTTATTTTTTATTAAATAATTAACCATATATATTATTTAATACATCCCTCATACATTTAGTTTCTTCAATTTTTTTTACATATGTATCAATAAAAAATGGATATTTTTTCTCATATGAGTAGTAACTTTCACTAATATCTTCTTTTAACTTATTCTTTTAAAAAAAAACATTTATGTCATTGTACATTTATTATATAATAATCATCTTATTATACATATATAAGTGGTATTCAATTTTTGTACTTTTCTTTCACTTAAAATATCTCTTTGTGTTCTATTATCTTAAAATAAAATTATAAAAATATTTTAAATATATATACAATTAAATGCTTCGTAAAATTTAACTTAAATAAGGAATATAAGTTAAAATATCCTTCATATTCTCCCTTTTTTCTATAATAAAAAAAAAAAAATTTACAGAACAATATTTATAATTTTTTATATATTTTCAAATTTATTTAGGAGATATGCTTTATTTTATATATATATACTTATATAATGAGCATCATGATTTATAATATTTTTATTTAAGTTTCTTTTTTCATCATTATCATTTTCTTTTAAATGCGGAAATTTCAAGAAATCCTCTTTTTTTTCGTAATCATTAAAAAAAGGTATTTTTCTTATGTATTCCCCCATTTCTTTTATTATATGTTATTTTTTATTTTAACTATATATTCCAAAATTATTTTATCTATATGCATTTCAATATTATTTTATTTATATATATTTCAATATCTAAATATATTAGGTATATAAAAATAATTTATTACAATAATTTTTTATTTTTTTATTTAAAATTTTTTTTATTCCTCAAAAAGACAGAAAAAAAATGAAAAAAATTATTAAAAAAAAAAGAATTCTAATATAATTAAAAGGAAGATAAATTAAAAGATTGAATTTTCTTATAATTAAAAAAAATAAATAAAAAGAAATTAGTCGTTCATTATTTCTAATGCTAATTTTTTATTTATATATATATCAAAAGTTTTTTTTTTTGGATGAGGTATAGTTTTATTACTTTTTTTGTTTTCATAAGGACTAAAGTTTAACATTTTAAAAATATTTTCTTCACTTGAAGAATTATTTTTTGCTGAATATGTATCGTTATGTGATACACATTCTTCTTTGCTACTATTTATATTCTCTTCATTTTCAATATGCACCGCTTTTATATTTGCCAATTTTTTGTAATCAGAAAAAAAGAATGTCTTTTTAATATCTCTATATATATCCACTAATTTTTTCATCTCTAAATTAAAATCCTAATAAAAAAAAAAAAAGAAGTAATTCATAATTATAAACATATCCATATAAATAAAGAAAGATAAATATTTTTCCTATACCTCAAAAACAATAATCAAGTTATTATTTTTTAAAGTTAAACATAAATATGGAGAAATTTCAAATATATAAATAACCTAAAAAACATGTATATATATAACAAAAAATTGTGTTTCTCATTTTATTTTATGAATATATATATATATATATATATATATTTATTTATTTATTTATTTATTTATTTATTTATTTATTTATTTATTTGTTTATTTTTAAGAATAATTTACTTCGTTGATAAAAACACTCTTGATATCATTTGCACAAATAAATTTCAACTGATGTTTAAATAAATTTTTTTTCTCAATTTGTATTCCAACGTCATTTATTAAAAATAATTTTTCTGTTTAACCATTTAAAATTAAAAAATAAAAGACAATTATAAATAATATATATATATGTAATTTAATTATTTATGTTCAAAAAAATTAACCAATAGAATAATTATTGAAATAGACAATAATAAGCGATATATATACAAAAAATAGCAATATTTGAAATTCGTCAATGGTTAAATATCCTTGCCTATATGCCTGTTATATGATAAAAAAAAAAATAAGAATAAAAAAATACAATTTATTAATTATTCCATATTTTATTTTAATTGTTTATTTAAAATTACTTTGTTTTTTCATATCTATTTATTTATCTCATTTTATTTCTTTTTTTCTTTTTAAAAAAAATTTTGATATATTTATTAAATGTTTTCTAATTATATTTTTTTTTTTTATCTTATTCTATTTTATAATATATATATTTTCTTATTTTTAATTTTATTAAAATTTATTTATAATTTTCATTTTCTTTTCTTTTTATCTTTTCTCTTTATTTCTTTTTTATCTCTATAGTTTCATAATATACAAACATATTATTATAAATACATACCGCGTATATGTAATACATATAATATAAAGAAAAAATACACAATACAAAAAATAAAAATTTTCTGTTTTCATTTTTTTCTGATACATATTCAATCCCGCACACATATTCAATTTTCCTTATTTCATTTTTCATTTTTTTTCATTTTCTTCTCTTACAATAAAAAAAATATCATAGAATCTCATTCATTAATTACTCTTTAATTTTCTAATTAACCTTGTATATCATTTTTTAATTGTTTAAATATTTTTTTAATTAATTATAAATATTAAAAAAAAAATTTTAAATATTGTTCTTGTTTTAAAAATTTTAAAACTTAACATTCTTGTTTTAAGTGTTATACTTTTTTTTTTTTTTATTGATTGATGTGCGTAAAAGATTTAATCAGTAAATATATGAAGAAAAAAATTAAAATAAAAAATGAAGACTCACAAAAAATCTTTATCAATTATTTTTTTTTTTTTTTATTTTTAAAAAAATACATTTCATATAAAAATAATATGGATAATATGTAACATAATATAATTTAAAAAAAAAGAAATATTCTAAAAAATTTTTTTTTAAATGAAATATTTTTTTTCTTTAAATTTAAAATGAAATACAATAAAATATTTAAGATTAATTGATTATTAATCTATTCTAATAATAAAGGACATATTAGACATATTTTGAATTTGTTTTTTTAGCTTTTTTTTTTTTTTTTAATTATAACTATTTAAAATTTCCATAGTATTCTTTTTTTTAAATTTTTTGTACTTTTTCGTAAATTTATGCAATACTTAAATATCAACTACTTTATTTTTTTGTAATAAAATTTTGAAAGCATTGTTAAGACAATATATATAATATATAAATATATTATTTTTTATATATATTTTTAAATTTATAAAATCCGCAAGTTATTTTTTCCTCTTTAGATTATTATTATTATTATTTTTTTTTTTTATAAAAAAACATACATATTCATTATAATCGTCAAAAAATAAATAATATTTTAAAATTTTTAGTCTTGTTAAAGTAATTTAGTAACTGTTATATTTTCCTTCTCATTTATATTAATTTTTTTTTTAAAATGGAGAAGAAGAAAAAAAATTATAAAATATCTGATGATAACGAGATTAGCGAAATTAATAGAACATCAAAAGATAGAATGGATCCTCTAGTAAAACTAAAAGAAGAGAGAGAAAAATTAATCCAGTGGTCTATTAAATTAAAAAATAATAGTTCTTCATTTCTAAGCTCAGATAAATTAGATAAAGATAAAAGTGAGAAATATTATTCTAGTGATGAATCTTATAACAACAATAAATATAATAACAAGCTGAATAACAATAGCGATAACAGAAAAAAAAAAATAGATAATGAAATAAATTATTATGAGGATAAAGAAGATGAAATAAAAGAAAATAATTTGAATTGTAATGATATAGTTAAAATTAGATTAAAAGGAAATATGGAAAATAAAAATAGAGTTCACATAAATTTTAGAGAAAAAGATTCTCTAAATGAATCATTAGAAGATGACCAATATTTTATGCTTTCAAATTACAAAGGAGGAGATGTTAAGTTAAATAGTAAATTAGAAAAAAATAAAAAAGGTATAAATAATTCAAATAAAGAAAATGAATGTGAAATTCCAAAAAATGAAAAGTATTTAACTGAAAATATTTTTGATAAAAAAAAAATTCTTAGTAAAGAATTTGATTATATTTCTAGCAATGATAGCTCCGCTGATATTACTCAGAAAACTTTTTCTTTTAATACTCTAAAAAAAGATATAAATTGTTATAATAATAATAATAAGATAAATAATTATACTAAAAATGTGTCTGATATACATATTAGGGAGCCTTTTTATAAAATTCCTAAAAATGAAAATAAAACAGGAAATAATTTTATTACGGGAAACGAAGAAAAGATGAAGAAAGAATTATATCCAAATAGCGATATTACGTTTGATGATTTGGGAAATAATAACTTGAAAAATAAAAAAAAAATAAAATTAACAAGAAAAAAAAAAAATGACAACAATAATATTCATTCTTTTAACTTAAAAAACCAAAATATAAATTATCTCAATGATATAAAAATTGAAAAAAATAACAATAAATCTTCTAGTGGCAGCATTCAAACATTTTTACCTATAACATCTTTAATAAATTCAACTGAAAATTCTTCATGCACAACAATATTTTCGAATAATGAAATTAATGAAAATAAGAAAATTAATAATGATAAAATAAAACATATAGAAGCAAAAAAAATGGCAAGTTTATTAAAAGAAAAAGTAAATCTATTGGAAAAGAAAAAAGAAATTTTAAATGATAAAATGAATGATTTACATGATAATGTATATACCTTAGTGGATTCTAAGCAAAGAGATAATTTAGCAATTCAGCATTATGAAACGTTAATAAAAAACTTAGAAACTAAATACAATAAATTATTTAATATGTATCAAGAATTAGATGAACATCGTATTTCCTATGTTGAAGCTTATAGAGAAAAACAAACCAAAATAGAAAATTTATGTGCTATTATGCAAATTAAAAGTGAAGAAAATCTAAAATTAATACAAGAAATGAATATTATTAATAAAAAAGTTGAAGAGTTACAAGGTCACATTTACGAATACACAAAAGATATTGAAGAAAAAGAAATTACGTTAAGTAAAAAAAAGGAAGAAAACATTATGTTAAAAAATTCATTAGACAAGGCTAATAGTGAAATTGAAGAATTAAAAAAAAAATTAGAAAAAAAATCAAAAGAATTAAATGAAATGGCAGAAAAATATAATTCTCTACAAGAAGAAAATGAAAATATAAAACTTAAATATAAAGAAACTGAAGATAAATATGGTGATATAAATAATTTTTATTTACCCAAAATAGATAATTTGCAGTATATTATTAATAAAATTCTACAAATTTTCAAGTTAAATGACGAAAATATTTTAAATTATTCTAATTTTTTTAAAGAAAATGCTAGAATTATTGAAGAAAAACTTAGAAATAATAATAAGAAATATGAAGATATAATTCTTTTATTAGATAGTAATTTAATAGATCCAATTATAAATGTAGTTAAAGAAAGAGAAAGTGAGTATAAACAACAAACAAGAGACATGGAAAATAAATTTGATGATGAATTACTAAAGATGTACGAAAATAATATCAACAATATTGAATTAGCTAAAAACCAAATTGATCAATTTAAAAATAAACTGGCATCAGCAATTCTTCAAAGAAATAATACCAAGAACAAAGCTTTACTATTGTCCCATGGTCAAGGGCGTTTAAATAATAAATCAGTAATCAGAGAATTAAAAAAAATGAATACAGGAACTTTAATTTATAAATGCAAGTATTACACTTTTAAACATAAACCCGTTTTAATATACATGAAAATTGTTGATAACAAATTTATTACATGGAGTAAAAATACTAAAGGAGAAAAAGGATTTAAGAAGAAAAAATTAATAGACATTAAGGTTTAAATTACACATATAACTTAAATATTTTTATAATTTTACATAATTACTATTATATATATATACATCATTTTATATGTATATTATTTTTTTATATATTTAAAATTTTTTTTTTAAATTTTCCATATAGGATGTTATATCAATAGATTTCGGTATAAACAGTAGACCTGTGTATTGGCTCATAGAAAAACAGAATAAAAAAAAACTAGAAAAAAAAAAAATAGAATCTAATCAATTTTACGATAATGAATACCAAATTGATCCTTATAAGTGTTTCACTTTATATACTAAGAAGAGAGCTTATGATTTTTTTTCAGATGATGAAGAAGTAATTGCTACATGGGTAATAGGTCTTGGTGTACTATGTTATGAATACACTAAGAGTCCTAACATTCAGTCAAGATCAGAATTTATCATTAAAAAAGCTCAACTGAAATTAAAATTATATTGTATTAAAAATAATATAAATTATACTATATTGTGGAAAGATGCTATCAAAAAAACTCAAAAACAAATTTCTAAATAATTCTCCTTTATTTATTTCAATTAATAAAATAAAAAAAGTATATTTTAAACAAAAAAAAAAAAAAAAATACCTTCAGTATTTAAATAAGAATAAATAAAGAGTATAATCACATAAATATATATATATATATAATTTATAATATTCCCATTTTTTTTTTTTTGAAAAATAAATTTTTTTTTTTGTAAATATTAAAAATTGTTTTTTCTATACATGATTATCAAAAATCATTCAAATGATCCTTTAACATTTTGAGATGAATGGTGTTAAAAATAAGTGCTTAACAATTATATATTAAAATATTGTTTAGTTATTTTTTTAAATATATATATATATATATTTTTTTTTTAGAATTTCTTATTTAGATAATGTTTAAAATTATATATATTTAAATATCAAAAAATAATAAGTTAGATATAAACAAAAAATTAGGTGTATTCAAACATTCGTTTACATTTATAATTTATAAAAAAAAAATAATGTAGATTCTAAAAATATTATTTTTCTTTTTTTTTTTTTTTGTATTCCTTCGTTATTTTTAATATTTACATTTTAAAAACTTTTATGCATTTGTAATTTTTATTAAATTAAAAAAAAAAAAAAATGATAAATTGAAATTGCAATGTTTTTTACAATAAAATTTAATTCTTCTATTAATATCAATAAATATTTATAATTTATGATTTATATTTTTATATATTTCCACTTCAATAATTGTTTATTTTTAAAAGGTAAATTTTATTTTTTTTTTTTTTTTTTGTTAAAATATGAAAAAAGAAAAACTAAAAATAAATAAAAATATAAATTATTTTTGAAAAATTTAGAAATTTTTTATTTATTTCATAATAAAAATAAAATTCAAAAATAATACGAATTTTTTATATATATATTTTATATATATTTTAATTTTAAAAAAAATGGGTTTTCATATACAAAATTACATTGCCATGATGGGCAGAAGTATAAATCCTAAAACTTGGAGAAAGTTATGGATAAATTACAAAAATAAACAAATAACACATTTATATAATGATGTAGCTGAATTTACTAATAATCAAATAGCTCAAGTTGTTAGAGTGTAAGTTTTAATATTAAATTTTACAATATTTTTCTCATATACATAATATAAAAAAATATATAATTGTAATTTTTTTTTTTTTTCCTATAGTTATCAGTACAGATATTGGTGGTGGGCAAATCCTTTTGGTATGGGTTTAATATTTTATTTAGGATATAAAGCTTGGTATATGATTTATATGAATCATAAGCAAAGGAAAATTGCACAAGTTGTTGCATCAGCATATGGGCAAGGAGGTCAATGGCTTAATCCCGTACCTAAATAAAACAAAATATATTTCTATTTTTTTATTTTATGTTTTTTATAATATCATACTCATTTATACTACTTTTTCTTGTATTTTATTATTTACCTGTTCATTTTTTTGTTTATAATTTTATATTTTTCTTATTTTTTGAACAAATAAATATGTGAGATTCTTTTGTATTTATTTGTTTTTTAAAAAAAATGTTATTTTAAAAAAACAAAATTTTTTAGTGATAGTTGAAAAATTTTTTGAAAATTAATTATAACCAAAATTTTTTTAATTTAAATACTCCTCAAAATATTGATACAACAACAAAAAAAAAAAAAAAAATATTTCTATAAATGAAAATTAAAAATAATTGTAATAGAAATATAAAAACCAACAAAAATAATAATAAAAAAAAAAAATCTTAAATTTCACAAGCACTTCATTTGTAACTTAATGCAATAAAAGAAAGAAAAGAAATAGACAAATAATTGAATCATAAATATATAAATAACCTTTTAAAAATTCATTTATAATTATTATTCATTTAATTATTAATTATATTATCTTATTTATTTTCTTTTTTTTTAAACATACAATTAAATCTAATTTTACTATACAAAATAGTAAAATTTCATTAAAAAAAAAAAAAAATAATAATAATTAAATAACTTCTTTTTTATCTTTAAGAAGCATTATTCATTAAGATAATTTAAATAAACAAGAGATTAAATAAAAAAATACAATTTTTTTACACTTTTTTTAATAGTTTTAGAAATTATAACTTAAATTTTCCTTTTACATTAATGATCATTGATTTATTATTGTTATTAAATAGAGCTATTAATATTATGTCTAATTTTTTATACTTATATACAGTCATTAAAATTATCGTGTATTTTTCATTTAAATATTTTAAGATTTTAAGAAGCTTATATTTCATAGATTCTTTAAATTTTGTTTACTCTTTTTTTTTTTTTATGATGAAAAACTTAGTTATATAAAATTATATTTTGAATAATATTCCTAATATTGTTATTTTACAAATGTATATTTTAGGATAAGGTGTAATGGAAGAGTTTTCTTGTGATATAAATATATATTTACTTAAAACATATTTTATAAACTTCCTTTTTACTAGTTCACAGAATTTTAATTATTTAATATATGCTGACATTAGTTTTTTTATTATTATTATAAATAATTTACATTTTATAATTAATAATATCATACTTTAAATCTTTATTGACTATATTATTCATTAGATGACTGTCAACGAAGTTGTTATTACTTATATTATTTACTAAATTACTATTAGTTCAATTTTGATTGCTTATTTTGTCAATTAAACGTTTATTTTATAAAATGTAATTACCTATATTATTCATTGAATTATTATTATTTAAATGATGATTATCCATATTAGTTATATTAGTCATGATTGGTTTCCCATTACTGATGTAGCATAAACTTTGATTATTAACATTGCCATTAGGTAGTTGGTTATTATTTAAATTAGTGAAACTACAATTAACTGAATTTTTTTTATTTGGATTATTTTGAACTAAATAATTTTTATATAAATTTTCACTAAGTACGTTGTTGCAACTAGAACTATTTTTAACTGCAGAAGCACTACTGTTGTAACTCATATTTCTATTCACTAAAATACTATTTATATCATTATTTTTCAAATTATGATTAACTAAATTATTACTTAAATTTTGATTATTTATATTAATTGTACTAAATGCATTATTATCATAACACATTCTGCTTAAACAATTATTATTTATTAAATTATAATTAGCCATGTGTTGATCATTTAAATTTTTATGGCTTGCAGGTGTAGATATAATTGACTTTTGATTAATCATATTTCCATTAAAAATATTTTTATTTATTAGATTATTGTTGTTATAAGTTTTATTAGTTAAATGATTATTATATGAGGTTTCATTTTTATTTAAGTTGTCATAAATAGTGATGTTGTCATTTTTATTCAATTGATAATTTCTTAAAATGTTTATACCTGAATTATTCAAATTATTCTTTTTTTTTTCATTAGCATGAACATATTTTATTATATTTCCTCCTCCATTCAAACAAAAAGAATTATCTATTCCATTATTCCATAATGAAATGTTAGGAGCATTGCTGTTAACATCTATACGTGTGTTAACAGGAATATTATTAGCAATAGGAATACTATTATTAATAGGAATATTATTGGTAATAGGAATGCCATTATTAACAAGAACACTATTAGTAATAGGAATGCCATTATTAACAGGAATACTACTAGTAATAGGAATGCCATTATTAACAGGAACACTATTAGTAATAGGAATGCCATTATTAACAGGAATACTATTAGTAATAGGAATGCCATTATTAACAGGAATACTATTAGTAATAGGAATGCCATTATTAACAGGAATATTATTAGTAATAGGAATACTATTATGAGTAAAGGCCATATTACAGGTACTATTTCCGTTATTACTGGGGACTTTAATATTACTAAAAATTTCATTATGAATGCTATTATTCTCATTTTGATAATGAATTGTGTTATTATTATTTAAATTATATAAAGTACCATATGAATTTATGCTTTCATTATTATTTAATGAAGAATATGGTGTATTCACAACTTTACTATTATTAGTTTCATTTTTAATCTTATTTAAATTAGTTGTAGATATTTTAGAACCTTCTTCATATAAAAAGCTTATATTTTTTTTTTCATTATTAATATTATCGAATATATTATCCTTAGAATCATTTATGCCTTTACGAGGTGAAGGAATATCAGAATTTTCTATGTTACTATTATAAATGTCAGTTTTTTTTTTAATATTTATATTTGACTCTATTTTTTTTGAATTTGTTTTTGAATTTTTATTTATTTCATTATCGTTTTCCAGATAATAATTTAACTGATTTTTCATATATTCATTTGCCTTAACTATACCTACAATACCATTAAGCGAATTTCCATGCGAGCTTTTATTATTATCATTATTCATACTATATAAATGATGATTTGTTGAATTTATTTTGTTTTTTGTGGAATTTTTATCATTTAATATTTTTAAATCATTTAAATTAAATAATTCTGGAAATTCTGATACATTTAAATTTTCATTTGTCTTTCTCTTTGTTTGAGTTATAGGATTATTCTCTTTGTTTCTATTACTTTCATAAATGCTTTTTGTATTTATATTTTCTTCATAGCTTATTACTTGAGTTGGATTTTCTTTTTCTACTATTTGAATTACATCACTTTTTAATGAATTTTTTTTATCTGAGCTAATATAAGGTATTCCTCTATCTTCTTCATTCGGTAATATGCTATAGTTTTTACTAGGTGTTGTTTTCTCTTCTATTTCATAAGAACTTGAATTATTATTTAAAGACTCTTCATTATTTGTCCTTTTCATTTCATATAACATATTATCATTCAATGAAATACTTTCTTTAAAATTATCTTCTTTATTAATGTTTTTATAAGAATATACAGTATGATTATCGCTTATTTGTTTTGAATTAATTTTTTCTGAATTAAAATTTTTTGTCGACTTATTTAGAGAATTTGTATTTACTAAATCTAAATTAATACTATCATTATTTTCAGATTTTTTTATATAGGAATAAAAACTTTTTGATAAAATTTCATTTTCTTTATTAAAATACTCTCCATTATTAGAAATTCTTTTTATATTTGAATTAGAAGCATGAATATTTAATCCTTCATTTTTTCTTCTTGGATTTTTTACTTCTCTTTTCTTGGAATTTAAGCTATAATTACTCTCAATAGGGTTATTAAAATAATCATTCATACTTGTTTTTATTTGGTTGTTAATCTCTATTTGTGATGAATTGAAATTATTATTTATTTTACTATCATTTTCATTTGATATCACTTGCGATCTTGTATCATCTTCAACTATATTAAAACTAATGTTATATTTTGAATTATTCTTATTTTCATTTATATTTTCAAATGTATTATTATCCTTTGAATTTCTAGTTTTATATGTGTTCTTAGAATTAATATAATTCTTTGAATAATTACTGTTTCTTTCAGAAATATTATTATTTTTTTTTAAATGTAAACTTCTTGAATCTTTTGAAATATTATTATTAGAATGATTTATTGTTTGATTCATTTTGGTTCTATATATTTCTCTCAAGTTATTCATCTTCATACTTTCATGAAAGGTTGAATTTTCATTTTGATCTGAGATGTTATGAGCATTTATTAGCTTTTGTTTATTTTCATTACTTATATATGAGGAAATACTCACATTATTATCTTCGTATATTTTTTTTTTTTTGATATCATCATTTTTAATATTTTCCATACTTCTATATTTTCTGTTTGAATGATCATTTCTATTATGTGACTGAATTTTACTTTCATTATCATTCTCTGGATTTTTTTTGTTACACTGATGCTTTCTTCTTTTTTGTGCATCAACAATTTTTGGTAATAGAGCACTGAGACCCTTTTTATAAGATAGTCTTTCTACATAAAATAAATTGAAATTATTTTCTGATTCACTTTTTGAGTATAGAGATTCGTCACTTTTACAATTAATAATTTCATTCCTTTTTTTTTTAGAATTTTCACTAGAAAATCTCCTATTAAATGAGCCTTTATAATTTTTTGTACTTTCATTTGCATTATTATTTTTTGAAAATCCGCTATTATTGTACCTATCATTTAATTCATATATTTCCTTTTTATTGTTATTTGGAAGAATATCGCAGTTTTTATTTGATCTATGATCTTCTGATGAATGAAAATAATTTAGAGAATTATTATTTTCATCTATATAATTTCTTATATAATTATTTTTGTCTTCCCGAAGATTACATGATTTACTTCTTTTAAATGTATTTAAATAATTATCAGGTAATGATTCATTTTTTGTATTAACGCTAACATTATTATTGTAATGACAATTATAATTTTTTTGCAAATTATTATAATCATTATTTAAATTATCCATATTATTATAATCAGTACTAAAATAATTTTGCTTTTTTCTATTTTCTCTTTTGGTTGAACCTGTTATACTCCTTTGTGACATTGTTCTTTTTATTTTTTGTAATGTTTCTTCATCATATTGTTTTCTTGAGGTACATGATGGACTTATATAATTGGATTCTCTTTTCAAATTTCTATCATCACTAGTTCCATTACAATCATATAATGACTCAGTTATTTCATCCCTCAAATTTAATTTATAATTTTTACTTAAATTATTTTTATTATAATATTCAGAACTTACTGTATAATATCCCTTTTTTCTGTTTTTCTTTTCAAGCAATTCAGAAGATTTTGTGTTCATCATTGATATCTTATCTTTATTTAGTAGAGAACCGTTTTCAGTTATTTCTGCATTATTTTGTTTATTATCTTGATTACATAGATTTAACACATTATTACTAGTTTTCATATACTCTGAACTATTATATAAAAAGTTACTTCCATTATTTTTTTTCTTATGATTCATATTATTAGGTGATATATTACATTTAATGCTTTTTTGTTCTTTATATTCACCAGTTATTTTTTTTTGTGGTAGATTAGTACTACTGTAATAGCTATTCCCATAACTTTTATTATGTTCTATTATATTTCTATTAGTCTTCGAGAAATTAGAAAAATTTTCCGTACATTCCAAATTAATGTCTTTTTCGTAACTTCTATTTTTTTTTGATTTTCTGGAATTCAAATCTTCAGTTGAAAAATTACTTTTTTTTAGAAAATTATCCACATTCATGTATTTTTTTTTATTTTCATATGTCGATTCAATAGTATTTTTTTCATATGGTAAATTTATTGAAGATTCATTTCTTTTATTTTGAAAAGAAATATCTTTGTTTACACTATTATTATGCGCACTGTATAATGAGTCATGCATTTTCTTTTTTTCTCTGTATAATACTACATTCGAGTCATTGTCATAATTGCTACAATTGTCATAATCTTCATTATTTAAATAATTCTTTTTAATATTTTTCAGTGAACTACAGTCTTCTGGAAATGAAACTAATGATTGGTCAATATTTTTTAACTGTGAATATTCCCTTTTTGTATTGTTAATCATTTTTTCATGGGGTATATTTTTATCTTCTTTTCTATTATTCATAAATTCACAAAACTTCTTTGATCCTTTTAAATAAGGAGTTTCTTTATAAATACCATTACTGTTTGTTCTTTTACTTCTGATAAACTCATCCTTATCATTTGATTTTATTTTTAATTTTGGAGAATCAATTTTCCTGTTATAAAGCTCTTCATCATTACATGCATAAGGTACTTTCGAACTTGATTTTTCGCTTATATAACTGTCTACTTTATCCAATGTGTTATATTTGTAAATTTCATATGTATTTACATACATGTTATTATTATTTATACTTTCTTTAGATTTTATACTACTATTGTTTTCATTATCAAGTTCAGATGTAAAGTAATTGTTCTCTTTACTATCCCTGCTATTATTGTTAAATTCTTTTTCTTTTATAATATTTTCTTTTGCATATGAATTATTATAAATATT
Organism: Plasmodium relictum; assembly: GCF_900005765.1. Taxonomy (NCBI): domain Eukaryota; phylum Apicomplexa; class Aconoidasida; order Haemosporida; family Plasmodiidae; genus Plasmodium; species Plasmodium relictum. The sequence continues at coordinate 1,455,606 of NC_041687.1, read as the reverse complement.
CTTATTATATGCTCTTTTATTATCATTTGTATTGGTATAATTAGAATTACTATTTAATTTATTACTAATATTATCATTTATATAATCTTTGTTAGAGTTCTTGTTAGAATTTTTTGAATATGCACTAGAATTTCTATCATTGAATGAATAAGTCTCTATTATTTTTTCTGATGAATGTTTGCTTCCTAAAATAGAGTGTTTACAAATATTGTTATGCATATCATCTAAATTTTCTCCAATTATATTTTCATTATTTAAAGATTTCACAATATTTTGTTTGCTCTCATTTCTAAGATAATGATGTTTGGATAAATTTTTAAAAACTTTACGATTTTGTGACTTTATTTCAAAATCATTATTAAAATTAGTATTGATTTCAGAATTATAACTTGATTCTCTATTATTTTTTTCATTATTCTTCCTTAAACATTTATTTGTTGAATAATGGCTATATTTAGAATTCATTTTACCTATTTTTGAATAGTAATGAGAACTACTATCTTTATTGTTTGTTATATAGCTTCTTTTTGAATTAACTGATGATTTTTTTTTATTTATTTTGGAATTTTTCTCAGGACAGAGACTATGTTGTACTTCAATATTGTTAATGTTAGATATACTTTGTGATTTATTTGAGAGTGTAGACAACTTTATTTTATTACTTTTACTGTTTGGAATTTTAGTTTTTGATTTTTTAATTTCTTCGTAGTCTTCATCTGTTAAAATATTTGAAAGTTCTGAAGATTGTAAACTTTCTCCTTTCGACGAACTACTACTATAATCTAAGTTATTTATACCTTTAATTTTTCTTCGTGAAATTTTTCCTAATGATATGTCATTTTTTTCTTTTTCTATAAAGTCATCACATGAACAACATTTAGTTTTACTTTTTTTGATACTATTTAAATAATAATAACCATTTTTCTTATTTTCATCTATTATTTCACCGTTTCTTTTATTTTCTGTTTCTTTATGTTTAAAATTATGCACAGTGTTTGTTCTATTTTTTGAGGAATATATACTGAATCCATAAGGAGATTCGTTTGATACTTTTTTTGTATTGGATTTTTTTTTTTCAAATGAATTAGATATTGCCTTATGGCTGCAATTACTACTTCCATCAATTTTTTCTTCAAAAATGCTGTTGATGCTACCACTTGAATAATAATCATTATTGTCTTTAATTGCTTTATAGTCATAAAAATTTTCACTTTTTGATCTTTTACTGTTTTTTTTTTTTATTTTCATTGAGTGAGTATTATCTTTAAAATTTTTTTTTGCATATATGTTTTTTTCGTCTATCTCCCTATTTGGGTGATTGTTATAATCGTTGTTGTAATCACTTTCATTGCTGCTACTTTCCTTATTTTTCAAAGTTATTGCCTTATTTAATTTATTTTTTAATGAACTTTTGGTTCTACTTTTTCTTGAATTATAGTCAATTATTTCATTACTGTTCTTGTATCCATTTTCATACTTGTACGAATTTATTCCACTTCTATTTTTTTTATCTTCTATTTCTAATAATCTATTATGATATACTTTATTTGATTTTACTTGTTTTAAGTCACAATAATTTCTTTTATTTTTTTTCGAAATTTGGGAAGATTTATGCATTTTTTCACAATTTATCTTATTATTTGTATCAGATAACTTGTATTTATTATTCATATTATATTCTAAAATATTACAATTTTCCAAATTTGAATTTGTTTCATCTGAATTTAAATGATATTCTGAATCGTAAATTTTGGATTTTTTATGAAAACTATATTTCTTAGAATTATTATTTTTATTTTTTACAGGATTTTCTTTATTATTTTTTTCTTCTTTACATAATCTTTTACAATCTGAAACTATAGTCATTGTTCTCAAGTTTCCATATTTTTCTTTACTATCTACTGAATGATCACAAATAGGATAATCTTGAGAATTATTATGGATATAATTTTTACTATACAGACGTCTTCTATTTCCCATATAATTTTCAGTATCTTCTTTTGAATTTTTATCTTTTATTATTCTATAATCTATATCACTTTTCATATTTCTATGGTTATTAATATCGCCATACAAAATTATTTTTTTATTAGATGATTTTATTTGATTTGAAAAACTTTTCTTAATTATCTTCTTATCACTATCATTATTATCAAAATTACTTATCCTGCTACTTTTTTTATCTTCTACTTGTACATATGACTTGTTAATTTTACAATTATCTATATTATTATTTATATGAAAAATGTCATTTTCTAAATTCTTCCTAGAGTTTGAAGAAGTTTTATGTAATTCCCTTGTATGACTTTCATTAAAAGCTTTTTCACATTTATCAAAACTGTTATTGTTAATTTTATCATTTGTTGCTGACATTTTTAATAATTTTTTTTCTTCGTCACTGTTTAAGTTCTCATTTTCTTTTATACTATCTTTTGATATTTTCTTTTCTTTCTTTTTAAGATTAATTGAAGAATTCCTATTTTTTTTATTCTTTTCATTATATAAACAACTTTTATCATTATATGCATATTTTAAATTAATATCATTTCTTAGTGAATTATCACAGACTCTTATATTATTTTCGTTATATGCAATTTGAGAATTTTTTTTATCTAAACCTAAACGAGAATTTTTATTATGGTATTGATGATCAGAATTATAATAATTTATGTTCCTATAATTGTTATGATTTTTCTGGAAGCTGTTATCTGTACTATTGTCTCCATAACAAAATTTTATTTCATTTACATCTTGTTTCCTTTTTATAATATTTTCATTATTGAAATTTGAATTATAAATATTTTCTTCATTCTTCTCTATATGATTACTATAGTTACTTAAAGGTATAGATATTTTGGCTCTCAATTTTTTATCTTGATTAGGAAAATTATTTTTGCTTATGTTTTCCTTATTAAAACAACTAATATTATGATCACACAATGGCATTTTATTACTATTAATTTCACCTGAAATATCATCTAAATATTCTTCTTTATTTCCTTCGTTACTTCTTATTTTTAGGTTAATTTTATTATTTGTTTTGTTGTTATTGTTGTGCTTTTTCAAGTCATGGAAATTATAAGAATTGCAACTATTTAAACCAAGTTCCTTATATTTCATATTTTTTATATGATTACTGTAAAAAGGATCATACATTGTATTTCTTTTAATGTATGTTCCATGTCTGTTGGTTGACAACGTTTTTCTATTTATTCTATTACTCAAACAATTCATATGATTATAAATGCATCTATTATTCATATATCCTCCATTTGTATCCATATTACTACTACTTATATATTTTGATGTATTCAAACTTGTTGGATTAAAATAATTAAGTCCCTTATTATTTTCATATATTCCATATGGATTTATATTAGAAATTTTTATAATTGCTTTATTTTTCATTCTATTATCTAAGTTTCCAACACTCTTAAACCTAACAAACGGTTTTAAATTTATACCATTAAAATCACTTCGAAGTAATGTTTCATGTGGGGTTCTACGTCTATATAATACATTATTAGTTGGTTCGGCATTTAAATATTCATTTGGAAAAATCATTGAATGAGTATCAAATAATAATTTATTATTTTTTTTTTTATTATGCAACCCATTTTTATATATATCTTCCATTTTCTTTACTATATTTTTAATAAAAGATTTATTTTTTTTTCCTGATCTTAAATTTCTTGGACTTTCTAAATTCCAATCTTTTTGTATTTTTATACGTATTTTATCCCTTTTTGTATTCATATTTTTAAATTTCGGTGTAACGCATTCAGTGATTATATTTTCGGGTTCACATTTTCTGTATTCATCACTGTTTGGCTCATTATAAATATTAGTTGTCCCTTCACATAGTGAAGATGTATTTTCATTGGTATCACAATTAATAAACTTTTTTTTTAGTTGTGTCATTGTTAATAAACAAATTAGTTTTATCTATTTTCTATATCTTATTATTATTATTTTATATTTTATCTATTTTTTTTTTTTTTTATATTTATTGTTGGTTTTTATTTAATAAAAAAAAATATATAATTATGCTAAGAAAAAAAAAAAAATTATATTTCATAATTTAAGACATAAATACGAAACGTATCTATAGATACATATGATATATATATTTATGAAGTATTTTTGACAATAGAATTTTTTTTTTCTTTTTTTAAATTAAAAACAACATATACTATAATTAGTATTTTTAACAACTACAAAAAAAGACAAAAAAAAAAAAAAATTAAATAAATATATTTATTTTGTTTTATAATTAAAAAAAATACATGAATTTAACTATCTTTTTTAGAACAAATTAAGACATTTTAAAATACTTATAAACATAAAACATTTTTGAAAAACGAAACATATTATTTTCATATTTTTTTTTATAATATTATATCTTAATATTATATATTATCAATAAATTAATCATAAATATCAAGAAAACAACAATTATGACAAAAAAATTAAAAGGATTTGCTTTATATTTAAACAAAAAAAAAAAAAAAAAAGTTATTAAAAGGAAATATTAAAAAAAAATTATATCAATATATGTAGGGAATATTTAATTAAAATTGAATTAAATAACTAATTAGTGTATTTATTTTACTTTTTTTTTTAAATATAATAATTTATAGAATTTTTTTTTTTTTTTTAAGTACACGCTCTTTTTATGATACAAATTTTTTATTTAAAAAAAAAAAAAAATAAAAAACAAATATATATTTTTATAGAATATAAAATATTAAGTTATTTTTTTGGATATATCTTATTCTAATTATTTAAAATTTTTTTTATTATTGTGTTCTTTAAGCATAATAATTTATTCTACATGGAGAGTGATGTTGTAGAACAAAATTTTAAGAGCCAAAAAAAATTACTATTTTTTTGTATTTCCATGTATAATTTATGTGTAAATGAGTAAGTTTATTTAATAATAATTGCATATAGTTGTAGTTATAATAAAATTGAATGTGATTCTATTGAGGCAATTACCTTTTTTCTGAGATTCTTAGAGATTTATTGTTATCTTTAATTTTAGTTTAATTCTTGTGTATTAACAACACCTTTTAAATATATATACATACAGATGTAAATTTATTAAAATATAATATTTTCTATATTAAAAAATTGAATAATATGATTTATTTTTAATTTTTAATATTATTTTTAATCATATAATATTTTTCTCTATATATTTACTTTTTTTAATACAAAATTTTTTTACTAAACAATGAAATACTAAATTAAAAAAAATTTTAATTAATTAAGATAGAAAATACTATAATACAAATATATATATATATTTTTTTTTTTTTTTTTTTGTAAATATGTATTTTATTCCTTTCAAAAAACACTTAAAAAATAAAATTGTTACAAAAATAACACTATGTTAATTTTAATTGGTTGAATATAGATAAAAATTTATATATTCAATATAAATAGAATAAATATTATATAAATAAATTTAAAGTATTTTTAATATTATATAATAAAAATGAAATTTTTAATATTTTTATGAATAAAATATATGGAATAACTAAAGTCATAATGCAACTTTTTTTTTTATAATATTGTAGGCACATAAAAATTAACCAGCTGTAATAAAATATTAAAAATAAACATAATAAAATTAAAAATAAAATAAATAAAATTTACACCGGAATATTTTTACTATGTAAAAAACAAAAAAATTCTAAATTTTAGTGAACCCTTTTTTTTTAATTTTAAAATGGAGAATATTACTTTTTTTTCTTATATAAATAATAAACATCATATAATAATGTTCTTGTTTTATTAAAAATATTAAGAACATATAGATTTTAAGTATTTTAGAAAACAGTAAACATTTTATTTGTGAAAGGTATACTTTAAGAAATTAATTTAATGTAAAGGTAAAAATTAATATATTTTAAAGATAATTTTATATATTGTTTATTTCATATAATTTAAATATTTAAATTTTTTCATTAATTTTTTGGATTTCATCTTAATACTAATGAAAATATAATTTGCTTTATTTTTATGTTTTTAAAAGATTAAATCCAATATTCGTATTATACTCAAACGATAAATATATAAAATATTACTAAACAAAAATTAAAATCTTTTATTTACAATAATTGTAATTGATTCAAATAATTTTGTGGTAATCACAATAATATATATATAATAAAATAAATAAAAATAATAATAAATAAATGATATTAGAACTCTTAGAAAACAAAAAGAAAATAATGATATGATACAAATATACAAATAAACCTAAAAATATATATATATATATATATTAAATAAATAGATTGTTAATATCTTCATTTTATATATTGTACATATAAACTTTATTTTATAAACTTTCAGAAATATTAACTATTTTTTTAATTTAATCTTTTTTATATCATTTTTATTAAAAATTAGCATTTAAACAAGATTTAGATAAAAATTAAGGATTATAACAAGTCATGTTATTAAAATATAAAATATGTTACTCAACATATTAATATTTTACTTAATTTTTATATCTATGAAAAAAATAATATTTTAAAGAAACATATTTAAATATTAGACAAATTTAAATTTTATTCTTCTATTTTCTATTTTATTTTTTAGTTAATAATTTTCATAAATGTTTTCATCATATTCTTTTTCTATGTAATCACCGTAATACTTGTTATCTGGTGAATCATGATATTGCATGTTTTTATTTGGTACTTGATAATTTTTGTTATTAAAATTATAATGTCTATTAAAATGAGAATATTTACAATCGCATTTTTCTTTTTCATTTTTTTGATAATTATCATTTTCACTTGAATTGTTTTGGCTTGAACTACTTGCATTTGAGCATTTTTTACCCATATAATCTCCTGAAATATCTTCGTCTGAATAATTTTTTGAATTTTTATTTATGTTGTTTTCACATTTTTTTTTCGAATAATTTATCCTTAAATTATTATTGTATTTTTTTTCATTATATAAACTATTTTCTTCGTAACTATTTGAATCATTTTCATCATATACACTATCATAATCAAAGTAACCTTTTTTTCTGTTTAAATTTACATTTTTATAATTTAGTTCAACAAAGTTTCTTTGTTCGTTACTATTTTTTTTATTATTTGTTCCACCGCTATTATCATTAAAATTGTTTTTAGAATATTTTTTTGCATACTCTTTTTCATAAATTTCATTTTCATTTAATTTATTTTGACTACTTATTGATGATATACTATATGAACTATTATTAGATTTATAATTTGATTCTTCATATTTCTTGCTGTAAATTTTTTTATAAGATGATGAACTAAAACTATTTGCTTCCTCATTGTGACATTTTTCTTTTTTTTTTGTTTTAAGTTTAATCTTGTATTTTTTTATAGGTTCTTCCGTATTTTTATTGCTTACGTTCTTGTTTAAATAGTTTAATTTTCCTTTTTTATTATTTTTATTTATTTGATTTGAAAAATTTGATCCATCTGAAGATATTTTATATTTTTTTACTGTGACTACAGTTTTTCTAGTTTTCTTTTTGTTCAAATTATTATTATCCTCCCATTCCGTTTCTGATTTTTCATTAGAATTTTCATATTCTTCAGATGATTCTACACATTTATTTATAGTGTATCTTTCTTTATTTCTATCACATATGACGTTATTTAATCTCACCTGAATTCCCTTTTTTCTGCTTTTGCTTTTATTTGTATCATTATTTGAGATTTTATCATTTAATTTTTTCCTATATTTAAATAAAATACCTTTAGATTTATCTTCGTCGTCATTTCTTTTAGATATTGTGGCAAAAAAACCTGATGTATCATTTAAGTTAGATCCTTCATCATCTGAAATAATAACATCTACTTTTCCTAAGCTTAATCCTTGTTTACTTTTATTTTTGTTTTCATATATATATTTATAATCTTTTATAGCATATGGTATCTTTGATAATTTTATCACTGCTTTCCGTGGTTCACTTTTTTTTGCTTTTTCTTTTTTATATGATTGCATAAATCCTGTTATAGGTTTTAAATTTAATTTATGAAAATCACTAACGGGGTTACTTTTTATGCGTAATGAATTTTTACTTTTAAAATAGTTTTTATTTGTAACAGGAATATAAAAATATTCGTTTGGCAAAAATTTTGTAAAATATTTATTTGTTGTAGTGGTTAATGATCTGTTTTTACATTCATTTCTATGTTTATAGTATTTTTCTTTTACATTTTCTTTATAATTTTCGATTTTAGAGAACAGCTTAGACTTTTCTCCAAAGTTCCACCATCCTAATTTAAATTTATATTTATTTGTATCGTAATTAATGCAAGGGATGGTTGCCCCTTTAGGCCTATTTATAGTAGTTTTAATTGAAATTTTATCAATATTTTCATTCTTTTTATTAGTTATTTTTTTAATATTTGCATTTTCATTATTTGCAGGAATACATTTCCTATTTCTAGATGGTATTTCATGTTGTACTAAATTGTTAGGATTAAAATAATTATTTTTGTAGTATTTATTTTCATTAGAACTTATATTTTTATAATCAAAAATAATTCCATTATTTCTATTTATGTACATCATATATTCATTATTTGAATTTGGTACATTTTCATTATAAATATTTGAAGGTTGGTAAAAGCTCCTTTTCCTATATCCAGGTTTTAAATTATAACTCTGACGATTGTTATTTAAAGAATATTCTAATGGTACATTTATTTGTTGATTATTTTTAACAAAAGAATCCTTTCTATGTAAATAATTATCTTTTATTGGATTCATTTTTTTATTTGAAATGTTGATATTTAGAAGTCCATTATGTGGTATTTCTGACAAAAACCTTTTTCCTAAATTTTTTTTTTTTTTTTCTCTCTCTTTATTTTCTATATAACTTATGGAATCTGAAAAATTATTTTCTTCCTTTTTGTTTTTAATTAATTTTTTTATGTTAATATTTATATTTCCAATTTTATTTATTGAGTTTTTATGAAAAGAATTTTCTTTTCTTTTGTTTTTCTTTTTACGAATCTCTAATCCTACTTTAAATTTTTTTGTATTTTTAGCATTTTCTTCAAATGCTAATTTATTTAATTTTTTATCATATGAATAATTAGAAGTAGATAATACCTCTAGTTTTGAATTATCTATGTTTAATTTATTTTTCTTCTTATTACTCGTGTTACGTATTTTTCTATTTTTGTTTTTTGATGATTTATGATAAAATTTATCTGAGAAATTATTCAGATTTTTTTTTTTTTCATATATATTATCAGAAGATAAGTTTTTGTTGCTATATATACTAGTTTGTGAATTAGTCAATTTATTTATAAAATCATTCGAATTAATAGGTAAGTTACATATATTTCTATTTTTGTAAGTTAATTTTATATTTTCTTTATTTTCATTTTTTATGTTGTTTTCACAACTAGAATAACTGTATGATCTAAAAATATTTTCATCCAAGTTGTTATTTTTGTGGTATATAAAATTACATATATTGTCTTTTTTTTTCTTATTTATTTCACTTGAATTTAATTTACAAGAATTTTCAGTGCTATTTTTAATGTTTATTGTATCATCAAAATTTTTAAGAGAATCCAAAGATTGTTTTTGCACATTAACTCGTATAAATTTTTTATTTGTATTATTTATTTTATTTTTTTCTTTTAAATGGTTTTCACATAAGTCAGTGTCATTTATTTTTATTTTATGATTATTTTTAATGATACTATCTTTTGATGTATTTTTGCTTGAATTTTTTTTAAGAAATACACTTAAGTTTTCTGAATTTTTTTCATGAAAATCAACTTCATTCAAATTTTCTTCAGAAAATGTAGATGACAAATCTCTTTTATTTTCTATACCAACCAAAATATTTTTATTTCTTTTATTTTTCTGAATATTTTCAGGAAATTTTGAAAAAATACTTGAATTTTTTATTTTATTATTTTCATTATTTAGATTATTATTATTATCAATATATTTTTTTTTTAAATTTATATTCATTGGAAAATTAGTAGTATCTTGTGCAACATTTTTTTTTTTTTCTTTTCTATTATTTTCGCGCAACAACTGTACATATTTTTTTTTGTTCATTCGTAACTTTTTTTCAAAATTTTTTTCTATGTTGTCTTCACTTTCTTCTTCCATAAGAGATTTATTGCTTTTTCTTTCTTCTTTTTCAATTTTATAATCTTTTATTTTTATTATACTATCATCTTGTTTATTTTCATTTGCTATATTTGTCTTATTAATTTTACTTTTTTTTTTTTCGTAATTTTTATTTATTTCACTAAAATAGGAACTGTATGTCTCATGATAATCATTTTTATTTTCCTTATTATTTTCATTTATATGACATAAAGATGAGTCAGATGAATTTTTGTTTCGTTTATTTTTTATGTAATTTTTAACTTTCAAATTATTTTCTTTCATTAAATATGTGTACACATTTTTTTTTAAGCATATTAGTTTTTGAAGTTCAAATTTAATTTCCTTTAATTTTTTTTTTTTTTGCTTTTCCAAATACTGTATCTTAAGAAGCATACAGTTAGCTCTTGTGGCCTTGTCTTTTTGTTCTTTATATTTTTTTGATTCATTCACTAAAAAATAATTCATTTTTTCTTTTTTACGTTGAATTTCAATTAGTTTTTCTTCCTCCTTTTTTATGGATTTTTTGAGCATCTCTTTCTTATTTTTTATTTCATCAATTATTTTCTTTTTGTGTCTTGACAAATTCTCAATTTCATAATCAAAAGTTTTATCAAGGTCTCTAAAATAAAATGTATCCTTATTATTTTCATCTTCGTTTAATTCTAATTCTCTACATTTCATATTATTTATAAGATTACGCCTTTTCAATTTTTTTTCGATACTATATATACTGTTTTTTTCTACAGTATCTATGAATTTACCAAATAAAATTTGTTTATTTTTGCCCTTTATTTTATCATCGGAAAAATATGAAAAAATATTCATCCTATTATAAGGATCCAAAAAATGGTTATGTGAACTACGCCTTTTATTTTTATGTATTAATTTTTTAGGGTCTTTTCTTTTTCTATCAAGGTTATCATTAGGAAATACATTTTCTTTATCTTTTAAAATAATTTTATTTTCAAAATCAGAATTAGTAGCCTCCTTAGAAGAAATATATTCACCCATTTCCAAGGATTCATCAGTTATAGGAGTTTCACTGTAACAATGAGTACGGGTGTTAGAACTTTCATTTTTAGTAAGTGATGCTTTTTTTTTACTTAAATTTTTAAAGGATTCGTAATTTTCATTTTCTGAAAATATTTTATTTAATAAATTATTTTCATATTCGCTTTTTGCGTTTTTATTATCGTAATAATTTTTATCATAGATACTGTTCATTTTCTGGGGATTATTAATATAACTACAGCAACTTTTTTTATAATGATCGTTGTGATAATTCTTATTTGGATCATAAATAATTTTTTTGTTATTTTTGTTTTCTAAATGTGAATAATGATTATATTTTGAGGGAGATTTTTCATTTTCTTTTATATTTTCAAAAAAATTATTTATTTTTTTTAAGGATGGATTATTATAATTTCTATTATTACCATTATCTTTCATGCCTCCATTTGAGTGCATTTTATCTGAATTTAAAATAAAATTTTCTTTTTCATTTTTTATTTTATTTTCATAATCTTTAACTTCTCCATTTAAACTTCCTGTATTTTTAATCATTATATTTTTACTGCTTCTATTTATTTCTTTTTTATTAATTTCATGTTCTCTTTTATTTATACCTTTTTCAGAGTTTTCATTTACTAAATATCTAAATATATTAAACTTTTTCATTAAATAACTATGGTTATCATTCGATAACTCATATAATGACACTTCCTTTAATTGATTTTTTACATTATTATTATTGTTATTATTACTATTATTACTACTATTATTATTATTATTACTACTATTATTATTACTACTATTATTATTATTATTACTACTATTATTATTATTACTACTATTATTATTATTATTACTACTATTATTATTATTATTATTATTATTATTATTATTATTATTATTATTATTATTATTATTATTATTATTATTATTATTATTATTATTATTATAATTATCATTATTACTATTATTATTATTATTATTATTATCTTCATTATTATTATTATTAACATTACTTTCATTCATTTTTGATAGGTTTTTTTCTCCAATTTTTCCTTGTTTATTACTGTCTATAATAATATGGCGTAATAAAAACTTATGATCTTTATCATTACAATCAGTATTCAATAAATTTGCATATTCATTTAAAACACCTTTTGCAAATTTTATCTTTTTTAAAAGCATTAAATCTTTAGTATCTTCCTTATGTTTTTTTTTCAGTAATTTTATGTGATTTTTTATTAATTTTTTAATACTTTTATGATAATGTATTATATTTTTGTTAATTGCTTTTACATAAACTTCATTGCTATTATTATTGTAATTCGTTGAAGATTGATATGATATATTTGAATTATTTATTTCATTATCTATATCATTATTTTCTTTTTTGTTTTCCTGTTTTTCTTTTTCTAATTCTTCAACATAATTATTATTGTCTTCTTTTTTTAGTTCCTCAGATGATGATTTACTATTTAAACTAAATAAATTTAATTTACCCACTATTTCTTTGTTAATATTTTGATTATTCCTTGAATTATTATTTTTGATACAAAATTCATTTATATTTTTTGATGAAAATGAGAATGCACTTTCATTAGAATTATTCAAATGCATTTGTTTTTCACACACTTCTATAATATTCCCATTTAAGTTATTTTTACTTAAATTCTTTTTCTTTTTTATATCCTTATTACAACTGCTTATTACTTGAAAACATTCTTGATTATTAATAGGAAATTCTTTATTTTTATAAATATATCTATCAGTAATATTCATGGTTTTGTATTTATCATAATATCTATGAACTAAGTCTTCATTTTCTATATACACTTTGTTTTTATTTGTTTCTTCAAATTCGTCATCTGGACTTATAATTTCTGAATTTGAAAAAAAAAAATTATTATAATTAGATTTATTGGGTTTGCTTTTAGTAGAAACTTTATTTGAACTTTTAAAATTGTCGTCTAAGTTTTTTAATGTTTCATTGCAATATTCCTTCTTTTTTTTGTCTTCAACATTATTCTTTTTTTCTAATATGTCATTAGTACTATAATTTGAATTATTAAAATTATATTTAATTTTGTCTTTAAAACAATCTTTCGTGGAGTATTTTTTATTTTTATCAATTGAATTAAGCAATACATAAAAGTTTGGTGTACGTTTGTCTGAATTATGATTTCCTTTTTTTTTTTTTTTATCCGCAATAAAACTAGATGAATAACTATTTGAACTTGTGCTTTCTTCATATGCAATTTTTTTATCTAGTGATATACTATTATTATTTTCATGTGGATTTAAAATTTTATTCATTTTATGTTTTTTTTTACTTAACAAATTATTTTCATAATTATTATTTGTTTGTAAATTCAAAGGATAATTACTATTTTCTTTTTTATATCCATTTTTATTTTCTATAATATTTTTTTCTATATTACAATGTTTTTTTATTTTCTCATTTTCTTTCTTTTCCTTCTTTTTTTTCTTTTTCTTTTTTTTCTCTTCTTTCTTGATTTGTTTTTCTTCATTTATAATTTTATTTTGATAATCCCTCCTTTCTTTTTCTTTTAACAATATCTTATGCTTTTCATCACTTAAATTTTTTTTATCGTATCTTTCACCTAAGTATTTATTTACTTCAGAAAATAAAATGTTCGCCCTTTTATCTACTTTTTTTTTTTTTTCAATATCTGAAGATATTTTTTTTAGAAGTTTTTTATTTTCCCTAATATTGTATAAGATAATTTTTTTATTTTTTTCTTCTGATGAACTAATAGACTCCTCTAAATATACTATGCCAAGATCATTGTTAAAAAGAAATTTTTTCTTTTTTTGTTTCCCAATAACAATAGATTTATCATAATTTTCGTTATTCATAGTATTATTGAATAGATTCCTAGTTTTTAAATCAATACTTTTATAATTTAAGTTCTTTTTTAATATCACATTTTTTATTTTCTTATTTTTTTCTTTTAACTCTCTTTTATTAGAATATAAATTTACTTTATAGTCTTCAATATTGAAAAAATCATTTTTTAAATTTATATCATTATGAACACATATTTTTAGTTTACATTTTAATGAATCCATATTTCTGTTGTCTATAAAATTATTATTTTTAATAAATGAATAGGCATCTTTCATTTTATATTTTATCATATCATTTATATTATCTCCATTAGGAGTTGTTTCTAACAAATTCATTTTCATGTTTTTGAGATTATTTATATAAGAATCATTATTTTTCATATCATTTTCTAAGAAATTTTTTTTTTTTATCAATTTTTTTTTTTTAATTTTATTATTTTCGCATGTTAGATCATTGAAAAATGTTTCATTAACTCTATTATTTTTACAAAATTTCATTTTTAAATTAATTTTTTCTTTTTCTAGATTATTATTTTTATTGTTATCATTATCAAATATTTCATATTTATTATTTTTTAAATTTATATGTATTTTATATTTCTCAGAATTTTCTTTTGGTATAGAATTATCTAAAGCTTTAGGGATTTCAATTTTTTGATCATCTTCGTAGATTTTCCCTAAATATTTAGTATTCTGTTTTTTAAATTTATTATTATGTGATTTTTTATCATCATTCTTTTTATTTATATTTATATTTCTTATTTCTTTATCAAGAACAATGCTGTTTCTCATATTAATTGAAGAACTTCTTTTTATATTAACACATTCATTTGTTTCAGAGGTATTATAGTATATATTTAAAATGTGATTGATATTATTTTCTATAGAATAATATGTTTCTTTATTTTGAATATTAATAATTGATGACTCTAAATTTATTAAATAATTCACAAGATTTAAATATTTTATATAAATTTCTTTATTTGATGATTTGAACTCATCGTAATAATTTAATAAACATTTAAACATATATATAGTTTCCGTTATTTTATAGAATTCACTATCTAAATACATTATTGTATTTGGTTTTAAAAAGTATTCCGATTCATTTAAATCTTTTAAATAGACATAAATAAATTTATTTATATTTCTATATTTATAAAAATTATTCGATATATATAAGAAGTTTAATTCAAAAGAAAAAGAATTTAAGATATTTAAAGATCCAGAACAATTATTTAATTTTATTAGACTATTTAAATATTTAATTATCATAGCTTTTTTCTTAGTATCAAAAAAAGATTTTTCTTTATTATAAGAATTTTCTTTTATTCTTAAAAAAAATTCAAAAAAGTAATATAAAAAATTCTTTTTAAAACAATTTACATTTTTAATGTTATTAACTCCAATTATGATTATAGAACTATTTTTTATATCTTTATTATCATTGCTATATTTTTTCATTGATTGTATTTTAAATTCAAAAATTTTAAAAGTTACACTTCTTCTGTCTTTTTTCTTCTTATTTTTGCATAGTAATTCAAATATATGCTTTATATTTTTATCATTTAAATATATTTTTTTAATTTCATCATCTTCCCATATATGTGTATTTTTAATTTTGGTACTATGTTTTTTGCATTTTTGCATTTTTTTTTCTTTTATGATATTATCAGCATTTTCATAAAGTAAAATATTATTAGTTTCTTTTTTTATAACGTTTTCTACTATATTTTTACTCCAACATTTGTTATATTTGTTTTCATTTTTGATATTATTTAAAAAATGAATGGGAATTCTAACATTCAATGTGTTATTTTCTGTAGAATATATTTTGTCACACTTTTTAGGTAGATAACTCGAACAATTATCAGCATCAATCATATTATTTTCAATAAAAATATATTTTTTTAAGAGATCTTTCACAGAATTTTTTATTATCTCAAAATAGCTAAATTTTATAACATATTTATAATCATTTTTCTTATTATACACTAAATCATTTATTATATATTGTATAATCCCTAAAGAAGTATAGTTACCTAATGTTAACATTTTTAAGTCTTTTTCATTATTATCTAATACAACAAGTAAGTTATTTATTCCATCAGATATATTTTTAATTCTTTCCTTAAATATGTCATTATAAATTTTTAAATTTGATTTATTTTCGTTATAAACTTTTGTTAAGACTTTTTCTTTTTTTATATAATATTTCTCTTCTTTTCTATATTTATCAAATTCTTGTTCTGGTAAAAATCGTCCATAGCACTTTATTTTTTTCATAGTTCATTTTTTTTTTTTTTTTTAAATTAAAAAGAAATCTTAATGCATAAAGTTTTATTATGCTTTAAGACAGACAAAAAAAAAAAATTATTTAGCATAAATACACATTTTAAGATTATTTTTTTTTTTTTTCCATTTCTAAAAAAATAGAAATGGGGATAAAAAAACAATTAATGTTTAACAAAAAAAAACTAAATATTTGCTTTATTAAATAGCTTTATACTAAAAAATTCAAATAAAAAGCAAAATCAACAAAAAAATTTTAAAAATTTAATTCGTAAAATTTTAATGACAAAAAAAAGTTTTAATATTTTTGTTAAGCTTTCTCTTATTGTTATTTTTTTTTAGAATACAAATTTAAAAAAGAAAAAAAAACAACAACCAACAAAAAAAAAAATACAAAAAAGTGTATAAAATTATGCCAAATTACTATTTTTTTAAATTTTAATTACACTCACGCTGTTCTATATGAAACAGTTTTTATTAAAAAACAAAAAATATTCGAAAATATATTAAAAATTTTTGTTAGTATATTTTATGTTAAAATTTAAAAACATTTTAATTTTTTTTTTTTCTTAAAGCATATATACATATTTTTTTTTTTTTTTCATGTATCTAAATATTTTTTTTTTTTTCATTCATATATAATTTTTTCTCTGTCTTTATTATATTTCTAATTTATTCCAATGATTCATCAAAATTTTTTAATATTTCTATTTTTGTAAAATATATTCATTTAGGCAATTTTCTAATTCGTTTCATACTATTTTACTTTATTTTTAATATACCTTATATTTTTTTTTTGTTATAAAAACATATTTATTATAATATTCTTATGTATTATTCTTTTTTTTTTTTTTTTTGTTCTTATTTTTTTAGTGCCTACATATTCATTTTAAATATGAAGTATTTTTATATATAAGTTACTATTTTTTGAAAAGTTTCTTTTTAATTGTAGTAGGAAGAAATATTTAGTTATATTTATATTAAAACAATGAAGTATTTGTAACATTTTTTTATAAAAAAATAAAAAAATAAGGAAGACCTCTTCAATGCTAGGTAATAGAAGAAAAGGATACATATAAAAAATGAATACATGAATATAATTTTCTTTAATTAATAGAAAATACATATAATTTATTATAAAAGTTACAAAATTTTATAAAGAAAAAAGAGTTGCAGAAATTTAAAAATGAATATTTTAACCAATAAGCTATTAGTTGTATCTTTAAAATAATTTTTTATTGTTATAAAATAAGGAAAAAAAAACAGCTTTTCATAATACCCAAAAATAAAATTAGAAAATTTCTTGAATAATTTATATTTAAAAATTTTATTATTTGAATTTTTTTTTTATTAATATTTTATTTTATTAATTTTTTATATTTTTTAATTTGTTATAAATTTTACATTTAGATTTATTTTTTGTCATTATTTTTTTATTTTTTATGATATTTATAAAGGTTTTTTTTTTTATTATCTTCTGTTTGTAGCACAAATATATATATGTGTATTTTTTTGAAGTTTTCTAATTATATATATATATATGTAAATATATAATATATCATTAGTAATTATGCATAAAACATAAATACATATTTGTATCTTTTTCTTTTACTTGTATATATACACAACTTTTCCATATTTACAAATTCTATCTAAATGTTTCCAAATAAAAAAAAATTTTCTGAAATTTTTTTACTTTAATTATATAAAAATTAACAATAATATGTATATTATAATTATAAAAAAATGTATAATACTTATATAAGATATTCTGACGAAAAAAAAAAAAAAAAATTATATATATATATATATATATATATATATATATATATATATATATACCTATATATAATTATCAGTAATAGAAATAAAATAAAACAATTATTACTTTTATTTTAATGTAATCGAAGTAATGATTAAAAAAATAATAAAAAATTTAAGTATTTTAAATGAAAACAAAGATGATAATTTTAGTCACATTGAAAATATATTAAATCTTATTGAAGCAATAATTATACATGAAAATTCTTATAGGAAGTACGTAAATATATTAAATGAATTAACTACATTATGCTATGAAGATCCAATAAATTTCAGAAAATTATTATTCGTTAAAAGCGAAAAGTTGGATGATCAGAAAAAGAAGGTAAATCAAATAATAGACAGGATATTAATAGTTTTAGAGAAATATGAAGATTCAAGAAATACTTTTATTTATGCTATTACAAAGCTAGTATTGATTAATGATTTTAATTTAAATATAAGTATTTTGCGTGTATTATGTAATTTAGAATTAAATGAAGAATACAAATATTATATTTATTCTGTCTTTGAAGAAATAATAGCATCAATTATACTTAATTCAGTTGAAGTAATTTTTTTACTTTTTTTTTCATTTATTTAAGTACATATATTTTATCATATATATGTTCATTATATCTAATTAAATACATGAATCAATATTTATTTTAATTTTTTTTTTTTTTTTTTGTTAATTTTAGGAAGAAACATTAGATAATATTTTTAAAGGGCTATGCTATTTACCAAAGGATAAATTTATTGCTGGGTGTTTCAATAGCTGTATACATAAAGTTATTCAAATTTTAAGAAATTCATTTAATGAAAACATTTTAGGATTTTTATCAGTTTTAACGTTAGATAAGGAAAACTGTTTAATTGCATATGACGAAGGGCTTCTAAAAGTTAAAAACATTTTATAAATACATTTTATATAAATTCCTATTTTTATTTCCATATATTCTTTTTTGCTTTAATCTTATTATAATGTTTTTTTTTTTATTTTATTAATATATATATATATATTCATCATTTTTTTTTTATAAATTTTATCTTATATTTATGAAAATATTATATATATATATATATATATATATATATTTAAACTCTTAGATATTAACTGAGGAAATTAGAAAATATAAAGATTACGATTTTGATGATATTCCTAATTATTTTAAGGATATTTATATTATAGTTTCACAATTATGTAGTCATTATTTTAAGCATTGCGAAATTTTAACAAAAGATAAAATACATATGAACTTTTTTTATAAAAAGATAAAAGAAATAATAAATGTGAACAAAATGGAAATTTCTAAAAAAAAATCATTTTTTTGTAATATAATAATTTACATATTAAATAATATTTGTAAATTTAATGAAAAATCTCTATTGGAATTGTGCAATACATACCATTTTGTTGATATGTTGCTAATTTGTATAAAAATGGAACTGGGGAACCCTTATTTATTAAGTGCTAGTTTAGATGGGTTATTGGTTGTTTTAAAAAATCAAGAAACATATAAAAGCAATATTGAATATATATTGAATAATACAAATAATTTAAAAATATTATTACCCTTTTTATTTGGACATAAATATAATAATATATTTAATTTTTATTATAAATCTGATGATGAAATAGAATTATACTTACTTGATGTTGTAAAATATACTTTAGATATTATTGCTTTTTTTTTTTTAAAAGAGGTAGACAAATTTTCAATTAAAGTTAAAAAAGAGTTCAGGAATAGCGATATTAATTACTTTTTGTTAGTATGTTTAGGTATATAATAATATATGTTACAATAAGAAAAAAAAAAAATATATCTATATTTATATTGATGATATTTTTTGTTCTAACAATTAATAATAGGAAAAATATATATATGTGCTTATATATATATTTATATTGATTTATATATTAATTATTCATTTCTTATATATTTCTTTTTTTTTTTTTTTAGAAAAAAAAAATGAAGAAATAATTATAAGAATGCTAAAATGCATTTATTTAATTCCTTTTAATGATTACAAGCACATAGAATTGCATAAAATTTTTTTTATTTTACATGAAAAAAATATTATTGTAAATGATAAATGGAAGGAAATTTATTATTACTGTATAAAGATATTTATAAAAGTTTTGAGAAATGAAGAAATTAAAAGAATTGTAGAATATTATAATTTTAAAAATACTATTATAAGTATTTTACGTATTATGAATCAATTTTTATCAAGAATAATTATATTACAAAAAAAAAATGAATATCTAATTTCAAAAAAAAAGATAGGAGAAGAAAATGATAATGAATTGGATCAGGAAGAGAAAGTTGATTTGAATAAAATAAGTGTAGAACTTTTAAATATTTCTTCACGATATACTGACTTACGTCCTTTTATGAGAAATAATTCAGTAACATATTATTTTTTAGAAATTTTATCAAATGAAGATAACTTATTTAGTGAATTTAACATTGATTATGATATATTAATTGAAAAGACTTGGTGTGGTAGTATTGAAAATATGTTTAAAACTTTAATGAAACAAAACATAAAAAAAAATAAAAAAGTTTGTTTACGCCTTTTAATTAATATTGCTGATATATTTAGCGGTTACTTTTATTCATTTAAAAGCAGCGTGAATACAAATATATTTAGATTATGCAATCGTGAGGAAAAACAATGGAATAAAAAAAAAATATTAGAATATTTTTTTTTAATGAATGATGATGACCGTTTAGATTATAAAGAACAAGTTTACATATTTTTAAAACATTATATGGGAAACCTATTTTCTCTATTAGATATATTTATTCAAAATGATATTTTTAAAGGATTAAAAAAAGATCTACAAGAAGGCTATTTTCCTGGGATATTAAAATATAACAAATTAATATATGAAAAAAAGATAAGTAAATTAAAATTAAAAGAAAAGGAGATAAAAGAGAAAATTGAAAATGCTAAAATGAATAAAAATATTTCACAATATAAGCGCTCATATAAAGAACTTCAAAATATCAACGATAAAAAAAGGAGACTTTTTTTAAAATTAGATAATAATAACTTTTTGCAAACATTTGATTTATTTGTTGACAATGAAATAGATAATAATATAGAATTTATGTTTGATATACCTAAAGTTGTGAAAAAAAAAAAGACAATTAAATATTTAAATACCAAGTATAGAAACAAAACAGATGAAGACGTGATTGCTCTAAAAAAAAAAGTAGATAATTTTGAAGTTAACTTAGATGCAGATGAAAAAAAAAATAATAACAATATTAATACAACTGATTATTTGAATAATTATAACGAACTTGAAAATAACGAAAATAGTACAAAAAATAATTTAAATCCTGAAGAAGAAAAATGTATAAAACAAAATGTAAAAAATTCATTAGATAATTCATATTCATCCTATGGTGATTCTTCATCAAGTTCATTAGCTGAAGAAAATCCTAATGAAACTGTATTAGATAAAATTTCATCTCATCTTTTGAGTTTTGATAGAGAAATTGTCTATGAGCATAAGTCTAATAATTTTAATATATTGTTATTCAATAAAAGAGGAGTCTTTATTAATAGTAGTAGAGGAGAAGTGAACGAAGCATATATATTATATTCTGCTTTAAGAATTTTTTATACTTTAATTATAAATAACATAAATAATGAAAATTATTTTAAATTAAAAGAATATTTAGTAAGAATAAATGTAATAAAAACTCTACTGAACTTTTTAAACCAGTGCAGCTTTTATGATTGTAATGTTTTTGCACATTTTCTTCGTTTATATAGTGAAATTTTTAAAAATAATATAACAGCTGTAGAATCTATGAATATGTTAATTTTCTACAATATATTGTTTTATTATTTTAAAATTATGTCTAGGGAATTTATAAAAAAAATTATAAGCAGTGAATATATTTTATCATATAAGGAACAATATTTTTTTGCTGAGCTGTCACAACTTTTCTATTATTTTACACAAAAAATTATATATATTCAATTTTCTCAATATAATGAAATACAAAAATGGTGTGTTGACTGTTCTTTATTTCATTTTTTTTATAAAAATAATATTTTATTATTATTGTATTTATTTATTTATATTCATAATGTTCACTATGGGTCAGTATATGCTTCATATATTTATCATAAAAGAAATTTTCATTTTATTCATACAATGTTTTTTTATACTTTATTTTCTTTATCTTATTTAATGTGCTTCTCCAAAAAGTTGAAATATTTTATATTATACTTTATAAATTATAAGAGATATATACATAAAGTATTATTTAGGAAATCCATTATTCATGCTCTTTTTTTCTATTATAAATTGATATTTCTTCGAATAGCTTTTCAAAATCAGTTATCTTTAGAAAGAAAGGCCCCTACACAAATATATCATATATCTCCTGTTATATATATACGGGAAAATAGTAAAAGATAAAAATTTTAAGAATGTGCGTATTATTGTTAGTTTTTTTTTTTTTTTTTTTATATAGTAAATGTTATTACATTGTATATATATTAATACTAATGAAAAATGAATTTTTGATTATAAATCGTACATATTTTGTTTATAATAGATCTAATGGCATTCATAATATTTGTTGCTTATATTATATTTTTGCATATTATTCATTTTAATTTATTTCATTTTTTTTATTTATTTACATTTCTTTGCTTTAATTCATCTACTGTTAGGTGTAGAATGGTACTTTTTAGCATTAGGTTTAGATAAATATTATTTAGTATATATACCAGATAACTTTGAAGAAAATATAACAGAAGAAAAAGATATAAAATTAATAATACATTCAGAGAAAAAATATGTTGATATAACAAGAATATGCCTAAGTAAAATAAATGATAATTTTTTTGTTTTTGGATACATCAATTTTGAAAGTAATATAAGTTATGAAGAATATGATATATTTATTAGCTTAAATAAATATTTTCGCGATGAAATTATATCATATTCTCAGTTTTTATCTGGTTCTGACTATGAAACAAAGGTTGATTTACTTCAAGATAATATAATTGTAAATAATTTAAAAAATTATATGAATATAAAAAATATAATTATGACATCTTTTGCCTACAAAGAAATTACTCCAAGTGATCAGATAAAAAAGAAAATGAAAGAAAAAGAAAAAAATAAAGAAGAAGAGGATTATGAAGAGTCTTATCAATCTAACACATATTCAGAATATAGTGATTCATTAAGTAAAGACAATGAAAATAAAAAATCTGATATATCTGATAAATCTGATTCTCAATCAGACGACGAGTTTAATATATTCAGAAGAAATACAAATAAAAATAAAAGAAAATTATTATTTTTTGTTTTAACAAAGAATCATTTATATATTTTTAAATTTAATTTTAAGCATTGGATATTTTTAAGTCCATTCCTTGATGATGAAAAAGATGATATACTTCTTTATGTTGAATCAAGTTTAGATAGTGAAGAAAAAAAAAGAAAACTATTTACAAATGATAAAATATATTTAAAAAATTTCTTAGGAATAACGGCTAATATAACTCATAGTGGTGATGTTTCTTTTGTTAGAAAATGTGCTATTAGAAATACTGTAAAACGTTTTTATCAAAGTAGCAACACAGCTTATACAAATGACCAAATTGTGCTAACATCCTATACTACAACCAATACAACCAATTTGTCAAATGAACAGAACAAAGGTAGAATTATAAGAAGTGAAGAGGAATATGCAGAAAAAAGAAGATATGAATATGCAAACAACTTTTTACTAAAAATTATTCATAAATATAATAATGAGTATTTAAATAGAATTAAATTTTTAAATAATTTTGAAAGTATAATTTCATTGAATTATAAAATAAAACAAAATGAAAGAACTACAGAAAAAAAAATTAAAATGGTTTTGTTTGATGATTACACAAGAGAACTATGGAAACGTTCATTAGCACATTCTTTAAATATTCTTATGGCATCATCGTATACTATTAAAATTTCCATATTTTTTATTTTAATTTATATTAAATATTAAAATTTATTTTCTTTCTCTCTTTCTTTTTTTCTTTATTTATTTATTCATTTCTTTATTTAATTTTTTTTTTATAGGGAATGGAGAAGAAAGTGGAACTAAATGGAATATAAAATAAGAATTGTAAAAAAAATAAAACAAAAAATTATATCTTTAAATATTCATTGTATTATCTTTATTTATTCTTAATTTTTTTTTTTTTTTGTTTTTCAATGAAAATTTTTTAATGAAACATGGTTTTATTTAAATAAAATATCATTAAATTTGAGTTAAAAAAAAAAAAATTTTTTAAAACTCGTTAAAATTTACATAAAAACCCATTTAACTTAAAAAATTTAAAAAAAGAAAAATATAAAAAAAGAAACAAAAACAAATAAATAAATATATAATTAAATAAATACGTAAATAAGCAGATGCACAATTAAAAAAAAACAAATAATAGAACTTGTAAGAAAAAAAAAAAATTTAAATAAATTATGTAAATTCTAATTGAAAATTTATGGAAAAAAATATATTTTATTCTTTTAACTTTTCCATTGAATTTTGTAGTTTTATTAGGTTCTCATTATTATCACTTATTAGTGATGATAGTTCAAGCATTTGTGAATTAATCAATATTAATTCTTGTCCAAATATTCTCATTACTTTATCTGATATTTTTGATGCTTCTTCAATATCATTATTGTCAAAACTTTTTAATGTTTCCTTAGATAAATTATTAAATAAAGCATTTAAAATTTTATCTTCTAATGCTTTTTTATGTTCGTTGTTGATACTAGGCATTTTTAAAATAAAATTTATAGGAAGAAATTTTGAAAATTCATTAGATAATAAACTGTGAGCTTGATTACTTGAATGTTTTAAATTTATATCAACATTCCTATGAAGATTTTTTTGTAATGATTTTAACTGCTCACATACAATTTTACTATAAACATTTCTTTCATTCCAAATAGAAATACACCTGTAAAATTTATTGATTATTTCAATATTTACTTGTTCATCTAATATATATCTTAAAACAGGAATTACAAATATTTGAAGGCCTTTTTCAGCTATTGAATTATATATATTTATATCATTTTTGTAATTATTTCTTAATTCTTGAATTAAATGATTGTATACATAAAATATTGCAATTTTTGAATTTATTGTTACTGTTTTGTCCAAAAATACATTAGTCATAATTTGAAATAGTTGTTCAGGGGGATCAATAAAATGTTTTATATAGCAACATACTCTTTCAATGTCAAACTGTAATGTATTTAAAACTCTTAGAGATTCTTCAATTTTACTTTTAGGAAATATTTTACCATTACAAATTGTCTTATCTCTATTGCCATACTCACTTATATCTACCACACTACTTTCATTTGATATGGAAGATTCTTGTAAAGATTTATTATCATTTGATATAAAATTGTATGTGCTATTATATTGCATTTCTTCCTTGTTTTGTAAGTAATTATGCACATTTTCATTATTCAAAGTAAAAAAACCATTATTATTATTATTATTATTATATTCATCTAATGTTTTGTTATTATTTATTTTACTTGTAGTAACTATATTATTTAAATAATTTTTGCTATTTTCATTAGGAAAACTTTTCTCAGCATAATCAACGGTTAGCTCATTTAGCATATGATTACTTTTAGAATGTGAATTTGATTCATTATTAATTAAACATTTTTTTAAATCATTAATTATCATAGTTGTTTTATCATTTACGTAAAAATTACTATTACCATTATCTAAATTATTAAAAGGAATATTTCTAATGTCTGCTAGTTTATTTAACACATTATTGTTTTCATTATTTGGAGGCCATGTGTTATTGCAATTTTTATTTTTCGTATTCATATTATTATTAATGTTTATATTATGCGAATTGTAAAAATTATTAAAACTCGTTTTATAATCATTATTTGCATTATTATATTGCTGCATCTTTAAATAATTTTGATAAATTAATTCGTCGTTTTTATTTGTAACAGATGTATTACTTAAATCATTATCAGATTTACTTACCCCTCCATTTATAATCATATTCATATTATTTGTTTCTTGAATATTATAATTGTTTACATTATTATTAATTGAAGTCATATTAATCATATTTGAATTATTTTCTTCATTTTTTGATGTGCAATATATTAAATTGTACAAATCCTTATTTAAGTTGTTCAATTCAGAATTAATGCTCTTTTCATTTAAATTAATGTTAGTGTCATTATTATTATTATCACTACTATTACTATAATAATTACTACTATTATTATTATCGTTGCTATTATTATTATAATTATTATTATTGATATGGTTATTATAATTATCACTATTATTATTATAGTTACTATAAAAATTAAATTTTGATGATTTTTCTCCTGAACTTCTTATATATTTTTCTTTATGAAATGAATTATTATTTTTTAAGTTATTACACGGCATATTTAATTTTTGATTCCTCATTGTTTTTTTAAATGATTTTGAGTATTCATTTTTATTATTTCGTTTATCTGACAAATTATTCTTCACATCATCATAATTTTTTTTTTTCAAGTTATGAGAAAAAGATGTATAATTTGATTTCGTTGAATTCAATTTATTATTTTGTGATTTATATCCATCGTTGTTGTATTTTTTATTTCTATGATACTCGTCTTTCAATATTTTTTCATTTTTTTTTCTACTCTTATCATTCCAAAATTTTTTCTCATATTTCATTTTACAATTTCCTTTATGTATGTTATTAAAAAAAAAAAAAAATTAAATTAATCAAATATAAAATTTATTTAAATTTATAATACTTAATAGTATTTTCTTAAAATTAATAAGTAAAATTTCATTTATTTAAAAGATGATTTTTTTTTTTTTATTTATATATATATATTATATATATATATTATATATATATATATATATGCATATATTTTTTTTTTTTTTTATGAAGGCACCATTATTTGATATATGTTATTTATTTACATAATTTTTTTTTATACTTCCATTTTTTTTTTTTTTTGCTCTATCCAATGAGTTAACATGCAATATAAAAAATGGTTAAAAACCATTAAGATTCAATAGTCAAATATAAAAAAACAATAAAAAATATTCTATTTTTTATTTTTATATATTCATTGTCAGATTTATGACAAATGTTATCTTTATTTAAAATTATCATGGTATATTAAGAAAATTTTAATATAGCAAACCGTATATCATATAAAGGATTTTTTAATTTTTAATGTTTTTTAGTTAAATACAAAATATGCTATAGGAAATATTGTTTAAGACTGTTTAAAAAAAGAAAAATATTTCATTTAAAATAATTTTTATTTGTTAATATAATTTTGTGTATATACATATATTTTCATATCTATTTATATATATATATATATATATATATATATATATATATATATATTATAATTATACTATATTATATATATGAATATATTAATTTCATAAATATATATATATATTTATAATTAAAGTTTAAGACAAAAATGATATTTACGTAATGCTTTCGAATTTAAATTTTTAGTATTTAAAAATTTTACATTTTTAAAGTCTTAAAAATTAAATGGACAATTTTTTTTTAATATTTTCTATACTTATATTTAAGAGGAGGACAAACTTTTACTATTGCAGTTTGTTATATATATTTTTTTTAGTATTTCATATTATATTTTACTGCATTATATATTTAGGAAAATGATAACAGAAAAATAAATAGAGATTATTTATATATTTATTAAATTTTATAACAAAAAATTATTTAGATATATGTATCACAAAATAACATTAAAAGAAAAAAGTTTATATTTAAATATGAATATTTACCTTTTTAAAATGAAAAATGATTTGTTCATATCTATGTGTGCTTAACTAAGAACATCTTTGTAATATATAAAATATAAATTTTTTTTTTTTTCATGATAATAATAAAGATGGTGCATCATTTTCATTTATCTCTATTTTTCTTTATTGGTTTAAAGATGACGTATTATTTTATTTATTATATTTTTAATACTTTTTTTTTATGACACTTCTTTTTTAAATAAAATTTCATATATTTATGTGTATTTTTATGAAAATATAAATTTAAAAATTTTTCTTAATTTAAAAAAATTATTCATACGAGTAGGAAAAGGAAAACTTTAAGAAAAAAAATTTTATTCTATTATTTTAATTTTACAATTTTTGAATACTTTTAAAAAACTTCTTATTGTGTGCTTTAGGAAATATTTAGAAATATAAAATATTTATAAATCATTTAAAATATATTTTTTACTGTTAAAAAAAATTAATATGGTTTTATATTTAAATAATTCATTATAGATGATAATTTTTTAATAGAGAACTTTAATTTTATAAAATAATTATTTATAAAGAATTATATTTTTTAATAAATATTTATATATATATATATACACATTGATGAAATTTATACAATAACTTAATTTTTCATTTCTAGCAAGATTTAATAATAATCAGAACAAGTTGTATTAAAAAGTATTTAGGGATTGTATATCAAATATTTGCATCTATATTTATTTATAAAAATTGCTATAAAATTGAACTTGGAATACTATTGTATATATTTAAAAAAAAAAAAAATAAATAATCATTTATCTTTTTAAAAAAAAAAAAAAAAATTTCCTTGATTAATATCTACAGCTTTGTGTATTTTTTAAAATTAATTATTAATATATGAAAAATAAGGGTACAAAATTTATATAGTTAAAAAAAAATATATGTATTTTTTTTTTAATATTTAATTGATAAGTATACCAATAATTTTTTTTTTATTTACTGGTATTTTACGTATTTTTTGTGATTCATTTTATATTATCATAATAGTGATACTTGAAAAAAAAAAAAAAAAAAAAAAAAAAATACAGAAAATACATGTACATCAAATAATGCACTTTTTAAACTAATTTTTACTTATTCTACAATATTATTAATTAGCTTGTTTTTCTTTACATAAAAAATATATATTTTTTCATATAAGTTTTAAAATGAAAAAAGGAATATATTTTTTTTTATATATATAAAAATATGCACATGCACATATATATATTATATATATATATATATATATATACATTTATGCACATATTGTATATATATAAATATATATATATAACATATTTGTTTTTATATCTTATAAAAATATCAATAAAAAATATTATTTAAAAAAATGGTATTAAAAAAAAACAAAAGTTATACAAATAAACCTCCAAAAAGAAATAAATTAAAAAATATCATTGATGATGATTATAGTTCAGAAGTTAGCTTAACAGATATTGGAGAACCTGATTATAATGATGTTTTTGAAGTTGAGAAAATTGTAATGGCAAGATATAAATTTAATAGAAAGAAAAAGAAGAATGGTAAAGAGGACAGTTTAGATAATTTCGAATTTTTTATAAAATGGAAAAATTATGATAGCGATGAAAATACTTGGGAACCTTTTGAGAACTTAAGTTCAACATTAAAAAGTCAAGCAAGAGAAGCAGTTTTAAAATTGAAAGAAGAAATGGATAATATTGAAAAAAAAAGAAAAGTAATTAATATTACTGATAATCAACTAAATGAAAGTATGATAGCTAAAGAGATGAAAAATAATCTTTTAGCAATTGAAGATTCTAAAGATATAACTAACAGAGCAGAACTAGAGAGTATTAATAAAAATGCTTGTATGGCAACAAATTTGAATAATTATTTAATAAAAAATAATACTCTGTTGAATGATATAGACATTAATACTCCTGTCGGGGATAATTATGAGAATGGGGATAATTCTCTAAGCAATAAAAATCGAGAAAATGTCCAAAACATTTTACGTGTTTCTGATAAAAAAAATAATGAATATACTGGAAATGTGAGAAATGATATATTAGAGAACATTGATAACAGTTACTACGCAGACAAAAATAATGCATATAGCACAATTGTGAAAAATAATAAGAATGTATTGGATAATTTTTCTAGTAATAATAATGAAGAAATAAGTAATGAGAATAATACAAATATAAAAAATAACGTTAATATATTAGATAATTTTAGTAGAATTCATAATAAGGAGACAAATGAGTCTCATCTTGCAAATATAAGTAATGAATCTAATACTTTAAATGAAAATCGTGATATTAATTATATTTTTTCAAAAAACACTTCTAATGATGATAAAGCGTTATGTGGTAAACATAGAGATAAAAGAAAATTTGAATTATTTAATGTTGGTAATAATAATGCATTAAATGATGATGTGGGATGTGGTTGTGATAAAAGTTTAAAAAAAGTTAATTTAAATAATAATGGGCTATCCAAAGAAGATTTTTTATCCAAAAAACAATATGATTCATCAAATTTTTCAGAATTGTTATTTATCAGCGATGAAATATATGAGCAGTATGAAACAAAAAATGATTTAGATTTATCTAAAAAAGCATTAGAAGATGAAAATATTAACCATCAAATATTAAATAATGATAAGAACACTATATCCAATGTTACGAATGAACTATTGTGTTTAAAATATTATTATCCTAACATTACTGGAGAAGGAAAAGATGTACTCAAAGAATTAAGAGATGAAAATATGAATGTAAAAAAAAGTAATAATAAATATATAATTACACATGCCAAAAATAAAAATTTTGAAAGTGAAGATATGAAAACTGATAGTAATAATCATAATAATAATAATATTAATAATAATAATAATAATAATAATAATAGTATTAATATTAATATTAATAATAATAATGATAATAATGATAATGATAATGATAATAATAATAATAATAATAATAATAATAATAATAATAATAATAATAATAATAATAACAATAATAATAATAATAATAATAATAATAATAATAATAATAATAATATTAATAATAATAATAATAATAATAGTAAAAATAATAATAATAGTAGTGATAATAGTAATAATAATAATAGTAATAATAATAATAATAATAATAATAGTAATAATAGTAATAATAATAATAATAGTAGTGATAATAGTAATAATAATAATAGTAATAATAATGATAATAATAATAATATTAATAATAATAATAGTAATAATAATAATAGTAATAATAATGATAATAGTAATAAAGTTAATGAAAATGAAAACAACGAAAAAAAAGAAAATGATATTAAATTAAAATTAGGAAAAAAAAATAAGATAGTAGAAGAAACATGCATGATTAGTAATGTTAATTTTTTAAGTAAAAATTTAAAAAAAAAAGTATCAGATAAGAAAAAGTTGCAAAAAAAAACATGCACAGGAAATATTTTTAAGGAGAAATTAAATACATTAAAAAAAAATATGAAAAGAATCTCAAATAATGCATACATGTATAAATTAAATATACGTGGGTTAGAAAATAATTATGAGAAAAGATTTTTAGATTTTGATGAAATAAATGATACAAATGAAATAATAGATAAAGGTAAATTTCTTAGTAAGAACATAAATTTATGTAAAAGTGACCATGTTAAGTTGGGAGAAAAAATTCAAGGAAAAGATAAATTATATTTAAATGAAAAAGTGCAAAATGCAGATAATTTGTATGAAAAAAATGATTCTTGCTTAAGTAAAGGTGACCCTAAAGTTAATTCATTACGGAAAATTAATGTAAATGAGGAAAATTATGAAATAATTAGTGAAAATAATCATAACATTCAAAAAGAGAGAGAAATTGAAAAAACATTTAATAATAAAAAATTGAATATTTCTAATGAGAAAATATGTGAAGAAAAAAATATTATTGATTATATTGAAGTTAATAGAAATTTAACTGAAAATAATATAAACGGAAATTTAATTCATAAAATTATAAATAACAACAAAAATAATATATTAGATGAAGAATTAAATTGTCAAAATATCGATGAAAATGGGGAATGTAAAAGTAAAAATTTTGAAGTTAAGCAAAAAATAGTAGAGTCATATTCAGGTGAAAAAAAAAAAAAAATTGAAAAGGAAGCAAATAGTATATCAACTAAAATGAATGAACACGAAATTATTAAAAAACGTCAGTATGAGTATAATTCCAATAAAAAACATATACCTCCATTTTCACAAGAACAAAATAAAAATATAACAGAAAAAGTATATTATTTTAAAGAAATGAATGATATTGAAAAAAAAATGATATCTTCAAATGAAAAAAAAGATGCACCAATAGTTAACAACATAAATTATTGCATAAATGATGAAATTGAATCAATGCATAGATTAAATAAAAATAGCAATGAAGATATAATACAATATGTTTTGAATGCTTCTAATAAAAATAGTAAAAAAATTAATTTAAATATTTCTGGGAAGGTTAATAAAAATGATACAGATAATACAGACAAACCTAAAAGAATAAAATATAAGGACTCTGAGTGTATAACAAAAAAGCTTAATGAAAAAAAAATAATACAATCTAATGTAAATTTAGTAAACAAAAATAATGAAATTATACCTGTTCATGATAAATCAATTAAAAATAATAAAAATGCCATCCATGCATTAGAAAAATCTGATAAAATAAATTTTTTAAAGCAAATAAATCAAAGTAAAAAAAATGAGAAAATAAAAAAAGATAATGCAAAAAAAGTTAATAACAACGATAGTAATAATGATAGCACATGCAACATTAGTTGTGATAATAGCATAAATGATAGTAGCAATCTGAATAATGAAATGATAATAAATATAAAAGATATACTAAATATAGAGAATGATAAATATGATTATTATATTAATTTTCTTGAAAATATTTTAAACACATTAAAAGAAAAACGTCCCTGTAAATCAGGTGACTTAATCTTAATAGATGGATTAAAATCTGATTTAAGTAGTAAGGGTAATGTTATTCAGAATTCTATATTAACAGGAAATAAAGTGCAAACTATTTGTGATACCAAACATATTTATAATAACTCGAATGTGGATTCTAGGGTTAGTGGAAAAAATACTACCGATAAATTTGATAAAAAAAATAAAAGTTCTAATGAGTATGTTAAAATTATGAAATCTTCGAAAAAAGTTAAGTTTGGGGATTGTAAGCGTAATAATGGTAATACAAAAAAAATGGGATTAAAAAATGCAATGCATATTTCTCATGGTTTTATGGAGAATAATGACTCACAATGCAGTTTAAATAATGAATTAAATACTGGAGATTCAAATATTTCAAGTAATAAAAAGTTAAATGAAACTAATAATGACAAAAAAAAGTCTAAAAAGTTGCCTTCTTTATGTAAAAATAATGAAAAACAAAAAAATCAGAATGATGTATCACTAAATTCTAATAATAAAATATTTGTAAAAAATAAAAATGATTTATTAAAAAATGAAATGAAAGAATCAAATGTTACGCATGCTTCAAATAAAAATACTTTAAATAAGGATAGAATTAATGATTATCAATTAGATACATTAAATATAAATGATATTAAAATGAATTATATGGATAGATATAATCAGTACTATACAGCTATTGACAACCTTGTTTTAAATAATATTAGTGCTCTTATTAAAAATATGAATATCATAAATTTTTATAATGCACAAAATAAGAATTGTATTAATTTTATAAATGGAAGTTTTCAAGTACATCTTTTAGAATCATATACTAATATTTTACTATATTTTGATATATTTAATGATTTTAGAAATTATAATTTTATTTGTAAAAATTGTGAATTTATTAATATTTTATTGGATAATTTTTGTAACTCTAAAACTGTAAATAGAAATTCGAGTGTAGATAATTCATTAAATGATATATCAAAAAATATTATGCTATTCGATGAAATATTTAAATTAAATAAAAAAATGAACATATTTTTTAAAAAAATTTTATTATCAATAAATATAAAACCAAATCAATTTTTTTTTCCTTCAGTTGAGTATTTTGAAAAATTATATTTTTATTTAAATTATAAAAGAGATTCTCCTAAAATTAAAAATACAGAGGAAGATACTACGAGCTTAATTAAAAAAAGTAATAAAGGTATTAATTCAAAAGTTAGTAAATGTTTTAAAGATATAAATAATAGTGCACTAAATGAGTTCGATGGGAATATAAAAGATTATAACAATAATAATGAGAATTGTTACAACAGAAATAATGTTGACAATAGTAAAAATCATATTGTTAATTATGAAAAGGATAATTGTCAAACAAACATTTCAAATATTCCAGAGGAAAATATGGAAAATAACACTATCAATGAAAGTACTTTAAGAAATGATGATTTACCTAATTTAGATAAACACTTACAAAATAAAACAGTAATTATACCGAAGCATAATACAAATGAATATTCAGAAAAAGCATTTACGCATAAAGACCATAAGGAAATACTAAAAAAAAATGCTCCATTAAATGAAATGAATAAAAATGAAGAAATTTTAAATGTTTATCATAATAAAATGAAGAATTTTAATGAAAAAAGTATATGTAATAATGATACAAATTTTATAGATAAACATAAAAGCTGTAATGTGGTAAAAAATTTAAAGTGCATAGTGAAAGAAAAAAATGCATGCATTATGAAAAGTAAACAAGATGATAAAGTTGATATTATTAATCATAGTGATAATAATTTATTGAATACAAATATTGTAAAAAACAAAGAAGAAAATGCGTGTCATACAATAAATAATGAATCTACTATCTTAAAAAAGTTTGTAGATGAAAACATGCATATAAATAATATTAATGGAAATGCATCGAATGTGAGAGTATTCAATACTAATGATAATTCAAATATTGTATTGAATAATATGCTATATCATGAAAATAAAGATATGATAGAAAATATATGCAATTCAAATGATGATGGGATTGATAAAAGGTGCATAAATGTAATTAGTTTATATAATAATTCAAATATTATAAAATATGTAGATATTAATAATTTAAATCGAATTAACAATTTGAGTAAAATAAATATAGAAGAGAAAATAATTACCAATGATAGTTCAGATATCAAAGATACTACGAAAACAATAAATTCAAATAATGATAATATAAAAAAGCAAACAAAT
The DNA here is from genome assembly GCF_900005765.1 of Plasmodium relictum. Taxonomy (NCBI): domain Eukaryota; phylum Apicomplexa; class Aconoidasida; order Haemosporida; family Plasmodiidae; genus Plasmodium; species Plasmodium relictum. The sequence goes on along the minus strand of NC_041687.1, from coordinate 1,420,380 downwards.
GATTTAAATAGTACTAATGGTAGCACATGCAATGCCAATATGAAGAGAATATGCCAAATAAAAAATATTCATGGAAATATTAGCAATAACAAAAGCAAAATAATTAATGAATTTAATGAAGGAAAAAAAAATAAAAATGAATTCATTGAATTTCAAAATAGTTCTTCAAATGCAGGTCATAATGAAAATGAAGAAAAAAAATCTTTGAAGAATAATGCATCGATTGATTTGAAAAATAATGAGAGAAATGATAACATGGTATGCATTAATGGTCTAGAAAAAAAGAATTGCACTGAAAATGTTGAAATTAATAATTTCAAATTCAATAAAAGAAGTAATAGTAATAATAGTACCAATAGTAATAATACAAATAATAGTATAAATTGTAATTCTGATATTACTGACTGTAAAGGTAATTATAATGATAATAATACTAAAAATTTGACGCAAATTCATAATGTAAAGCAAAAAGGGATACCTTTAAATAGTTGTAATGATTCATTGATTAATGAAAAACATTATATATCAGATGAAGAAAAAAAGAACAATCCTAGTAATTTTTATAATTCAAAAGATAAAACATATGAGGAACCTAATGATTCAAAAATAAACGATATGAGAACTATTTATACATATTATGATTCAGTAAAAAATTTTGAAGATGTAAAATATTGTGAAAAAAGAATTGAATTATATAAAAATACAAAATCTATAAAAACAAAATATCATGAATTTTTTGTTAACAATTGTTTAAATCTCAGAAAAAATTATCCAGATATGCAAATGAATTATTTTGGTGCTCATAATAAATTAAATTTATTTAATTCTTATGATTTAGCGGATTTAGATAATTATTTTATTAAGAAGAATGATAAGAAATATATAAGTTGTCATATCTGTTCATATAACGAAAATGCTTGCTACCTCTCATGGATAGCATATTTTGAAAAAGAAGCATTGTTTTATAAATCCCAAAAAAAAAAAAAAAATAGGCATGCAAATATTGAGGAGAATGCATGCTTATTAAATTCTCCTGATAGATCGAGGAATAATGCATGCAATGATATGTTATCTGATTTACGTAAAAGAGAAAATAATTGTAGGAATTCAAACTCTTTTTTTATTACTTCAAATTCTCAACAAAATAATGAACAGAATGATAAAGGTGATAGTTGCTATATATTGGACGATAATATTAGCTTTAAGCAAAAGGATGAAAGCAATGTAAGTGATGTTATTAATAATCAAAATAATGAAATAAACAAAAATTATTTAAGTGGTGATGATAATAACTCCAAAAATAACAGCATTTCTGAGGAATTGAATGTACCAAAAACTAAGGGAAAAAATAAAGATATAATTTTAATACAAGATAAAAATAATTGTTTAAGCAAAACAAAAAATATCACAAATGAAAATAAAAAATTATTGAACAAAAATGTTCAAAACGTAGAAAATGGAAATTCAGAGGAAAATAATATAGAAAAAAATTTATTCGATAGCAAAATTTCAAATTTTGAAAATAGAGAAGTTAACATGAATGATCTTTTAAAAAGAAGTCTTAAAAATAGGAGTATTCAAGAAAGTAAGGATTCAAGCGATAAAATTAATAATATTTTGAATGATGAAAAGGATATAAGAAAATCTAGAAATACTGAAAGTTGTACTATTTCTCATATATGTAGAGATGAGGAAAACGAAGAAGTTGCTGGTTTCAGTTCTAAAAGAAATTATATATGGAATTCTTGTGATTTAATTACTAAAAAAGGTACAAATAATAATAATATTAATGATACTGTTGATCTTAATAAAACTAATAACAATATTTATAATAATGTTTCGGGTGTAACTCTCATAGAATCCAGATATAATAATCATGATATTAGCAGAAATGCTAATAATTATAATCAGAACAAATTAAGAAGCTTAAATGATCATAATTTTTTGTTTGAATCAAATGAAAGATCAAAAATATCTAACAGAAGATTTTCTGATATGAAAAGATTTCTATGTTCAAAGAAGACTTTAATAAATAGACTAAATTCGATAAAAGAAAAAGGCTACATATGTCTATTTTGCAGAAGCTTACTAAGTGTTCCTGACAATTTAATTAAAAAAATACTAAATATAAATATATTTAAAATACCTCAAGAATTAAATGAAGAAGTAGATGAGCATATGTTTTTTAAGTTAGATGATACAGATTTCAGAGAGTTATCAACAAATTCAAAAAGACTTGAACTAAGAGGTATAAAGCTTGATATGCAAAGATTTTGGAATCCCTACATTAGTTTTCCTAAGCATTTTTCTATTATTATTAATAATAAGCATACTATCAAATTACCTTATTTTGACAGAGCAATCAAAAGAGTAGATCGTGAAATCGTCATTCCTTCTAGGTATTTAAAATATGGTTATAATGTTATTATGCTTTCTTTAAAAAATAGAAAGGCAGAAAAATTTCTTATTCCAGAAATGTTTTACTGCTTCACATTATGTATTATTAATAATATTGAAACAAGTACTCTTCACGTAGCCTGTCATATTATTAAGTATTCTATTGTTGAAGAAAAACTCTGTAAATTGCATTTAGCTAACTTAATAAAATCTAAATTATGTGAGGATAATGATATACAAATTGTAAATGGGCAAAATAACACTATCAACTTTTTTTGCCCTTACACATATTCAAAAATAAAATTACCTTGTAAAAGTGTTTTTTGCAAGCATTTAGATCCATTCTGTTTTGCTTCTTGGATTATTAGTCAAAATAAATTGTAAGAAAAAAAAAAAAAAAAAAAAGTAAATTTAGTGAATATGTGGAAAATTATACAAGTAAATAGATACAATAATTTTTTTTTTTTTTTTTAGAGCACCAAATAAAAAATGGAAATGCCCAATATGTGATGTTAGCTGTTTTCCTCATGAAGTTATGATTGACTCATTCTACAAAAATATTTGTGATTCTTTGAATGAGAATAATTTAAATGTAAAACGAATATATTTTATTTAACACATTTTTTTATGTTTCTTTTAATTTTATTCGTATATCTTTTTATTTTCACTTTTTCATATACAGACGGAAGTTTTATATGATTGGGAAAATGAAGATGTTTTAATTAAACCAATAATAAAAAATTTGGATAATACTAAAAAAAATAATAGTGATGTGCTAGAAATAGATTAGTAAAACATTTCTTCTTCTAACCATATTTTAATGAAATTATATCATTTAAAATTTTTTTTGAACTTTTCCTATAATTTGAACATAATACTTTATCAGGAGTAAATAAGAGCTAAAGAATTCTTAAAATCTTTTATTTTTTTTTATTTTGAATAACGTTTTAAGATGATTATAATACGACATAATAACTAATATTATGTAGACGTTAATTTTTTTAAAGGAATATTTTACAAAAAAAAAAAAAAAAAAAAAAAAGTATAAAAAAAAATAATACTCATAAAAATTACAAAGATTAATAAAATTATAAAAGATATTTGGAAACTGTATTATTAATCAAATGCATAAATGGCATCGCATGTTGGCAAAATTAAAAATATTTTTTTTATAAAAAATTTATTATTTTTTAAAAAGAAAAATATAAAATTTTGCCATAAAAAGAGTGTTATGATACAGTGATAAAAGCTTAATATAGTTAATTTTTATATTTACATTATTATGAAATTCACAAATTATGTATATACCTTAGAAGATTATACCTTTACAATATTAAATATCTTAAATTAAAAAAGATTATATTTTTCTAAAATAACTTTTAAGTAGTGAGAAAGAAAAATATATTTGTTATTTTTATTTCAATGAAATATATACAAAATTTCTTCATAAAAGAATAATTCTATTTAATTTAATTTTTGTAATGAAAAAGGAGTATTTTATAAATAGTAACATATTTTTAAAGTTTTATTAAAAATATTACTGATAAAAATATACCATTCTTATCAAGATGGAATTATTTCATTTATTATTATAACCAGAATAGTGGTAAGAAGAAAATTTTTTAAAAAAGAAATATTTTATGATAAAAGAATAAAATGATTCATACATAAAAATATAAAATGCAGATTATATATATATTTTATATTTTGGTAATAAAATAAAAATTACATTTTACATACTTATTTTATAATATTACAAATTTTTAATTTTGTTATTTTATTACATTACTGCAAATTTATTTATACAAAAATGCTATTGTGAATATATAATAAATGATGTTATATACATATGTTTTTTTTATTTTTTTCTTGTATTTTAATATATTTATTATTATTTCTATTGTATTTTATAAATTTCATTTTTTTTTTTTTATTAACATTTATTTATTTTATGATATTTTTAATATATTAATATAAATATATTTATACGGTTGCATATTCTATAAATAAAATATATCAGGCCACGTGCACATTTCTTATTGTTTTTTTTAACATATTTTTTACTTTATTTACTACATTTTATAATATAATATTCATTTTTTTACTGATATTTTAACCAATGATTTTGTTTTTTTTTATGATTTTATTCATATAATGTGGTATATAAGTTGGTGATTGAATAAAAAAATTCATGTATCTACTTTTCATATTGTATAGAATATATTAAATTTTTTCATATTATTTTTTAATATTCTTTATATAACTTCATTATATTTCATTATTATATTGGTTTTTTATACATTTTCTGAATATTTTATATTTTTATTATTTTTTTAATATTATGAATGATTTTCCTACACATTTTATGGTATTTAATAATATATATATATTTTTTTTTTTTATTTTTAATTTATTATTTCATACAATTATTTTACTATTTTTTGTTATATTTCATGTTATTCTTTTATTTTATTACATTAATGTTAGGTATTTACATTAAAATTACATGGAGATATGGCATAAATAACATCATGTGATCGTTTTATTTCAGTGCATTTTTATATATTTTATTTCATAAATTTTAATTTTAATGAATTCTACATTTTCTGTCATTTTTCATTTTATTTCATTTTATAATATATATTTTATAACATATTTAATTTTTTTTTTTTAATTGTATCTTTTAATTTTTTTTATTCTTTTTTATGTATTTCATACATTTTTAAATGTTGTTGATATATAAACAAGAAGACATAAAATAAATTGCATCCACATGCTTTTTTATTTTATGTTATTTTTAATTTATTGAATTTTTTTTTCATAATAATAAACATTTTTCATAATTTTATGTTTTATATTAATTTCAATTTTACTACATTTTTTAATATTTTTTTTATTTTTTACTATTTTTTAAAATTTTGAACTTTATTCTGTATTCTCTTCATTTTTGTATCATATTATAGTTGTGATTTATTTTACTTTGTTATAATAGTATTTCTACTATCTAAAAACAATGTTTTTAATAGAAAAGTAGATGAATGAACCTTTTTATAGTATTTTTGTTTTGATATATTTTATATATTTTTATTTTTATTTTATGTTTTTAAGAGGTTTTATAAGTTCATTTTGTTTTACTGTATTGATTATTGTTTCTTATTACATTTTATTATAATTTTTTCGTATTGTTTTGTTTTTATTTTTTTTATTTGTATTTTTACTTTTTAATCAAGAAAAAAAATTTATCAGATTTTATAAAAAAAAATTTTACAAATGAGACATTTTTTTTTTTGTATATTTTATGTACTAATGTACATTTATTTAACATGATTTTGTAAATTATATATATAAATATTTATAATGAAATATATTTTAATTTTCTGTTTTTATTATAATTTTGTACTTTTTTATTCGTAGGAATAATTCAAAAAAAATGAATGCAGTGTATTTTTTTTTTTTTTTGTGTAAATCCTTGACGAATTTTCATTGTTTTTATGGAGCATAATTATTTATATTATATATTTTTTTTTTTTTTGTAATTTTTTTGATAAAAAAAAACTTATAGTTTCATTGAAGTTAAAATCACATAAAATTTAGAATAAAAAAGATTTAGAATTAATAATGTTTTAAGTACATTATGCATACGAAAAATCTTAATTTGATATGATGTTATTTACCTTCAGATATTCTATAAACGTACATATTAGTACTCTAAAAATATATTTAATATATTAAAATATTATTAAAATGCAAATATATTTGGTGAATGAAACATTTTTTTATATAATAGAGATTAATTTAATAAAAATAATAATATGCTATAAAATGCAAATGAATTATATTTTTAATATACCAAAGGACCATTTTGGTAGTCATCTATACTTTAGTATATAAAAAATTAAAAAAAAATTGAATGATAATTTTAGTCACGTATTTTTGATTTGGTTTATTTTAGTGGTTACAACTCATAAATAATTAGAACTAATAAATAATAAAATTATGAAAATTTTCAAAATAAAATTTACAAAAAATTAATTTTAACATGTTATTTTTTACACTTTTTTTTTTTTTTTTTGTATTCCTTCATTAGAGAAAACGTTTTTTTTAACAAATTTTTCAAAACTTTCAAAAAGATGTTTTTTTTAATAAAAAGGAAATATATCAGAAAAAGGTGATATATACATACATATATATATATATGTGTTTATCTTAAAATAATAACGTACTAGAGAAATGTGGAATATGATAAATATTTATTTCTAAGTATATCATTATTTTCAAATATTTAATTTAATGACTCTGAAAATTTCATTTGTAGTAAAAATAAATTCTTCAACTAATTCAACAATTGCTATTTGCATGCATGCAACGTAAAATGTAGTTTTTTAAAAATTTTAACAGTTTTAATTGTTTACAACATATAATATACCTTTAACAACTGTATAATTTTAAATATGTTTCAACGTTTATTTATTCAATGTATAAGTAAAATGAAAAGCATTATATACATATGTGTATTAATAAAAATTGAAATATATGTAAATTCTAATACTTAAAAAATTGTTCGTGAAATAGGTGTATTTTATTTGCTGCTCTTTTAATTTCTTCTGGATAAATTTACAACAATAAAATATGTTAATGCACACTTAATACAAAATAATTTTTATATTTATTCATATTTTATATTGGAAATTAATACAGGTATTATTGGACAATGAACTTTTTCGTATACATTTAATAATTGTAATGGTAAAATGTAGAATTTTTTATAAAGTTTTTTAAGATTTGTTATTTAATTGTTAAATTAGAATAACTCTTTTACTTTTACATATAGATATTTCTTTCATAACTTAGTAAAATTTATATATGTATATATATTCCAAAATAATGTAAATAATTTTCTTAAATAAATATTTATAAAATTAACAATTTATAATGCATAGTGAATATATTTTATTAATATACTTAATAGATAGAATACCGAAAAAAAAATTTATTTTCCTTTATAAAGAAAAATTGAAATTAATTTAAGATTAATAAATTTTCTAATATGAAAAATTGTTAATTTTGTATTTTTAGTATAAACTATATTGTATTTAATGTCTAATTCATAGACCATTGAAAAATCAATTGTTTTTATGAGGAATTTAGAGAGAACTAATTTTTAAATTATTCTTGATATATTTAAAATGTTTATCATAGAAATATGAAAATTTATAAATTTTTAATTTTTACGAATATTTATATATTTTTCTGTTATTCAAAAGGCAGGATGACTATATAAACAAAAGAAATATTTAAAAAAAATATTTAATGGATAATGATATTTAAGTAATTACAAACTATTGTATGTAATCAATTGAAAAAATTAAATTTTTGCAAAATTATTTAATATAAATATTAATATGTACAAGTTGTTATTCCAAAAAGAACCATTTTTTTCTTTGTAACAATGGAAAATTTTCAATAACAAGAAAATTTAATATATTTAAATTTTCTAATTAAATGTTTAGAAAAAACATAGTAAAGAAATAAATAAAAATATTTATATAAAATTTTGAAAGAATATTGGCATCATTTAATTTTGATAGTTTTAAAATTATATCTTTCATATTTTACAAATTTTGCTATTGTATAACTGATATATAATCTTCTATTTTTAAAAATAATAAAAAAAAAAAATGATTTTTGATTCATTCATATAGAAGAAAGTAATCATATTAAATAAAAATTTTATATATTTTAATGAATGCACATATATATATATATATTTGTCTTTCTTTTAATATACAGAAGAATCTAGTAAAATAATAACATTATAGGAAAAAAAAAGGTTTACATAAAGTGAAATTTTTTTTTAATTCTCATATATTCCTTGAAATTTATAAATTAGCATTAAATAAACTTTTTTATCAGTTGTGGATATAATATTAAAAGAAATAAATTTATAAAAAAAATGAATATATAGAATAAATATTAAACTAAAATAAATTACATATATATATATATATATATAATTCGTAAAATAAAATTATTTTTCAAATATATTCATATTCTAAAAAAGAATTTAATCATAATGAGTTTATACATTTAATATATGCAATAATAAATATAAAAATATATCTCATTTAATTTAAATAACATAAGATATTTCATGGGATAAATTTATTTTTAACTAAATATAAAGGTTATTTAATATTTCGTATATTTTATAAATAAGCAATTAAAAAAAAATTTCTATTTTACTTCTCATATTTAATATTCTATTATTAGGTTTTTATTCCAATAATTCTTTTATTTTTTAGTATGGTAAATAAACATATGTATATAAAATATCTTTATCTTAATAAATATTAACTATGTTAATTTTTAACTTAAAAAAAAAGACTTCGTAAATTTCAGGAAAAATACATATCTATTTTAATTATAAAAATTATTCACAATCATGAAGTAACAAATTAAATTCAAAAAGTGTCTATAATTTAGAAATAAAATATAGTACGTATGAGGTTATTACATATGCTAATTGTTAAAATATATATATTAAAAATGTTTTGAAATAGGTTATATTTTATATTGATAAATTTTAGTATTTTTTTCATTAAAATTTGGAAATTAATTTAATTAATATTTTATCAAAAATTAATAATATATAAAGGACTAATTATAATTAAGAAAATGAAGACAATATAAATTATTTAATCATTAATTATCATTGCATTAATTATTTTATAACAATACTATATATTGAAGATATAAGATAAAGAAAACATGACATAAATATCTAAAATTTATTTTCATTGATACCAAATACAATAATTTATTTTCTTATTTACATAGTTTAAATTATAATTTTTAATTCTCTATATTTAAAACATAAATTCCATATAATAAAGTTTCTTTTTTTTTAATATTAGGGAATTATCATAAATTATTAATTATTTAAATTTATTAGGACTTAAAGTAGATATTTGTTTTTTCTTATTAGTAATTTTTATATTTCTTATACATAAAAATTTATTCTTCAACATTTTAAAGTTATCCATAAAAAAAAAAAAAATGGGTTGTAATTATCCCGTACTTTAATCTAACAAATTATTTGAATAAAATTTTAATAAAAATATATCCCATATACAATATGTAATGACAATATATGGAAAAGTAAGTGTTAGAGAAAAATTGCAGATATCAACGAAATGAAATGGAAGAATTAAAATATATTATATATTTTTTTCTATCATTCCATTTTTATATGCGGTTGATATGCAAACATTATATAATTTTTATCAAAATAGAATATCATTTATTTAAATAAAAATATAAATAAATCCAAGAAGAAAATACACTTTATGGCATTATAGAATTTCCTTTTACATGAAATTATAAATGTTTATCATATTATATTTATATAGAGAGTTGTTATATTGAGCAAACTATAAGTTATTATATCTGTTTAAACATTTCATAATTTTATATTGTTCAATTATTTAAAAGCTAAGAAATAATTATTATTATAAATTCATAATTCTTTTAAAATATATATATAGCATTATTTTGAAAAAAAAGATATAATTAAATTTTTACTAAAAATTATGAAAAAGTAAATGAACTAATAAAAAAAGAAGATACTTTCTAATAAAACATAATGAAAATTAAACATATTATAGGTTAGTAAATAATCAAATACATCAATACTAGATATATTTCGTTTTTTAATTGGATTTTGGGTATTTGAGTTAGATTATATTACTTTTACATATATTATAATGTTCTCTGCTGAATTGTGAATTAAAAGTATTTGGAACAAAAAAAAAAAAAAAAATGCTTCCAAATCCTTAATTATATAAATGAAAATATTAAAAACACATTTATAAATATTTACTTATGTAATTATAATATGCTAGCTACATATTTATTCTATTAAAATTTTTTTTATTTCTTTCTTTAGATTTTACGCGTAAAAAATTCATTAAAATAAGGGCTAAAAATTTATTATCTAATATCACAATTTCATGAAAAGAAAAATTTATATGCAAATAATTTATGTTTCTGATATATTTATTAAATAATTGTTTTAACTTATTATTATCATGGCTGATTACAAACACAACTTAAGGATGGATATTAAACTGTATTTCCTGATTCAAATGTAATTATATTAAGTAGAAGTAAAAGTATATATATATTTCTTAATATTTAAAATTTTGAATATTTAAAGTGAGAAGGAATTATTCAGTGTTTAAAATATTTTATCAATCTAATTTTTTTTATAAAGAAATGTATTTATCTTTCTTAGTTACATAATTTATTTTACTAAAATGTATTATATATATGCTATTTATTGATATGAACCAAATCATTTTATCAAATAAAAATACTTATAATAAATGACATAATTTTAAAATTTGCATAATGCAAATTTTTAATATGTAAAAATTTAATTAAGCTTAATATGATACAACGCTAGAGTTGCATATGAAAAATGTAACTTTTTTAGAAATGTATAATGATTAAAAATTAAATTTTTGTGATTTGTAATTTAACATCAGTGTATTAAATAAATACCTTATGTATGATTTTCTCCTTTTGATTATATGTAGCATCTGATTATTCATATATGTTTTTAATCTAAATAATTTTTTTTCTCTTTTTTTACACAAAGGATTATGTAAAAATATGCCATGTGTATGTACTAGTATTCCTTATGTAATTATAATAACACACTAGTTAACCATTTTTTTTATAAATTTTTTTTATTTTTTATTAAAATTATTAAGTTTATTATTTAAAATTATCATAGCAATAATGAAAATCTTACATTTTAATCACAGTTCAATAACTAATATTCGTATGGCTTACTTTTATTCTTATATTAATTTTTTTTTTAAGGTTGTAATTATTCAAAATTTAAATATACTAGAATGTTGTAATAATATTAATTAAAATACTACAATAGTCTTTTATATAACCATAATTTATATATATAAGATACTTCATACATGCTTATAATCTGTAACTTAATATAATTTTCTATAAAAATTTAATTATTTTTAATAATACACATTTATCTTTGTTTTCCTCATACATATTTTTGTTTGATCCTTAGAATAAAATAAAATTACAATTAAGATAAAGGTTAATAAGTTATGTATTGCAAAAAAATTTATAAAAAAAAAAGAGAAAAATATGAAAAGAAAAAGAGAAAAAATTTAGAGAAGAAAAATGAAAAAAGAAAAAAATAAATTTAGCATTTTTAAATGAAGATAATTATAGGGATAAAGCATATATTCAAAATTTTTAAAAAGAAAAACATAATGCGAAATTATATTAATAAAATAAAAAATTTTCATTTAAATTAAATATTGTATCTCCCTTTCGTTATATTATATTTTTTTCAAAACTTTTTATATTGAAATAAATAAGCAAAAAAATATTTAAATATTATGATATAGATGTGTTTAACATATTTTTACATGAATATATCTAACATTCAGAAATTCGTAAAATTCATTTTCAAACAAGAATGTTATTTTTCACTAGGTTATTTACATTTTATGCTGAATAATGTTTATATAATTAAATTTTTTTTTTTAAATACACTAAAATTTTAATAGCAATAATGAATAAATACAATTTAAAGATTTTTAAGTAGTATTGTTATACATTTACAAAAACTGCATGCTTTTTATCCTATTGTATCAAAGTAATTATCTCTTTAATTTTCAATTTTTTGTTAATCTGAAACATTAAGATTTATGAAAAATGCATTAAATAATAATCATTCTCTTTTAATGAAATAAATATTATATTTTAAAAAATTCTGATTTATTTAAGGTTATATTTTGTAAAATTTGTTGCATACAAACGATTCAAATATATTCTTTGATATTTGCGAAAGTTTTTTCAACTATAACAAGTTGACTAAAATGTATGTTATAGTAATTAAAGGAATATAATAAGAAAAAGCATAAAATGTTAGTAAAAGAGTAAAATTAAAAAAAATTGTAAAAAAAAAAAATATTTGTAAATAAAGGAAAAATTATTTTATATAAAATAGTATTAACAAGAAAGAATGAAAAAAAAGTTTTGAACAGAATTTTCTGTTATCCTGATTTTTTGTTACTATAAATTCATTAAAATAAAAACAGCAATATAGAATAATTTAAAAGAATTAAAAAAATATAAATATATAAAATTTTCAAGTTATTCTTTTATTCTTTTATTTTTTTTTTTGACTACGAATGTAATAGATAATAATTGATAGCAAATTCTATTTTATCTAAAATTATATAAAAAGGTAAAATTTTATTCTTTTATATTATATTTAATACTTTTTAGCTATAATTATCTCCTTTTTTTTATTCCTTTTAGTTTATAATATATTTTTTCTTATAATTTCATTTACTTGGTAATAAATTACAATATTACAGATACAAGAAATGGAATTCTTTAGAACTTTTTTTTATTTTTGTTCCAAAGTATCAAAAAAAATAAAATAAAATAACTTTTACTCACAAAGTTCTTACATTGTATTTTTAAAACAGAAATATCTTCTATATAAAAGCATGGAATTGAACTAAACAATGCCATTATTTTTTGAATCCTTTAACATATATTTTAGATACATATTTTTTAATATATATTTTATAATATTGAACTTCACCATTTGTTTTAAATTAAATAAAAAAGTTATATATAATAAAAATGGTAAGCATATATATTAAAAATATAATTTAATAAATGATTATCTTTTTGTTTAATAAAATTTCAGTTCAAAATATGATTCATTAATTGATCGTTCTAGCACTTCTATAGTATTTTATATAGTAAAATTAATAAAAAGTGTTACATAGATTTATACTTATTTTGCTACTTGATATATTATATGTTACGAAGATTTTTAATCATTTATAAAGTATACTCAATAATAATATTATTATTTATATATCTTCTTAGTTAATATACTTATACTTCAAAGTTATTATACACGCGTTATTAAGTAATGTACAAAAAAAATTTATAGAAAACCTTTTTTTTTTTTTTGTATATTCTATTGTATACAAACTATAGTGTTATATCTTCTGTGCATACATGAACAAGTTATAATTTATTTATGTAATATTCTTTATTAATATTAATAAAAATAAGTCTGCAGTATCATACATTGACCAAAATCCCAATTTCATAATTCACTACATAAAAATATTTTTTTTCAATTAAGGCTTATAAATTAAGCTATATGTACAATTGTGATATAACTCTATATTTATATATTTACAAAATCATTTCCAATACTATTCTTATAGAACATTTCTATTTAAAGCATTAAGCAACTGTTGTTACAATTCCTTTTGTTATGTGGATAAATGACAATAAAAAATTAAAATATATAGTACGAAAAATAGAAGATATAATTATAGAATTATTTAATTATTTAGAGAAATATGTTTTTATGTATATAATAATTCATATTAAACTCTTAAGTGTACAATTTCGTGTATTTTCTGAGAAAAAATTAAAAATTTCTTTCCACTTAATATTTGTCTTTTTATTTTTTTTTTAATATGTATTCCATGGTATTTAATATTTATTTGACTATTAGCTCATTATGGCAATTCAAAAGATAATTGTTGCTTTATTTTTATTTCATATGCTCAGATACCATGTATTGTTCCAAGACTGTTAAAATAAAAATTCTTTATACTGCTTTTTTATAATATAAATGATTGTTTCATATAATACAAAATTTAAAGAAAATATATTATCTAATAATTTTCTACAATTATATTTTTAATTTCTTCTAACTTTTATTTTATGTCTATTAGTGTCTTATATCCAAAATAAAAGTTCTACTCTTTATTAAATTATCATTGATTCAAAAATAATAATTTTAAATATAATACTATAAAAAATATTTTTTTAAGGTTTTATGGCATTAATCTTGCAATTAAATCAAATAAATTCATTTAAAAAATATATAGAAAAAAAAAATAAAAAAGTAGCATCTATATATATATATATGCTTATGAGTTTTTCATTAATATAGATTAAATATATATAAGAATTATCTCTTATAATATTATTTTCATATTCAAAAAAAAAAAAAAATAAAAATATTCTATGAGTTATAAAATTTAATAGTTTTCATAAGAAATATCCAAAAGTATTTCATTCATAATGTTTTTTGAATAGAATAATATAGATCTTAAAAAAATTACAAATTTAAGAATAGAACTCTTTCAAAACAATTAAAAAAAGTTATGTAAGTGAAAAATAAATTAAAATATATAATGACATTTTATAAATAAAAAAACAAAAAATATTCTAATATATAACTGAATGAATTATAAACAACCACATATTATGTTACAAAGAGATTATTGCTTTTTTAATATATAAATTTTAAATTATATTAATATCCTTAAAATTAAAAAGGGTAAAAATAAAATTAAAAAATTTTCACTTTCTATTTTGCAATCTTTTTTTATTAATTTTCACTTTAATATAACACTTTCCTTAATTGTATAAAAAAAATTTATATTAAATTTATATTCACGTATTAAAAAAAATGTACATGACAAATTCATTATAAATATATATATACATATGAAAAAGAGGATATACTTTTCTTTCTTTTTTCATTCTATATGTTTATATATAAATAAATAAATTAAAAACTTGATTGATTATTTCTTTATACATATATAACTATTATTTAAAATAAAAGTATAAAAGACATGGCATTTTATATATCTCGAAATAGAAATTCTAGCGTAAAATTATAAAAGGGATAAAATTTATAAATTTTTTTAAAAATTAACTTGAATATTTATGTATTTACATTATTTTAAATGAGTAAAAAAAAAAAAAAAATAATATAAAAGTATACAAATTTTCTATTCATTCATTATATTTAAAAATTTTTAATGTATATTCAATTATAACTCATCCAATTATTTTTATAATGCATAAAGAAAAATATTTATTATTATTAATATGAGGAATAAAAAAAAAAATTAAAACAAGTTTATAGGAACAATATATTGTATAATTTTAAATATATTATGGATACTCATTTAAAATGAAAAAATTTTTTAAAATAATCTTTTATATACAAAATTAACATAAAATGTGAAAGTTTAATTTTTTTTTTATAATTCTGAAATTTGCATTTAATACATTTATAATTAATAGTAAATTATATATATTACAATACATAAAATGAAACAAAGGTGTATCTTTGTTTTTTTAATATATTTCCACATATCGAAACACAGTTTACTTTAAATGTACAAGGACATGAACATATGTACGCAGATTTTTTCACTTGTTAAAAATATTTTTAATTCTTTATAGATATAATGGAAATTGCTTAAAAAATTTTTTACATATTAAAATGTCTTAATTTATTAAATGTACTTGTAAGAATACGCAGAAATGTATAAAAAATAATGATTAAATGATTAGTATTCACTATTTTATGTAAAAAGGAATTAAAAGCATAATTACAACTAATTATATGAGAACAGAAAGAAAAAAGATATAATAATATTATTTAAAGTAGTAATCAAAAAATATATTTGAAATTATATGAGAAAAAATAATTAATGAAAAATTATAATACACATAATTAATATTGCTTTGACTCTCTAACAAGAAATAAAAATATAAAAATTTATATAATTTTTAAAGAAATACTTTTAAAAAAGAATAATATTTTAAGGCATTTGTAATAATGAAATATTCCTTTACATTCCATTTCATTGATTCGATAACTAATTTTTTTTTAATGTTTAAGTATATAACGAACTCAAAAAGAAAACAAAATAATTATATTTATATAAGATAAGATAATAGTGAAATATATTTTTTCTTAATTGTTTTAATCTTTATCATATAACTGAAATTACACTCTTATTATTTTTTAGAAAAAAATAAATTTTTGCAATACAAATCATAATATGGAAAATTTTTAGAAGGGATATTGCATATGATAGTAATAAAAGATTTTCATAAGAACATTTGAGTATGAAAGAAAATATAGAAAAAAAAACTATATTTTAAAAATATAATTAATTCTTACATTAGAAGCTAAATATTTGATTAAGTTTCAAATAGAAGGGGAAAAAAAGTTATTCTCCTTATTTAATTTTTTTGTTGTGAATTTTTATGTAATATATTTACTTAAAATGCTAAAATTAATTAAAACTAAAATATTAACAAAATACCGATGAATACATGCATTGTCATAATCCTAGAACTACATTAAGACTTTTATTTCAATTTTAGAAAACTAATTGTATTTTAAGATTAATTAGAATAAAAATTAAAATTTGATATATCTATTCTACCGATAATTATTTTAGTTAAAAGTTTATCTTGGATTAATAATTTATCATCTTATATATTTTTTATTAAACAAGAATTTTATAAATTTAATAATTGCAGAGAATAGTAGCAAAAATTCTAATATTATATCAATAATAAAATACTAATAGTTGATAAATAAGAAATATGCAGAAAATTCAAATAAAATTTAATATTAAAGAAATAAAAAAAAATAAAATTATAGTAGATATGTATTTATTTTTTTTATAATATATCATAGAATTATGTAAACGAGTTCCTATTAATTTATACATTATATAAAAATCTTAAGTTAACAATAACTAGTATATAAGTATTTAATGCAAAATTTTTCCATTTTTTTTTATTTAAGTAAATTCTTCATGAAAGAAAAGAAAATATAAAACAATTATTAACGTAAATATGAAGATTATTACTTTAAAAAAAGTTAAGAATCAAAATCTAAACAAACAGTTAATAACCTATTAAAATTAAGTAATATTTTATTTTTAAACTAGAAAATATACGTATAGTCACTTTTTTCTATATTTCTTATTTCTTGTATTTATCATTAATATTTTAAGAAAATAGAATATACTTTTTATCATAAATAAATTATTTGATCTTATTTTTCACCTTATGGTTTTAATAAGTATAAAAAAAAGATATTAATTATGATATATTTTTTTTTTTTTATCTATATTCAGTTTCTCTATCTTTACATAAATTGAAAGCTTTAGAAAATTCTTAGAATTTTTCTTCTAAAATAAAAATATAATAGAATAATAGTTTATAATTAATCCTAACATAATAATAGTTGCTTATTCTTAATTATATAAATAAGAAGTAAAAATATATCAAAAAAATTTTATATTTATTTAAAAATACACTTTTATAATTATATATGTTATGAATTATTAAAAATATTAGAATTAAACTAGTAAGTATAAACATATAAAAATAATTATATAAATGTGTATATAGTACAATTATAAAGAAGCAAAATATAAATACATGATTTTCATATATTGTGAATTCATTCTTGAAAAAAAGTTTAAATTATTTATAATTTTATAAAAACTCTATTATATTACATTTTAAGAGTCAATATGATTCGCTTTTTAACAAATACCGATTTCTTTAAAAAATAGGTAAAGAATAATAAAATATCTAACTTTCTCAATATACTACTTATGGAAAAAGATATAAAAAAGTATAAAAAAATGCACCAAATTATTTGTAAATTAATAATACATAAAGATGAAGATTAAAAAAAAACGAGGGTAAAAAATTAGATATAAGAAAAAAAAAAAAACTCAAAAAAATTCATAAAAAAATCCAAAAAAAAAAAAATAAGATAAAAACAATTAGTCTTGTTATATTAGTAAGGAATTAAAAAGTTTTTAAATGTTAAAATAATGAAAACATATAATAAGAGTTAAAAAAAAAATGAGCTACAACCAATATATATATGAAAAGAAATTAGTTTCAAATAGATTCTTAATTATATAGTAGTTGGCTTATTAATTTACCTGTTTATTGGTTTTTTTTAATATATTATTGAGCAAATAAAGTAACAAAATATATATAAAATAATCTCTGCTAACATTATTATAAATTAATTATTATAAATAATGTATGATACCTTTATATTCATATTAAATAATATGAAATAAAAAATTTAAGTTATATAAATATTAAAATCCTTTTAAATCAAATATTTTGATTCCATATTTTATTTATTTTGAATACAATAATTAATTTATAGAAATTAATTACAGTTTACGAAAAATTTTCACTTTTTTTTATTAAAATTATTTTCTGAAAAAAATTATCACCTTTCTCGTTTATGTATACATATACTATAAAAAATTTTTTTATCACATTCATTAATAAAAAATTACAAAACTACTAAAAATGCCACCAAAATAAAAATAATGTATTGTATTTTTTAGTTTACGTATTTTTTTTTTAGATTATTCATTTAGTATATTTTTTTTAGTGTATACTATTTATTATACACAATTTCTAAAATATACTGCGTGCGCAGATAAACCATATATTATTTTTTATTCTACTAAAATTTCATAAAGTTCATAATATTCTTTATTAATTAAAGCTCTAATATTCACTAAATAAAAAAAATTACTAATATGAATCTTAATAATTTAAGAAATGTAAGTATTCATCATGGAGAGTATAAATTAAAAAGTAGTGAAATTTAAAAAGAAAAAAAAAGAAAATAATAATAATTTTAATAAAAAATAATATATTTAAGTAAATCAAAATAAAAAGAAAGTAAACAACAAAAAGAAATAAAAAGTTTAAATACTATAAGACAAAAAAAAAATAAAATAAAAATAAAAATGATAAAATAAAAATTAAATTATTGTAGAATTAAATCATTATAAAGTGAACATTTTTATTGTCGCAAAAAAATTATTATATGCTTTTTTTTTTATTTACAAAAAAGTTTTTAATTATACCTATTTTCTTAAAAAAAACAAAAATTATTTGACAAATAAGCAACTTTTAATTCTTAAAGATTCATGCACTTACTTTCATACTTTATATTTATACAATCTTTTTTTAATTCTTCGATTCTTTAACTTGTTATATAGTTCATATTCTAACTGTTTAAGTTTTTTATTCTTTTTTGTATTTATATATATAGTAGTAAATTTTATATTTAGTTATATTTTCTATCTTTATATATTTTTTCTTAAGCATTTTTATAAATGCTCATATATAATACATAAATATATTAATTTTAACCATTAACTTGGCTTTTTTTATTCTTAACTATAGTATATTTCTTTTAATTGTAATTTTTTTCAGGAATAAATTTAGACATACATAATTTATATTTTTTTAACATATTTTTACTCGATATTAATCTATTTTAATATTTCTTTCTTTAAATTTTTTTTTTCAAAATAAATAAATATTATAGGAGTCTTATTTCTATTGCAATAAAATTTTCGAGAAATTCATAGATATATAAAAAAGAATAATGAGAGATTAGAATTCTTACAGTGAAACTTAAATATAAATATACAAAAAAGAATTGTATTTATTGAAATTTAATTTTCTATGTAATTAATATATATTATTTTATATTAAGAGTTCATTTACCTTATATATATATTTCAATTCAATAAAACTGTATAAAATTACAGAATACTTTATATAGTTTTTATGTATTTATTTTTTTAAAAATATAAACTATACCCATTCTTATTACGTTGTAACTTAAAATTTAAGCAATAAATTAAAAGAATATTATTTTAAATCATTTCCATTAGAATAAATTATTAATTCATACGATGAAGGCAAAGTTAATTTAGCATATTTTAAAATTAAAATTTTTTTTAAATATTAAATAATTCATAGGCTAGTTTATACCAATATGTAAAATTTATAATTTAAAAATAATTTGTTATCGTTATAAAAATATGATTATTAACAAAATCTTTTAGTCTTATGGAAAATTTTTCAAAAAAGAATTATTTTAAACTTTCTTCCATTTAATATTTTTATATAAATATAAAAACGCAATTTTTTTGCATTACCATTAATATTTTTCAAAAGAATGTTTATTTGTATTTCTAATTAAAATTTTCTATTTAATTTTAACATAAATAGTATAAATACTAGGGATTATTTTAACTTTATATTTAACTATAAGATATTTTTTATAAATATTAGTTGCATAAAAGCTTTAAACTTAAAAAAAAAAATGAGGTAACGTTACTAGTAAAAGTGCAAGTTGTATAATATTTTAACTAATTATGTTATAAATAAATTATCAGTGGTAAAATAAAGAACAATTTCTTAATAATTTTTTTATTGAAAAAAAGTATTAATATATCTAGTAGAATAAAAGAAGATCCGAAGAATTAAAAAAATAATTTAATAATAATAGTATTAAAAAAAAAAAAAAAAGCATACAACTTAAATGAAGAACTATTAATAAATTACATTAAGCATCATGCAAACACGTGCGAATATATTTAAATAGAAACACTAAAAAGACTATTTAGAACCAAAAAAAATATTAACGGGTAAAAATAAAAAAGAAATTGCACGTAATTTGAAAAAAAATATAATTTATAAAATTTATATTAATATCAATGCAAAAAATATTTTATCAAAAGGTATTTAATGGCAAAGGATATTATATACATAAAATATGTACCTGGAAAAGAAATACTCGAAACATACGAGCATTGACGAAACTTTATTTGAATTAAACAAAGAATACAAGTATAAAAATACAAATTTATGCAAAATAGAATTTGGTATTCAATATGGGACATCTTAAGAGAAAGATAACATTTGATTAATGAGATATTTTATCATTATGAATTATTTTTCATTTTTTCATATTTTTTTAGTATCCTAATTACATAAAATTTATATGTAAAAAAATATTTATTAGTGAGATGAATATTTCTTGAATTTCCTTAATATTTAAAATTTACTTTTTTTTTGATTACATATATTTAGATAGGTACAAAATTTATAATTACCTTTTATTTATGTCAGCATGCTTATCTATGATACTTAAGCTTAATATGTAGTTGCACTTGGTATAGTCATACCCATTTTAAATACTATTATTTCTATTTTAGAAAGTATTTTCCTTCTTTATTATTAGTACTTTCAGTTTTGTAACTTTTCTTTTTTTTTTTTTTTTTTTTTATTTCTACATTATTAAAAATATTATATATTACATTTTTATTTAATTGATCTTATTTTTATTTATCTCCCAATACTTATTTTAGCTATTTATTATCATGCATTATGTAATTTTGTTTATTATAATGCACCTATTTATTTTTTATTATTATCGTTATAACTCCACATATTTTTACCACAGTTGTATGTTTGTTTTTTGTTGTTTATTATTATATATATTTTCTATTTTTATTAATTTTTTTAACATGTTTAATATCATTATACATATATTCTTTTATTTATTAATATATATATTTTCATTATTAATATAATGTATCATCACATACCATCTTATGTGAATTTTATATGTATTAGTATTATTATTTATTTTAGCATTATTAAATTTTATTAATTTATTTTTTTTATTATTAAAAAGAGTTTGCTTTATATAAAATATATATTTATTAATAGCAACATATGTGGATAAAAAATAATAAAAAAAAAAAATAAAGACAGAAAAGACCTATGGTTCTTTTTAAATTTTTACCTTTTAATATTTCAATATTTTAATACTTATAATTATTTCACATTAATTTTAACATTTTTATTATTTTATAATTTTTTTAAATACTTTTACTATTTTACACTTTTCTATTTTACATTTTGACATTATTTTAACACTTTTATTGCTTTATTTTTTTAATATTTTTATTAATTTATTAGTCTTTATTGTTTTATTCTTTTATTATTTTTAATTTTTTATTATTTTATTATTCTGTTCCTTTAGTATTCTTATTATTTTTTGTAATGTTTAATACTTTTATTATTTTATTCTCTGATACTTTTATATTTTTATTACTTTTAATATATATTCTTTATTTTTTTCATTTTTTTATACTTTTATATAATCTTTTATTATTTTATTTTTTCTTTTTTTATTTTATTCTTTTATTGTACCTTTTACAATTTTATTTTTATTATTATTTTTTCACATATTTATTATTTTTTTTTAATTATTTTTTTCTTATAATAGTTTACACTTTTATTATCTTATTCTTTTATAAAATTTTATTCTTTTATTATTTTACTCTTCTTTTTATTATTTGCTTTTTTTTTTTTTTTTTAGTATTTCACTCATTTACTTATAAATTATTGTACTCTTTTATATATTCTTAAGTTTTTTATTATTTTTCTCAATATTTTATAATTTACATTTTTTATTCTTTATTCTTAATTTTTGCTTTACTTTCGTAAGCTTAAAATAATTTTTTTTGTGCACACACTATTTCATTTTATTATTATTTTCTATAAATATTTAAAAAAAACTCTTCTCATTATATATGCATATATTTTTTTTTTTTATTTTATGGTTCTTGATAAAATGCATCTTAATATAACTTTTTCTCGAAGATCGAGAAATATATTTCAAAAGAACATAAATAGCACTACAAAAAAAAAAAAAAAAAAAAATTGGGCTTTTTTATTATATTAATATATTTCGTTTCTAATGAACATGTATTTCCTTTTTTAAAATATATAAATTAATTATTGAGATATATTTTTTTTTTATAGAGAATAGATAAAATCATTTAAATGCTGGAGTGAAAAGAATAAAAAAAAATAAATAAAATATAAATAGTACTAAATATACAATATAATTTTTAAAAATGCACCAAATTATATTTTTATGGCATATACATAAATTCTTTTTAAATGATGATTTTGATTAAAATGTTCTATTCTTTTTATAATAGAATCATATCTATTTCAATTTTCTTTATGTTTTCATTTCATTTTTTAGAAAAATGCATTTAGATAATTTGATGTCTCACAGAAATGCTCAAAAAAGTAGTCAAAAAAAAAAAAAAAAATATATATATATATATAATAAAATAGATTATGTAAATACAAAACAAATATTTTATGTATAATATTAAAATAATATATTTTACAGTTTTTCTTTTTTTGCATACGTATTTACATAGTTATTAAATACTTTTAAATGTTAAGAATATTAATTCGTTTAAAGTTGTTTATTCTAATTAACATGCCTTTTTTTTAAAAGAATAAAAGGTAAAATATGTGTATTCTTCTGAATAAGTTTAAAACTTCATTTAAAATTAACTAATATTTTTTTATTTAATGTTTAATGATATTAATTTATTCAACCTTAGTATTATTTTATTCTTTTATTTTACATAAAAAAAAAAGTTACATATATATTGAAATAAGAAGATGAAAATGCATATTTTATAATGTATCATATGCATATTAAATATATCGTTTTTTTAATTCATTATTTCTTATAAATTTCATTATACAAAATATTCAAGTATGAGTAAATAATGCAAAATTATCAAAAAAATATATTTTTTTATTGGTTCATGCAGTTTTTTGTTTTGAATTATTAAAAAAATTATTATTTATTTATTTATTTTCATGTGGAGTAAAGTAAAAAAAATCAGTAAATGTTTCGAGAAAAAAAAAAAAGATCAATATAAAATGATTAAATTTAATAAATATATATTTTTATATATTTTATTTTTATTATATTTCTATTTCATTTTGGAGTTACTATTTTTAAATTAAAAAATTTACATGTGCAAAAAACAATTTAAGAAAAGTGAGTATTATTTAATAAGTATATCTTCTCTATTTTAACAATTATATTTTTATTTTTCTGAGTAATGAAAAGCTTAAAAAAAAATGCATTTAAAAAATGTAATTTAATTTAAAAAAAATATATTTTTTTTATGCCATGAATATTTTTATAAATTTAATCTTTTTTGAAATTTTCGTATGCACTTCAAAATTCTTGAGCTACATTCGACGCATCAAATTTTTTTTTTCTTGTACGAGCACATTTAAAAAAAATTTTTTTTTTAAAGGTAAAAATTTTTAGTTTTATGTGAAAATTTCACTTAAATAAGTTTGTAAATTTTTTATATGTGTTTATAAAAAGTAAGTATGAAATTTGTTTTTCTCATTTTAAGGCTAAAAATTGACTCTGAAATATTATTTTTATTTTTGATTGATTTTTGTGAAAGAACATTTAATATATAAAATTTATTGGAATAATAGTTGTAACATTTGTTCATTAATGATTGCTAAATTGTATATTATTTTTACCTTTTAGAACCTCATATATATATAATATATATGTGTGTGTATACGCGTGCATTAAGGAGAAATTGTTTAATAACTATTTAATATTGTTTCCTTTGTTTTAAACATAAAATATATATGATAATGAATTTACCGATGTATTGAAAAACATTGGTGATATGCCAACATTTCAACTAAAAAGAGAAAACATAGAAAACAAAAACAATTTTCAATGAAAATTAAGGCATTCGTACTTTTTGATATCTTCTAACTAGTTTCTCTGATAATATATTCATTTTATAAAAGAAATCAATTTTAAATTAGCTATTTTCTAAATATAAACTTTATAAATGTTGTCTGCTCACTATATTAAATATCTAAAATATTAAATATTCAACGTTTTATATTTAGTCATTTCATACATTAAAAAAATATCCATAGATGAAAAAATTAAAATAAAATGAGTTATTCCTTAGATAAAACTTTAAGATAACTAAAATATTATAATAATACATAAAAATTATTAACAATACATTAAATAAAATGATTAAAAATATTATATTCAACAGTTCTTCAAAATTACTAACTAAAATAGTTAATAAATAAGTATTTAAAAAATATTCTTAATGCATTAGAGTAATTAAGAAATGTATTTACAATAATTATTTAGAATTATTCTTAAAAAATTAAGAAAATATATGCATAATATTAAAAAGGAATTTTTATTTAATTTGGATAGTTAAATAATAGCAGTAGCATTTTAGAACTATTTTTAATAAATCAGTAAAAATAGTAAAAAAAAGAGAGTCATAATAAAAGTACTAAATATATTATTTTATAAAACACTTCATTTATTTTATTGTTCTTACTATTTTTTTTTCTCCCATTTTCATTATAAGAGCATTTGTATTTCTGATTTTTGTAAATTTTATAAATTAAATTAATATTTAGTTACAATTATCTACAACACGTAATAGAATTATCTATATATTGTAAAATTATTAATAATATATATATTTGAGCATTTTTACTGTTTTTAAAATTACAAACCACATATAGAATAAATGAAATTTTCTAATTTACGTTGTGCGTACGTTGGGTCATTTTCAATAAGAAAGTTTATCCCGTAATTTCTACGATTCTTTATTTTGACTATAGATTTAAAATGAATTTTGCAACTTTGTGCGATTTGCTGTGGATAACCCAATGAAATACTATTAACTGAATATTCTATTTTATTTCCATCTCTAGATGTATAACTTGGTATTAAGTTATTTGTAGCTCTTAATCCATATATTGCAAGTGTATCAACATTATGTTCTCTTCTTATGACTGTTCCCACTATTGTTATTTTATCATTAATTATCATTCTCTCATCAAAATCAATTTGCATGTGGGTAACATCATAATTCAAACTTGTATAAATTCTGTACAACGAAGGAAGAGATTCGTAAGAATCAGTAATCATTTTGTTTACAACATGGGTATGAACCTTGTCATTCGGGTCTAAATCACTATTTTTTATCAAGTATGAATACTGAAAAAAGCTCCATTTTTCAAAGTTACCTCTTATAACTATTAATTTAGAACTGTTTACAACTATAGTAGATAAAATTAGTGATAAAATTAATATTATTTTCATTTTTTTATTTAAGTAGAAATAGGTATATTCTTCCTTTAAAGCAATTCTGAGAATATAATGAATTAGATCTTTTATAAAATTCAACAATTCTATATTTTTTTTTTTTTATATATATATTCAATGGAATTATAATAATTTATATATTAAATATAATTTGATTTTTTGATAAAATATGAAGAAAACCACATATAAGTATTAAATTTATTTTTCAAAATGAAATTTCTAAATTATAAAACTTATTTTTTTCTTTATAAATAAACATAAAACATAAAAATATTCTATTATAATTCTTGGATTAGTTTAAAAATAGTTTAATTTAAAAAATTAACACATATATTTTTTTTTTTTTTATTTATATAAAAAAAATTACAAACATGAAATTATATTATATATAAATATATACCACTATTAATGGTGTTTTTCTACTTTACATGAATTGCATGATTTTAAAATGAATTAATTTTTTAGTAACAATAATCTGGAGTTAAATGTATTAAAATAATATTTTATTAATTATATGTATCCTATATATATATAATAAATATATTGAAATATTAATATAAAACAAAATTAAAAAATTAGTTTTATATTAGAAAACATCTGTATACTCTTGGATCAAAAAAATATTTTCATATAAAGAAAAAAAAATTCATAAAATTTTTATATTATTTAATTTTATACTGTATTTCTTTTTTATATTTTTAATTAATATAGGATATTAAAAAATAAAATTATCTTTGTTAAAAATAAAAAGACGTGAATTTCTTTTTTATGCATGTTGAATACTTTTTAAAAATATTTACAAAATGGTTTAATTAAAAACCACCTTTTTTTTATATTTAAAAACATTCAAACTATTTAAAAAATGAATATTTAATTACTAAATTTACATTTCAATTAATAAATGTAATATTTATATAAACCAATAAAAAAAATTACTAATTTTTCAGATGTTTTATTTATGTAATATAATAAAAAAAAAAGTTTTTTTTTTTTTATCTACAAAATTGTAGATTTAGTATGTAAAAAAAAAATTTTTTTCAACTAGATTAAATCAATGAAATTGCATTCATTAACTCAAAATTTTATATAATAATTTTACAAAATTTTTAATTATTTTATGAAATTAAAAATTTCTCATTTATATTATATTAACTGATAAAATTATCAATAATTTTAAATATGAAAAATATATTCTTTAAAACAAAATTTATATAATATATTTTGTATCGTATCTTTATGTAACAAATGCAAATGCAGAAAAAAATATATAGTATATATTATGTGAATACCTATTATTTTTTTTATTGTATTTTTTTTTAAACTTATTCTGCTGAGATAAATGATAATTTTTATGTATCTGATATTTTCAATATATGCTGTTTCTTTCTTTTTTTTTATATATATTTTATATTTATATTTTATATTTATATTTTATATTTATATTTATATTTATTTTATTTTAATTTACATTCTTATTTTAATTTCTATTTTAATTTTACATTTTTAATTTTTTTTTTTTTAATTTTTTTTTTTTTTTTATTTTTAATTTTAATTTTTTTTTTTTTTTCGTTTTTTTATTATTTTATTATTTTATTTTTACTTTTGCTTATATATTTATTTTGTTTTTTTACTATTTTGTTTTTGTTTTTATTTTATATTCTTACGTTTATTTTTTACTTTTATTTTTTCCATTTTTTTTTTTTTTATTTCTTATTTTTTTTATTATTTTTATTTTATTTTTTTTTTTTTTTTGGTTGTGCACATTAATTGAAAATGTTTAAATTCATTAATTTCAAAAATTACAATTTAAACTATAATATTTTAAATAAAAATAAAAAATTAATTTGTTTTTAACTTTTTTAATATTTTGATCCAGTATTTTTAAATACGATTATTTTTTAGTATTTTTTGTAAAAAGGTTTGAGTTTTTTTAAGTATACTTTTTAATTAACTTAATGAAATAAATTAAAAAGTTGGTTAAAGGAAATTTGAAATTAACCATTATATATATATATGCATTATTTTTTATTATAAAAAAACTCTAATAGTTAAGAAACATTTACCCTAAAATAATTTTATTTAAAAAAAATTTTCCCTTTTATATTAAATGCCTATTCTTAAAAAAATATATAGTAACTACAAAAAAGATGAAAATAAAAATGAAAATGAGAAAGGGTGTCTTAATTCTTCTGAAAATTCTTATGCATTAAGAAGAAATAATGCAAGAATTAAAAATTCTGAAAAATCATATTATAATTCAGTTCCTAATTCCAATAATGTTTCTTCAAATAAAAATATGTTTAAACTGGGTAATAATGAAATTGAAATTGGAAATTTTGAGATGCTAGAGCATATTGAAAAATATGATAGTAATGAAAAACATAATTATCTAGAACATTTTTTGGATAATGAACCTTATTATATATTTGAAAACTTAAAAAATAACAAAAAAACAAAATTTACAAAAGATAAACTTTTAGTAGAAAAGAATAATCTAATCAACTCACAAAATTATTTTCATAATACATATAAAAATTATGAAACAAAGAATAAAGATATAAAAAGTTCCTATAAAAATGAAATTTATTTAAATGATTTTCCTAAAAATTCATTGAACTATTTGAATTCTTCAAAATTTATTGATATATTTCGAAGAAAAAAAATGATTTCTCATAAGCTATGCTATTTATCATTTTTGAATAATAATTATAGAAAAAAAATTGACAAATATAGAATAAGAAATTTACAGAAAAATAAAATAATTATAGATAAGAAAAAAAGAAAAAATACAAAAATAAAAAATAAATCAAAAAAAGACACAGAAAATTGCAGGAATCTAAATTATTCTCCTTTTGGCGGAAACCTTAAAATAAATAAAATCGTCAACAAAAAAATAGATGATCCCTTAAGCACATTAAGAGTTTACAGAAAAAATTATTTATATAGTTTTAAATTTATAAATGGAAATTATTCAGGATTTATTAGAAGAAAGAAAACCCCAATAAGAATTAGTAAACTGTTGAAGCTTCAAAAAAAAGGAAAAAGAAACTCCAAAATGTTCGGAAATATAATAAATAAAAATAAGCAAAGTCTTTTTGAGAGAAAAAAAAAAATGTTGAATTTAGAAGATAAAAATTTTGAAGGAGAAAATGGAGTTACAGAAAAAAGAGAGGTAGAAGAAAAGCAAAAAAGTGAAGAAGGGAAAAGTGCTTTCATAAAAGTTATAAAAGAAAAA
Organism: Plasmodium relictum; assembly: GCF_900005765.1. NCBI lineage: Eukaryota > Apicomplexa > Aconoidasida > Haemosporida > Plasmodiidae > Plasmodium > Plasmodium relictum. The sequence continues at coordinate 1,390,975 of NC_041687.1, read as the reverse complement.
AATTTAAATGATGTAAAGTACAATTACGAAGCAAATGAAGAAAAACAAGAAATGAATGACTATAAAGCATCATTAAAAAAATGTAGAAATAACATAAATTATTCATTATTTTTAGAGGACAGTTCAGCTGTTGATGAACCAGGAATAGAAAATAAAAGTGAACAAGTTATTGATTTTGACCATACTAAAAGTGGCCCAACTCTTAAAGAAAATAATAGAAAAATTAATAGTCAAGTGAATCTAAATAATGGTGATAATTTTATATTATCATTTAATTCAAAAGATTATAAGGAATCAAGTTATGTTTATCCTAATGAAAAAGACAAAGAATCATCTATTTTAAATAAACATGACAAGTGTATAAATAAATTAAACATTGAAAGTAAAAATGAAGATGCAACACTTGATATTAAAAGGTTGAGTGAAAATAAAAATATGCAGCTAAGTGATAATCTGAATATAGATTTGAATATAAAAAATTTAAATGAAAATCATTTAAATGATAAATGTATAGATGATAAAGAAAATAATCAATTAGGTATGATGGAAAACTCTATTAATGATTATATAATTGATTCATACTTAAATAATAATTCTGAGAATTTTGCGACAGAAAATTATAAAATTTCTGATTTTGATAATTTTTATGTTAATGATTCTATTCAAACTTTGATAAAAAATTGCGATAATATTCTTAAAAATAACAGAGAAAGTGATTTGTTAAGTAATTTTAGTGAAAGTAATGTTCGTATGGATAGTAATTGTGAATTAGATATCATTCATAATTTAAATGAGCATAATTATTTAAGTAAAATAAATAACTTAAAGGTAAATGATGTTTTAAAAGAAAAAAATGATTTAGTAGAAATAAATAATTTAAAAGAAAATAACTTTTTAAATGAGAAAAATGAATTTATAAAAAAACAATATTTAGTTCAAAATAATTCTTCAAATAAAGAAGAATGTACTATTAAAGAGAATGATTCAATAAAGAGTAATTCTTTCCAGAATTCAGATAACAATATTCAAAATATTTGTAATACAAGAACCTGTTTATTAGATAAAGAAAGTTTTATTAATAAATATGACACTTTAACATCTTTAAACAAATTAGTAAGTAATAATTCTGATACCTTTTGTAAAGAAAATGTTGATTTATTAAAAGTTAAGTACGAATCAGATATATGTTTAAATAATGAAATATATAAGGAAATTAATTTATATAAATATTCTGATAATGAGCAGAATAAGCATTATTTAAATATGACGGAAAATTATCAAGATTTAAAAAATCAAAATACTGTAAAAAATTTATATATAAAAAAAAAAAAAAAAAAAGAGAAATGTAAAAATCTCTTCAATTATAATTTATCTTTTACAAAGTTAGTAACTTCAAATAGCTTATGTGATATATACAAAAAATGCGATATAAAATTAAAAAAAAAGAAAATTAAAAATGAAACCATTATTTATTTACGTATTCCTAAAATCAAAAAGAAAATTTCTATTTTAAAGAGGAAAAAAAAAAAAAAAACTGAATTGAAGCAATTAATAAATTTTCAAAAAGAAAAAAAAGATACTATAAACAACAATAAATTAAAAAAAAAAAGTAATAATTTATTAAATAAAAAAAATATAGAAAAAAAGAAGAAAAAAAAATTCATTAAAAATATTACCAATATCATTAGAACCAATGAACATTACAACACTGATAGCATGTATGAAAAACTAAATCATATATCATCTTCTAAAAATTTCTTACAACAAAAATGTTCCACTAAACATAATATTTGTGATAAAAAAAAGGAAATTAATGGCAATAATGATAAATGTATTACCAATAAAAACAATTATGTGCATAATATAAAATATAATAGTGATGATTATAATTTTCAGAATAAAAAAGATGAACATAATTTAAAATATTGTAAAATGAGAATAAGTAACTGTTACATAAATAAAGACAATTATATAAATAATAATAATTGTAATAATAATGTTAATAAAAAAAATATTAGTTACGAAAAAAGTAGTGATAATAATAATGATAAAAATAATATTCGTAATAGTGAAAATGAAATTAATAAAAATTATGAAATAAATGAAACTATATATAATAAAACATTTGAAAGTAATATAAGCGATATGCATAATAATTATAACAAAGATAGTAAAAATTATAATAAAAATTGTAATATTATATTAAAATTCTTTAATGAAAATGAACATTTAAGAGACTCAAGCTTTCAAAAAAAATTGAACAAAAATGAAAAAAGTTATAATTCTGAATATATTAGAATGGAAAAAATGATAAACAATATCATGAGCTTAAACAAAAAAAATACAAAATCTGATGAATTTATGATTAAAAGTAACAAAAACAATTGTGAAGTATTTCTTAATACATACAATTCCAAAAAAGTAAATAATACTACTAAAAATGAAAATATAAAAACAGCATACAACAGTGATCATAATAAAGTGTTATGCTTAAACCTTAATATTCATAAAAATGAAAACAATAAAATAAATGTTATAGAAACGAAAAAAAAATTAGTAGAAAAAGTAAAGCTAAAAAAAAATAAAGAAAATGCTTTTATATATTTATATGGGTATAAAAATTTAAAATTTGGTGAATTTTGCTTAGATCTTCAAACACTAGAAGAAAATTGTAAATTATTTCAAAAATTAAATTTAAGTGAAAAAAAAAAATTAGCAATTAAAAGAGATGATATAACAAAAAATTATTACAAGAATTTATGTATAAATGGAAAAAATGAGAAAATTTGTAAAATTATTAGTGACTCTTTTAGTATAGAAAATTTTTTAACCTTTTTTACTCTTATAAAAATTAAAAATAAAATGAATGTATTTCTAAATGAAATCAGTAGCATTATACAAGAAATAAATAATTTAATTGTCTATATTGATAGAAAATTATTAGAAATTCCTAATATCATGTCTAATTTTGAAGGTATTAAAAACAGAAAAAATTCTTCAAAATTTATAATAATAAAAAAATTTATGAATTTTTTTTTAAATATAACAACTATATATAGTGATATTTGTAACAAAGTAAAAACACAAAGTTCTGTTTTTGCATTTATTAAGTTTAACCATGAAATAATTAACAATTATTTACTTTTTATCAAGAAATTTTCAAACTATATATCATATAGTGCCCTAGAAATACAAAACTATTACAATAAAATAAAAAATGTAAACAGCAATATAAAAGGAGTATATTTAAGCAACGAACAAAAAGTTTTTTATAGAAATATTTATAACAAGCTAACTGATCACCTAAAAAATAATTATGAAAAAATATTAATTTTTAAAAAAATTTTAGATATATATTTAATAGAATTGAAAAACTTTAAAAAATATCAAAAACAATATATATTTAATAAAGTAAATATTTTAATTAGCTCAAAATGCCCATATGATCTTTTAATTTTTTCAATAATAATTCAGTGTAAAAATTTATGTGAAATAAGTATAAGAAATATATGTAACAATTTTGATTTTAATAATTTTCAAAAAGAAAAAAATTTTTACTTTCTTTTTTTAAATAGAAAAATAAAAAATACCTTTCTAAAGAAAATTAAAAAAATAGTAAGTGCCGATGTATATACTGAGTTAAAAAAAATCCTTTTTTATAAACAACTTAATAGACTCATGAATAAATCTTTAAGTATAAAAACTGAAGAAGAAAATAAATTAAATAGAAATTATGAAAATAATTCTCAAGGAGAATTTTATAACGAATGTTTAATTAGTTGTTTTGAAGTTAATAAAATCAATTTAAAGAAAAAAAATGAACTAAGAGAGGATCAAAAAGATAATAAAAAAAAAAAGTCTATAAAAGAAAAAAAAGGAAGGATAAAAAAAAATGATAGTTTTCTATCTAATGTTACAACTAATAATTTATCTACATGCTCTTCAATGAATAATTATGAAAATATGAAATATTTAGAAAATCTAGATCAAATTTTAAAAACTAACAACACATTATCATTAGTGAAAAATATTAGAAAATCTTTAAATATAAACAGTCATTGTAAATCTAATGATTCTTCAGAAGAAAAAGAAAAACTGATAGAAGAAAAGAAAATTATGAACTCCTTACCCAATGTAGAGCACAAAAACATGAATACAAAATATGATGCCTCAAAAAATTTCATTATGTTAAATTCATTAAAAAAAAAGAAATCTTTAAAAAATGAAATAAATAGTTTAAAAAATATTTTCAAAAATTATGAATTAGAAGCAGAAACAGAAATAAAGAATAAAAACAACAAAAAAAATAATACAAAAAAAATAATTTTTGAAGAAAATGTAAATAAATTTTATTTTGATAGCTTTAATGATAATTATCAAAAACCATGTAATTTATCTATTTGTAACTTAAAAGAAAATATTTCAAAAAAAAATTATATAAATCATAAAAATCTAAAAACAAAAAATTATAGTGAATTCTTACAAGATTCAAAAACTAATAAAAGTAATATCGGAGTATATGAAGAACATAGGAATCAATCTTGTTTAAGTGATATTAATGGAAAATTAAAATTAGAAAAAAATAACTGTCAAAAAAAAAAAATGAAAATCATTGAAAACATCGAAAATATAAAAGAAATTGAAAAAAAATACAAAAGATTAAAAGATATCGAAAGAAAAGAGAAACTTAAAAAGACATTACATGAATTAAAACTAAAAAAAATAACAAAAAAAAATAACATGAATATATTAAAAAATAGAGCATTAAAAACAAAAAGAGAATTTTGTACATCTTTGGTTAAAAAAGATATTAACGGATTTAATACTATAATAAAATTTAAAATAAATAATGATGGGTATTATGAATCACAAAATAGGAAAAATCAAAAAACTTTTGTTGATAAGCAGCAGGAAAGGCATAATGATTTCAAAAGTGGATTTTATTTAATAAACAAAAAAAAACTTGAAAACATTTTTGATAAGGATAACAGAAGTAATTCATATGCAAATATTGACTATATAAATGTATCTTCTAGGGATATAAACGAAATAAATATACTTAATAACAATGATGATGATAAATTTCTATATTTGCAATTAGATGAATTTGGTATTTCCAATAGAAGAAACATAAATGGTTCAAGTAAAAATAACATTCTTAATAACCATTTTAATAATTTAGGAAAGAAATCAACTAAGAAAAATGAATGTGAAGAATTATACAAACTAAATATTAATAATAAAATTACTATAGAAGAAAAAGAAAACACTAATTTAGAAAAAGATGATGCTAATACTTTAGATAAGAATATCATTCATGATATGAAAAAAAATGAAGAAAATGAAGAGAATGTTCATGATTTGAATTTTGACAAAAAAGTATTTCAATCAAAGGATTCTGATGAATCATTTATATCTGGCATCAAATATTCTAATGAAAATGGTAATACATCACTTTTTTTAAAAACAAAAAATTTCACTTCACATAACATAAAATATAAGTTATCTGACTATTCTATGCATCTAAAAGAAATCAAAAATAATAAATTTTCAGATAATAAAGAAAATGCAGATTACTTAGATAACCAGACAAATAATGATTACATTAAAAATATGATGATACTAAAATCAGAAAATTACAAAAAATTAAAAGATTCTAATTGTTTAAATAATATAACTCCTGGAAAAATGAAATTATCGAAAAAATATTGTGAGTTAAAAAATATTTATGAGAATCAAGAAAAAAACATATTTCAAAAATTCTTTAAAACAGAAAAAAAAATTATCCCATATATGGAAGAGAAAACAAAAAGAAATAAAAAAATTGAAAATTGTGATAATCTTTCTAAAGATAAACTCAATTACGAACTAGGCCAACAACTCCAGCTAAATATAAATTCATCAAAAATTCAAAATGCAAAATTAATAAATTTCCAAAGCGATAGAAATTCTCATATTAAAAAAAAGTTTTTACCGGAGCCTTTTCTTATATGTAGTACATATAAAACAAATGAATCAGTAAAAAGAAGACAAAACATTGATAAATATGCTAAAGAGCTTAGAACTTTAGCTTCAGAAAAAAAAATTGATAGATCTATGAAAAATATTAAAAATATAGGAAGTAAAATTAAAAAAATAAATATTATTGAAGAATTAGAAAAAAAAAAAAATGATCATACAATAAATAAGGAAATTTTTAGAGATGGATACGTTTTGTTAAGCAATAAAAATCCCAAATGATAATATTTTAATAATTCTAAAATATATTTTATTAAAAGTATTATTAATAAAATTTTCTCTAAATTTATACTTTATACCAATGTTTTAAAATTTATATGCTTATATTATTTATATTTATTTTTCTAATTTTAATTTTTTTTTTTTTTTTTGTTTTCTATGATATTAATATATTAGCTTATGAATTTTTAGTATACTTTTTTTTTTTTTCGTTAAAAATTTTCATAATTCTCTGTCTATTTTCTATTTCCTTTTTATTTTTTTGTTTTTTTATAAAAAAAGATATATGAAATACATAAAAATTTCAAATGCAAAATTTTTTCTAAAAATTTAAAACAAATTTTTAATTTCATAATATTAAAAAAAAAAAATCTGAAAATTAAAAAAAATAGAATTTTAATTTAATAAATAAAAAATTTAAAAACAAAATTCATTTAAAAAATTTTATCACCTTTTTTATTACTAGCACTTGAAAACATTTAATTCTATTAACGGTATTTTAGAATCCAAATTATTATCTAAATAATTACATAATAATAAGTAGTTTTCCTACAAAAATATACACATTTTAAAATTTTCTAATATTTAATTCAATGAAAATTAAATATAAATATATATTAAATGAAAACATATAATTTTACATTATTTTCTTGTTCAATATTTGGTTCAGGTATGTATGACTCGCAAACATAAAAATCCTCAGGTATAATAAGCTAAAGATACAAATAAAATCATTATTCATTAACTTAAAAATAACCATAAACTTATTTTTAATTTTTTATTTTTTTTGGTTTTTTAATCAATAGGCTTACCTCGTCTGTTAGATCAAAATTGTATTGTTCTTTTAATTTTTCAGTTTTTGTAGGTTTGTAAACACTGTAAATATTACTGATGTTACTATAATTACTTTTTATATACATTGATTTTTTCTTTTTCCCCTTTTGTTTGTCAATATGATTTTGCTTATATTTATCTATATATCTATCATATATAGTATTTTTTATAAAATTGGAAACTTTCTTTTTTTCTCTCTTATAACTTGAAATAAAGTCAACTTTCATATTAGCATGATTATAAGTTTTTCTTTTCATTTGATTTTTATCTAAAAATAAAAATTGATGATCTAATATAAGTATTCAATCTTATAAATAACAAAATAAAAATAAATAAATTATAAAATGTAGTTATAAATAATCTAATAGAAATAATAAAATTATTAGAAAAAATACACAATTAGTCATAAATAACCCAATTATTAAGAGAAATGATTAAATAATATTGCACATTCAGTATTTAAAATATTTTTAATAAGTTTAAGATTGCACATAAAAAAAAAATTCAAAATAATAATATAAAAATAAAAGAATAAATATCTACTTGTTTTATGAAATTTCAATGTATCATTTCTACAATTACTGTTCTTTAAATGACTGTGACTATTGCCACTACAAATGCTTAAATTACTGAATCGAAACTTATTTTTTATATTTGTTTTATTGACATTTTTATTGTTAAAAATTGAATTGGTAGGTCCCTTTATTTTACTTTTTTCACTCTTTATTATATTACCAACACTAATAAATGGCTTATCTTCAACATAAGAATTTCTATTTTCTTCTTTTAACGTATTTTTTTCATTAGTTATACAATTCCTGAAATCTTCATTTTCATTTTTAATATTAGTTTGATGTTTATATTTAAATGTATGAATTGTGTCATATTTATATTTTAAAGCGCTTTCACTTGTATCCCATGTTTTCCTTCTTTTAAAGTTGTTTTTAGTCTTTGAAAAATTATTTAATTTTTCTCCCATCTATAAATGATTTATAATCATTTATTTAAAAAAAATTTATATATATATATATTAATTTGTATCAAAAACATGAATATATATATTTTTCATTTTTAGCTTACAGCAAAAGAATGTCTATGTTTCTTTGTTTCTATATATATAAAAGATCCTACACGATCATTTTCGTTAAATTTCTTACTTAAACTAGTGAAGTAATTTTTTTTTTTTTCTTCTTCTTTTATTTCATTTTTAATAAGTGTATTATTAGTTTTTTTTTGATGATCTATATTAGCAATTTTTAGACAATAATTAATATATTTTTTTTTCATGTATTTTTTAAATGCTCTCTGTATTTTTACTATATTTTTTAAAACATATTTATAATCAGATTTAGTAATATACATTATCCAATTTTTCCTAATAATATTAGAAGCATTAACCCTTTTTTTAAAATATTTTTGAAATAAATAATAATCTTGAATAAAAAGAATTTGTCTTTTCATATATAAATATTTTTTTCTTAAAATGTATTTTCTAAAATTTTTTTGTATAATAAGCGAACTATTTCTTAACTTTAAAAAATATATTCTTTGTTTATATACATTAAAATAATATAAAATAACTTTTTCTATATTGTGTAGTTTTTTCTTAAATAAATAATTATTATATAAATTTAAGCCGGATTCAATTAGTTTTTTTGCTCTTTGTTTTTTAAATAATATTTTAAGTCTGCAACCATATAAAACAAAATTTAATAACCTTCTTTTTCTTTTATACAACCAGAATTTATAAACACATTCTATAAATTTATTTTTTTTTTCTTCATTTTTATTCAAAATTTCATTTATAATAGATAAAACCCCAAAACGAAAAAAAACTTTAGTTTTTCCAAAGGTATATTCACTAGTATTAATCTCTAAGAACTTTAATACTATTTCACAAAACATTTTCGGTGTTAAAAATTCTTTCATTTCATCTTGTAAAATATGACTATAATTTATCCAAACATCATCGTATAAAACGCGACAGGGAAATCCATTTTTCATTAGATTCAAAATGTCCACCATTCCGCTCATAACTAGTTGATTAAGAACTAAATTTTTATTAAAAAATCTTGCTTGCTTTTGTTGATTTGGTTTAATACACCTGATGAATTTAGACGATGTTTTATCTAATTTATTTGTTAACATTTCTAATTGTTTTTTAAAGTAGGAGAATATGGATTTTACTTTATTTTTATAAACATTATTTGCATTATTACAATAAGTATTTTTTAATTCAATTTCATGATTAGATATCATTTCTTTAACAGAAAGTTTTCTTTTATTTAGTTTTGTTTCTTCAATTTTTAATTCTATTGCTTTTGATTCCTTTTTAATTTTAATTTTTTTACTTTCATATTTTTTTCTCTTTAATAAATTTACACTAATAAATGAATTACAGCTGGATAGAAAGTTTTCAATATCATTTGTAAGTATATCAACATTTTTATTAAAAAAATCATTTGAATCATATAATACATCACCCGCATAATGAGAAATTATAAAAGAATTATTTGAAAGTTTATAATTTCTTACTATACATTTATATTTAGCTGAATTAATAATGCTTTTATTTAGTTTTTCAAAAAATAAATCATTTTTATTTTTCTCATCAGATTTATTTGATGATATTAGCAAAGCTAAATCTTCTAGTATTCTATATATGCTAACATCTCTTGAATCTCCTATTAATGAAATAACATTACTATTATCATTATAATGCAGCTTTTCAATGCATAAGTTTTCTTCATAATGAATTTTTTGTTCATTATATATTATTTGCTTCAAAAAAAAAGAGTGTAATATTTCATTTGCATAATTAATACACAGTTGTTCAAAACCATTTATTCCTTCTTGAGAAAAATTTTCAAATCCATATATATCTAGTATACCTATAAAATAATTTTTATCATTAAAATTACTATTTTCTTCTTCATTATCCTCATAATTTGAACTATTTCTTTTGTTTTTATATGATTTTCTTTTTCTTTTTTTTTTATTTTCATTTTTTTTTTTGACTTCATTGAAATCTTCATCATTTGTTATATTTGCCTCACTTTCAAAATTATATTCAGTATTATTTTCAAAGTATTCTTCGTTTTCGTTTGTGTTCAATGAATCGTTTACACGTGAGATTATATATTCAAATAGCAAATGATATAGTGCTTTTGATATCACGTCACGATTGTAAATTGCTTGCTGATATGTATAGTTTTTTTGTGTTTCTCTAACTTTTTTTATTGTCAATATTTCTACAATCTTATTTATATCAGAATTTTCATTTTTTATTTCTAATAATTTATTTAAATTTTCGCATACTTCCATATTTTTTATTTCTAACGTTCCTTCCTCATTTTCATTCTCAATGAAATCAATATTTCCTAATAGCAAAATGCAAATTAATGTTTTATAAATTTCTTTTTGCTCATTTTCAAATACCCCTATACTATTGAAACATTTTATAATTACATCTAAATCATATAGGCATTTGTAATTTTTATTATTCTCATTTATATATTCTTCATAATTTAACTTACTTTTGTTTTTATTTTTTTTGTTTTTTTGGTTTTCTATTTTTTCTTTTTCTTTTTCGATATTTTTTGTTTTTATTTTTTCTTTTGTTTTTTTCTTTTTTTTATTTTCCATATTATCTTTCTCTTCTTCCTCTTCATTTTCTATTTCATCTTCTTTTTCATTTTCACTTTCTTCTTCAAATTTTTTTATTTTACTTTTTGCTTTTAAATAATTGTATTTATACCATGGTAATAAATTGAATTCACTTCTTAATTTTTCATTTTGACATAATGAATAAAAAATATGATAATTACTTTCCCCATATGGAACATCAACAACTCTCGATTTTGCCAGTAAATATGTTTCAATAGATGCAGAACATAGCATTCCTTTTTCATTATAATTCAGTTTCATTAATTTACCAAATCTACTACTGTTATCATTTTTTATTGTTTTAGCATTTCCAAAGGATTCTAATAGTGGATTACTGTTCTGTATTTTTTCTTCATATGAAGGTATCCTTTTTTGCAAAGAATTTTTGTTACTATTTGGATTATTAAATTTATTCAATTTTTCCTTTTTTTTATCTATGCCATTACTATAATCATAGTTTATATCACTTAAAGTATACTCATCACATTCATCATTCTTAATATGTAAATTGTATTTATTAAAATCATTATTATTACTAATATTATTATTTTCTATTTTATTAAAATTTTTTTTATTTTTTTTTTTTTCTTTATGACAAAAACTTAAATAGGTAAGATATTTTAAAACTTGTTTTGATGATTCTGTTTTACCAGCACCACTCTCTCCACTTATAATTATTGATTGACTTATTTTTTCCTTAATTAAGCAATTGTAAGCATCATTAGCTATTGAAAATGGATGAGGTATAGCAAATAAATTATTCTCTTCTTTTATCCTATTCATATAATTTTCATCATATATTCCAAAATTTTCGTAAGGATTTATAGACAACAATATATATCCAATGTATGTATAAATGCAATTTCTATTTTCTTTATTTAAGTAAGCTTTATTATATCTTTGATAAATGTTTTCTAATAAATTAGGAGGATTAAGATAAATTAATTCAGTATTATCACTACAACCAAAATTCGTATCCATTGGTAATAAATATTTCACATTTTCTGTTATGCTATAATTTATATTATTTTTTGAAGAATTATAATCATCGTCTATATATATATGAATCTCTACTTCATTTTTAGAAACGAATTTTTTTACTTTTCCTTTAAAAAAACAAAATATTGTATTTTTATTTTTATAATAGTCAAAAATTTCTCTATATAACGGTATATTTTTCTTTTTAATTGAATTTATATTTACCCATACCAATGAATTCTCATAAATATAATTTATATCTCTTAATTCTAAAGATTTTTGCTTAAACATTTCTAATCTTATTTTAAATAAATATTACTCTAATTATATATTTATATAAAAGATATAACAAAAAAATAAGGAAAAATTCTGAAAAAAAATTATTCTTATGATTTTTATATAATTTCGAAATTATTTTTATTTATTATGTTTTTATTAAATATTTATTACAAAATTATAATAAAATAAAACTTTCATATTTTTTATACTTGTACAAAAAAATTCAGAAAAAGACATATTTTTTTAAATTTATTAAGAAGAAAAAATAGAAGTTTTGTATTTCCTATGTAGGAATATAAAATAAAATTCTTTATTTTTCTTTTTTCTATAATAATAATTAAAATTACAAAAACGTAAAAATTTTCTATATAAATTATATAAATATGTTTCTTCTACATTTTTAATTTTTATTTTCAATATTACAATGTCTAAGGTATAAAATACAAAAAAAAAATTTGAACACACACTAAATTTTTTAATGAATTTTCAAAATGAAAAAAAATAACAAAACAAATGTATATTATTATATATATATATAAAGAATCTTTAAAAGAATAAAATATAATATCAGAGAAAATTTTAATTATTTTTCATTAGTAATGGATAAAATTATATTTCTACTATTTTAGTTTTTATATTTTTCTATATAACATAAAATAATTACTATTATATGTGTAAAAAAAAGAAAAAAGAAAAAGAAATTATCTTATATTTCCAAGTTTCCAAATGATATTCATAAATAATAATTAAAGAAAAAGAGATTTCATTAAGGAATTCAAAGGTATTTTAATTTAAAAATATTTATGATACAAAAAATTAAAAAAAAATTAATTTTTTTAAATTTTATTTTCTGAAACATTAATTTTAAATAATAATCACATTTTAAAGAAGTAGATCTTATAAAGGTATCAAACATTCTGAGATTATGAAAAAAAAGAAACACTTTTTGGGATTTTATGAAAAGTTTGTGTTAAAAAGAACCTATGCACAAATCTCTAAGGAAAATTGAATTATTTCAATATTTAAATTTTTCTTATTCTTGAAACTAACTTTATTATATTATTTTTAATTTCCTTAAAATTTAATCAATATATTTTTAATTTTGTATAGAGCTAAAAGAACATGATGTTTTGAAACAAAAACAAAAAAGAAATAATTTATTATTTTTCATTATTCTCAAAAAATTTAATATAAAAATATTTGTTTATTTTAATAGAAGAAAAATATTAAGAAGAGAAAAAGAAAATATATCTTAAATATATATATATGTATATATTGTTATTTAAATAAATTTTTTATTTCACTTTTTTATTAATATTATACTATACATTTCAAAAGGATTTAACTTATATGCTATACCTTAGTTTTCAAAAAAACTTTATAACTTTATATTTATGAGTACATTATATAAAAAAAAAATAGTAAGGATTAAATAATTTAAAACGTTAATATAATATAAATATATTAATACAATATATTTTAAGTAGACAAATTAAAATTGAGATTAATATTTTAATTTTAAAAAGTAATTCCTGATTAAATCAATAAATTTTAATAAATTCAGTTATTTTAGAATAGAAAGTTTATTATTTAATTTAATATATTAATTTTTTGGAATGTTCATTTATAACATATATAAAAAAAAATTATATTTAAATATAATATTTTTATTTTAATTCTATAAATTTTTTTTGTCTATGAAAATATTTTTTTTGAATTAACTTATTTTATGCTCATATAAATATAATGGTTATTCCACATTTTACTTTTAACAGCTAAGATTAATAAATATAAGTTATGAATTACTTTAATAAAAAAAAGTATATTAATATATATGAACTTCTAAAACAGACAATTTTATTCAAATAAATTTTAATGATAATAAAAAAAAAGAAAAAATTAATTTTACCTAAATTTTTGGTATGTTCTTTTACATGTAAAATTTATACTTATTTTTTACATAAATTAAAAATTTAAATTAAGTAAATTTACATTTAATTTTATATGTTATATATTTTCTTTCTTTTTTTCACCAGATATAGTAGAAAACTAATGTATGATATTTGTTTTTAAGTGAATTAGTATGTAATTGTAAAAAATAAAAAAAAAAAAAAAAAAAAAATATGTATAAATAAATTTTTATTTTATGAAAACTAAAACATTAAAAAAGGTAATATGAAAAGATAATCATTTAATAAATTTATTAAAAAGAAAAATTTTCACAACTTTATAAAATTGCTTATTTTATAAACTTTCGAAGAAAACGATTATAAAGGTAAAATTTATGATTTTTTTTTTAACAAAACCCACCATTTATATGAAAATTTATCCCTTATAAGAGTGCATCTCTAGTAAAAATCTGTATAAAATATTATATGTATAATATTTTTTTATTTTTTTTGCTAATTTTTTGCGATCAAGGTTAATGGTATTCAACTATAAGATAAATTTTATTGTTAATATAAAATTCACATATAGAATGATTAAAAAATAGAATAGAAAAAATCTACCATATAAAATATATTTTAAAAAACATAAAAAACCAATTTTCATAAGAAAAAATATTTTTGATTATATAATAAAAAAAATATTTCTATACTTTGAAATATTAGCAACAATAAAATTTTTTTGTTTTTTTCTTTGTCTTTTCTATATTAAGAGGAGCACAAGATAAAGGATTTATAATTCCATATGGATCATAATACGGATTCATTGGCATATGCATACCCCCGTAATACTGAGGTATCCCTCCATACATTGTGTTCATCCCATTAAACATATGATAGTTCTATCAAAAAAAAAAAAATTTTGATAATTAAAGTATTTTAGAAACATTTTATTGAGAATTCTAGATTATTTAAAAATAAATAAATAAAAAAAAAAATATAAATTAAATTAGAAAAATCTCATTTATTTTGAATAAAAATTTACAGGATAATCTATGGGGGCTCCATTATTTTGAAACATTAAACTTTGATTTATAGCTGCAGCTGCTTGCATAGTTGTTGGATCTACTTGTATTCCTGACTCATTAATACCAGGTGCAGTATATTGAATATTATTTGCATCAAGTGATGGATTATTTTCATGCGTAACTGTATAATATCCTCCTACATTATTTGTTTTTCCTAAATTTTGTGTAGATTCATCATAATTATTATCTTGTGATGAGTTATTGTGTGTGTCTTTTTCGTACACATTTTCTTCATTTCCATTATTTGGTGTAGCTTTTATATTTTGCGTTTCAGTATATTGCATTTTTTCCTTAAAATAAATTTAAAATTTTTTTAAGAATCAGAAAATAAAAAAGAAATTTTATGTGGAAATATTTAGAAATAATATATTTAAATTTTCGAAAAAAACAAAAAAAAACACTATATTTTATATAAAAAAAAAAATAATTAGTAAAACAGAAATAAAAATAAAATTTTGTTTTCAGAACATGATACCATGAAATAATCCACAGGTTTTCCTGAACAGTACAGTTATTTTTGTTAAAAAATTAAAAATTTTTTCTTAACGTATATGTATTAGAAAAAAAAAAATTTTGAAGAAGTAAGCTTTTATTTCTGTAAATTAAGAATTACAACAGCAACGAATAAAAAGTAAATAAAATGAATAAAAAGTGTAAGATGGTTTTACGAGAGACTATTCCCTTTTCGTGAATATTTCATAAAAATCTTAATTGTTAACTCCTTAGTCTTGTATTTACAATTAAATCTTTTATTAAAAAAAAAAAATGAAATAAATATTTAAATAAGTTCATGCACTTTTAATGACATAAAATAAAAAATTAAACATTAAATTTATGTTAAGGTAAAAATTAAAAATAAAAACCAAAAATATTTTTTATAAATGGTGCATCAATCTGTAAAATTTTGCAACAATTCTATAAATTCTTATGAGTTTTTCTTTTAATATGTAGGTCTTATTAGGCGAATTTGTTTATATATATTAATATTAAAAATTGTTAGTTATTTTAAAACATTGTTTTCTTATGAAATATTACTTCAAAATTTTGTATACTTAGCATCTTTCATAATTTTTTACGAAATATAGTAAATACATTGAGATTTTCATAATTTGCACATTTTATTTAAAATTTCTCCTTTATATGTTTGTTGCTTATAAGTTTTTGCATGTAAAAATAATTTTTTATATCATAAGATTTTATATAATTTTATTTTCCATATAAAAAGCATTTTTTTCTTTTTATTGAAGGAATTAGTTAAAATTAAGATTTTAATTATTACGTACCATAAGAATACATGAAAAAAATTATTTTATTTTTGTGTGCAAAATAAGTGCATATGAACAAAATAAAGTTAATTATTTTCTTTACTTTTATTTATAAACATAAATTTTATGTTCAAGTTCTGTTTACTAAATACAAATTGTAAGTTATAAAATAACCATTAAAAACAAACTCAATTGTAGTAATACGGAATACTTTAATTATTTTAATACATATATAACTTAAAGATATCTTCTAAAAAATTAATTCTAATTCTTTTTTTATTGTAAAAAATGGAATTATAGGAATTTTTTGCTTCTATATATATTTTTATTCTCTCAAAAACTTATATTTTATCTACACAATTGTGTTCCCACGTTGTTATTTAAACTAACATAATTTATTCATAAAATCGTATTTTTAAGGCATACAAATAAATTATTTTCTTAAGAATATTTTATATGAAGAATTAAAATAGGTGAATTACTTTTTTTTATTTTCTTATCTATGAAGTTAAAAAAAACTTCATTTTAAATTTACAATTTCCTGTAGAAAATTATCTCTTTACATTTCTTTTTTTATTTTTTCCATATTTGCTAAATAAATTTTTAAATTAAAAAAAAAAATTATTATTATACCGTAGTATCTCCTTAATTGTCACGTAGAAGATTAAAAAGTAATACTATTTGATGAATTATTAATAGAAAATTAAAATTTTGAAGTCTCTTTTTAAAATGATAAGATATTTTTATTAAATTTCTATTCGGTTTATTTTTTTTACAAGTCATTAGGAAGTCGGCATAATTTTGGATTAAGTACTTAATAAAGTTACATATCTAAAATATATTAAGAATATGATTAAATGTTTTAGATAATTGAAGCATAAATATTTTAATAAAAATTAAATATTTATAAAACACGTACTTATGTTTATAAATTTTTTTTTTTTTTATCCAAATTCATATTTTCCATTTTATATGCAGTTTAAATTAAAAATTTATTTTTCCAAGTAAATTTTTTTTTTATTTATAGAACTATTTTTATTAACTTAAATAATTATTATTTTATATTACATATTATTAGTAATTTTCTATATATATATATATATATATATATATATATATATATATATATATATACGTATTTTTATAATGGTACAATTGTGTGAGAATTAATTATCATAAAGAAAAACTTTGAGTAGTGTGTTTTGTCCAAATCTTTCATTTCAGAAGACAAACACAATAAGAAGTTCAAACTCTTCAAATCATTCCTATTTTTGATATGTGTAAATTTACTTTTTTCATTCGATATTAAAAAAATTAAAAAAGGTTTTTCTATTAAAAAATTATTAGTTATAAAATCTTTTTTGCGAAATATATGAGTTTTTAATATATCATTAAAATTTTGTGGTATTAAAAATACTTGCTTTAAATCACTTGATTTATTTATAGAAAAATTATTAGTATTTTTATTCTCACATATTTCAACATCATTCATTTGTTCATTTAATTTCTCATTAACAGACAAATTAATGGTATATTCAATAAATTTATCCTCACTGCTTAATTTTGTATAAAAAAATAGAAATCTAAATTTTTTCTTTAAATTTAAAATGAGAGTAAAAGCATAATCTAATAAATCTGAAGTATTTCTTTTTACATAACTATTATCTGAAAAAAAATTTACTTTATCATATTTACAGAAGTTCCAAAAAGATAAAGAGTCAATAATCAACGCTTCAACAAGAATCTTCTTTTCTAATAAATTTTTTAATGTATTTAAAATAACTAAAAGATGACCTGGATTAAATATTGGAATATAGTAAATATTAGAAAAAGAATTATCTAAATATTCTTTTTTTAGATTAATATTTTTATATTCATCGGTATTAACAGTGCTGCAATTACTTATATATTTAAGAAATTTATTATTTATTATATTTTCATAATTTTGATAGTTAAAGGATAAATCACAATCTAAGTAAACAACTTTGCAATTCATTCCTCTTAATTCTTTTACGGCTGTAAGGTCAACTAGTATCTCTGTTAATAATAATGTTTTTCCACAATTTTCTTTTCCATATATACATACACTATCAGATTCTTTTAAGATTCCATTTTTTATACACTTTTTTATTATTGAGCAATCATTAAAGTAATATCTTTTTGTAACTTTTTCATATAAATCCAAGCATGTACAATCTATTTCAAAATTTTCCGTATTTTTATTTGCCATGCAAATTTTATGCAAAAATTTTACTCATATAAAAAGAAAATAATGCTTATGCTCTTATAAATATAATTTTATAATTCTTATTAACCTCATATAGATATGTCTTTTGTATATATTAGTGCTATTCTTTTTAATAACATTTTTATCTTGTAAATGCAAATCTATGCAACTACTATTTTCAAAAAAAATTACTCCTTTCTATTTTGTATGTCTTTAAAAGATAGCAAAATTTTTTTCTTTAGCAGTATGGGTATAAAGAAGAATGCAAATGAAATTTAATGAACTTTAGAAGAAACCTATTTTTTGTAATATTGTGACATTATTTCAAATAAAATTAAAAAAAAATTTAAACTGTCTCTTTGTTTTTATAGAATTACTTTTACAATAATTTCTTTTTTATAATATGTTTATCATAACTGATATACAAGTTTTTATATAAATTTATTTGAATTAATTTTTTTATTTGTAATAAAATAATTTTTTTTGAAATTTTTATATGTTCTATAAATTTAAATATTTTATTTACATTTATGCTCTCTTTATATTTAACTATTAATGAACAAATGAAAAATTGTAAAAAAAACATATTTTCATTAAATATGAAATTTTTATTTTGATCTTTTTATTAAATATTTTATGAATGACTGTAAAACATTTTATGACTTAAAAAAAAAAATGCAAATTTCATATACATAATTTCTTTTTTTTTATGTTTGTTGCGTTTTTAAAAAATTATAATTGCTTAAAAAAAAAATAATTGTGCAAAAATGTATTCATTTATTAAATATTTCTACATAATTTTTTTTAATATATACTTCTATTTATAAAGCTTTATTAAACAAAAAATTTAAAGACAATTCTTTTTTCTATATGATATTAACTTAGTATATTAAGAGAAATAAAAATTGAATTTGAAAATAAAATTCCAATAAATAAATATTAAGTTTCATTTATTTTTAAAAGAATATTTTTTTTTTTTTTTTATAAATGTACTTTAAATTTATTTTTTTATTTATAAAATGAAATATCTTTTTAAAAATTAAAATAATTTTTGACTTAGCATAAAAGAAAAAAAAAAAATACATTTTCATTGAAAATAGAAATTTAAAAAAAATATACTAATATTTACAGTTAAGTATTATATATTTTTTTTTTTTTTTCGACAATTTTTTCTAATAAAATAAAATTTCATTGTCTTTATTTCCGTTTTTATCAAGTATCATAAAGCAATTTTAATTTTAAATAAAAAAAGAGGATTAATTATTTATTTAGAACTAAAATGTTTATTAAACTACGTATATTTTTAGAATAAATATTAAATTTATGAAACTTTTTAAAAAATTATTTAAAAATTTTTATACATTTAAATAATATTTTTTAATATGTAAATATATCTCATAAAAAAAAAATACAAATAAAACGAAAAAAAAATATATATGAAAAAAAAAGAAAAAAAAAATGTATGAAGACATTTAATACTTTAAAATAATCAATATAAAAATAATATTAATATATATATAAAAAATACAAAAATAGATGTGAAAAAAAGGTAATAATCCATGCGAATGCATATAAGAAAAAATATAAAAGCACAAAATAATATAAACGAGAATATCTTTTAAAATACAAAACTAAAATCTAAGTATATTGAAAAAAAGAAAATATTTTTTCTTAAAAATGGCTCTTAAGTAAAAATTTCAAATAAGAATTAAAGTGAAGCGTGCATGACAAAAAAAAAAAAAAAAAAAAAAATTTTCTCTATTTCAAATTTAATATTGTTTTTAAATTGATAATGATTAAATTGTAAATTTTTTAATAAAAGTGTAAATTTACTTTATTTTTTTTTTTTTTTACTATCTATTTTTTTCTTTTTTTTGTTCTTATGTGGAACTGTAAAAGTTCAGATACATTTTTTCTTTTAGAATATTATTAAGCTTCATTTTTAAGAATCCATAAAATTTTATAAATATAGCAAAGATACTATTAAACTTTTTATTTTCTTATTTATTATTTTTAAATATATATTTCCTGCTTATTTGTAATTTCAAGGAAAAAAAAAATATATCTTTAAAAAAATTATATTTGAACTAATGGGTAAATATATATATAATTATAAAAAAATTAAAATGTATGTGTTTGTATTTTTTAATGTTCAAATGGAACATAACACTTATTGATTGAAAATTTTATTTATATATGAATTATAATTTTTTATTATTTAAAATTTACATAATTTCACAATAATATGATCTCTAAACAAAAAAATATAACTAAATAATTACTATAAAAAATTTAAAAATAGTACAATTTACATATATATATATATATTTATATTTATATTTACATAAATTAAAAATTTATAGATACAGCAAATGAAGTCTTTAAAATAGAAAGCATATTAGATAAGATATTACCAGAAAAAGATTTAAATTTAGTAACTTTAAAAAGTGTTAGGAAAGATGTAGCTGATCATTTAAACGTAGATGAATCATATTTTTCAGAAAATAAAGAAAAAAAAGACTTACTAAAAAGAATTTTAAAAGAAAAAATTTTTAAATTATATAACGAACAAAAAAATGAAGAAGTAGAAGAAGAAAAAAAAAAATATAAAAAAGAAGAAATAAAAAAATCTACATCAAAGAATAATACAAAAAAAAAAAAAGTTATTGAACGTGATGAAGAAAATTTTGATGAAGATAAAGGAGATTCAGGAGATTCTGAAGAAGTTTATGCTGATGGTTTAGAAAGTGATAGTTCGTTAAAATCAAAAAAAAAGAAAAAAAGAGAAATAAATTCTGATGATGATAATCCTCCAAAAAAAAAAAAAAAAGAAAAAATAGATTCTGATGATGATTCAACAAAAAAAAAGAAAAAAAGAAGTATCAATAATAATAGTAAGCAAAAAAATACTCACATGACTAAAAAGGAGAAGTTAAGAAAAATTGTATTAGAATTAAAAATAGGTCCCACTATTTTTAAAGACTTAAACAAAGAAAATGAAGATGAATATAATAAAAAGCTTGAACAACGAATAATTGAGTTTTGTGAAAAAAAGCAAATATGTTCAGAACAAAAGAGATTGCCAAATCCAAATGAAATACAAGAATATAGAAAAAAACAAAAATTAAAAGAGGAATTAGATGGTATTGATCCATCTAATATTATAGATTCTAGTACAAGGCCAAGAAGAAGAAACCCCAATTTATATATAAGTCAAAAGTATTCAGAAAGTGATGAAGATGAAGATGATGAAGAAGAAAATGATAATGATGAATCTGTAGTTGAAAGTGAAGAAGGAGATGAAGTTGTAGATGAAGATACAATTAAAAAAGGAAAAGGATTAAAAAAAAAAGACAAAAAGAAAATGAAAAATGAAGATGATATAGATGAAGAAGATGAGATGGAAGAAGAAGAAGATGAAGAAGATGAAGAGGAAGAGGAAGAAGATGAAGAGGAAGAAGAGGAGGAAGAAGATGAAGAAGATGAAGAAGAAGAGGAAGAAGATGAAGAAGAAGAAGAGGAATGAGATGAAGATGATTAATAATATATAGGGAAAATAAAAAGGAATAACAGAATATAAAATTAAAAAAAAAAAGTAATTTTTTTATAATATTGTTTTAAGTATATAAATATTTTCATCATTTTTAATTTTTTATAAATACTTTTTTATTTATTTCATTTTAATTTTTTTTTTTTTATTTTCTATTATTCTCTTTTATTATTTTAAAATTATAATAATACATACCTTTAAAAAGTACATATAAATATGCATTAAATGCTCTCTATTTTTTTATAAATGAATAAAATATATAAAAATACATTGAAAATTTTTTCTTTTTTTCTTCCATAATTTTTTAAAAGAAAAAAAAGGCTACATTTTATGTCATTATATACACTACATATATTTATATGGATTAAAGGTTATTTAAAATGGAAAATTTTTAAGCATGTTTTATCAAATTTAAGTGTATAATATATTTACATATTTATAATTTTTTTAATAATATCCTTTTTTTCTAATTAAAATTTTTAAATGTTCAAACATTTTTTTTCTTTTTAATTTTTTTTGTATTATTAATATATAATGAAAAAAATTTCAAATATTATACTAAATGATTTGTCTCAAATTACTGAAACATAAACAAGTTTCATAAAATTAACATAAATTTTAATTTTTTTTTCAATGAATATAATAAAATAAATAAAAAATTCTCATAGATACCTATTCTTTTTTTATGCATTAATTTTTTTTTTTTTAGCTTTTTTTAATGAAAAATAAGGTTTCTGGTTTAATATAAAAAAAAAAAAAAAAAAAAAATTTTAAATTAAAAATTAAAAAATAAAGTTATATTACTTAAAAAAATAAGTTTTATTTTTATTTTAATTCCATATATTCAGAATAACTGTTTAATTCTCATTAAAAAGGGAAAAAAAAAAGAAAGTAACAAATATGCTTCCATAAAACATCTTTAAATTTTCTTTTTTTTTAATATTTTCAATTTACACCTTCGTAATAAAATTTTAATTTTTAAAAAAATATATTGTGTAAAATAAAAAAGGAGAAATATTATTTATTATGGCATCAAGAAGACATAAATTTTTTAATGAAACAGATTTAAAAATATATATCATAGGAGATGAAGTTAGAAAAAAAAAAAAAAAAATTGGAAACAATTTATATCAAAAAAAATTATTTTTTTTTAGGATTCTGTAGTAGGTTTTTTATTGGCAGGAATTGGGTTTCGTGATGGATTAGGGAAAAAAAATTTTTTTATAGTAAATTCAAGTAATAAATAAAAATAATGTTACATAAATATCTTTGTATATTCCAAAAATAATAAATATTATATGATCATTTTTTTTTTTTTATTACTTTGTGAAATTACAAAAATAAAAAAATTCATTTGTCCTTATTTTATTTCCTTTTAATGTTATTTTTATTTTGAGATAAACATATTTTTATTTCATTATTTTTTTTTTTATTTAAGAAACAAATAAAACAGAAATTGAAGATGTTTTCAAAGAATATACTTCAAAACATGACTGTGGTGTAATTTTAATGAATCAACAAGTAAATTAAAAAAAAAAAAAAAAAAATAGAATAATTATTTAGTATTTTGTAATATAACAAATTATCAATACATAAAACCTAATAATCTAAAATATGTTTGTATAATATATATATGTACAATGTGTAAATATAAAAAATAATTAAAAATAAAAATTTTTCTTTTTTTTTTTTTTGATAGATAGCTGATGAAATTAGATATTTGGTTGATTTACATGATAAAATTTTACCAACAATTTTAGAAATACCATCAAAAGATAAACCATTTGATCCCAATAAAGATTCAATTATACAAAGAGTTAAACTTTTTTTTGGAGGAGATATTTCACATTTATAATGAACTTTTAATTTTAATTTTAATTTCTTTTTTTTTTTCTTTTTTTTTTTTTTTTTTTTGTAAAAATATATTTTTTTAAAATTACAATGGATGTGAAGGTAAAGGGAAGAATACTTTTATGTATTTTGATTTTTGTATATATTTATGTAATGGTGAACCTTTTTATTCAGCCATTTATTATTTCAGATCATTTGATTTCAATTTTTTTTGTAGACCCGTGGAAACTAGCATTTTTAATTAATTATTTATTCGTTTTTTTTTTATCATTTATCCTTTGTTATATCGGACTTGTATTACTGAATTGTCAAACATAAAAACTAAATTTTTATATTAATATCAAATAGTTATTTAAAAAAAAAATAATAAAAAAAAATAAAATAATAAATTAATAAAAATAAAAAGAATAATAATGAAAATAATAATTATATATTATTTATATACTTTTAAAAATTGTACAAAAATAAGAAAAATTGATATATATATATATATTATAAAACAAATATTAGAAAAATAGTATATACTTTAAGAAACTGTTTTATTTAGAAAAAAAATTATAGCAACATATAAAATAATTCAAAAATAGGAAAAACAATACTAAACCGTAAAAGTACAATAAAATAAGATAAATTATATATATCATAATTAAGGTAAATAAAAATTTTTTTAATAATTAATAATAGATTAAAATATAGAAATAAAAAAATTATTATGAAAAAATGAATAATACTTAAATATAGTATTTTATGTACACAAAAAAAATATATTAAATCCTATAAAAAAAATTTTTTTTTTAATTATTATATAAATATTTTAACGCTATAAAAAAAAGGTAAAATAAAAAATAATTAAAATATTGATAACTAGAAAAAGATTTAGTTGATGCATCTTTAATAATATTAATAACTTCTCTATCTTCCAATGTAGACAATGCTGAAGATATTAACACTTGAACTGGGAAACCTTGAATTAAATAAACTTTTCCATAATTTTTGGAATTATCTTCTACATTTTGTAAAACTCTGTAGTTATCATTATCACTACCTTTATAATCAGATGTATATTTTTTTAGCATTTTATAAAAATCTAATATTAATTCAGTTGATACAGGTAATGGTTGTTTAGCAACTTTCCAGTGAACATTTTCTTCACATAAAGGTAAAGTTGATGATCCATGATAAGATAAAAATTCCATATTCTCAATATTTAGCATCATCATTAGAGAATCTAAATTTAAAACTTCATCTAAATCTACTAATGTAGGTTCTAAAAAAAAAAAAAAATCGTATATGGAAATATAAGTATATATGTTCACATTCGAATATGCATTATTATGTTTATAATAATAAGAATCATTTTGTACCTGATCCAACAGGAACTTTATATGATGCATTTAAAATAGTTCTTAAAAATTTTTCCGATGGTAATCTCTTAAAGTGATCAATGGTAGATTTGTTAATTTCTGCACTAGTAAATGTGATGGATAAAACTTGATATTGATTTTTTATTTTACCACTTTTAAGTCTTTTGATATATTTTTTCTCCAATTGTGAATTAGATAAACTATTCATTAAAAAAGAGACAAGATAGGAATGATAATTGTTCTCCTTTTTATTTGTATCATTTTTGAATTTATTATTTAAATTAACTTTTGTTTTGGAGTTTTTCCATTTTTCTTCATCGTATTCGTATATATCATTTGTATAATGAAAAATTTGCATTTCTATTTCTCTTCTATTACCAGACCCTTGAAATGTATGCTCACTTGGAGAATGGAAATGAATTTGATCTGCATAAAACATAGTTGGATTATCAGTAGTAAATAAAACACCAAAAGGTATTACACCGTTATTAGCTGCTTTAATTTGAAAAATATTATCTTTTCTATTAATAACTAATTTCTTTATTAAATATTCATAATAATAAAAAATATCACCTTTCATCCAAGGTTTATTATAATTGTTCCAAGCATAATCATCATCGTAAAATAAATTTAAGTAAACATCTGCTATATTCTTTAAATCTCTTTCCTTTAATCCTTGCAAATGTAAATCAACTGGTGATTGATACTTCCCATTTTTGCATTTCCCTATACCCCAATTATTGCCATGCTGAGAATAATCTATATCTTTTAATTCGCTATACAAAAAATTTTTGTTGAAATTGCTTTTAATATTGTTCATTTCTCTTTTATAATTTTGATTCTTATTATTAGTATTATATTTTTTATCAGGTGAAATATCCTTGTGTGAGCTATTTTTATTTGATTTATGTTCATTTAAACCTTTTTTATTCAAATATTCTTCATTTGAATTTTTTTCATTTGAATGTTCCTCACTTGAATTTTCTTTATTCGAGTATTCTTCATTTGAATTTTTTTCATTTGAATATTCTTCACTTGAATTTTCTTCATTAGAGTATTCTTCATTTGAATTTTCCTCTTTTAAGTCTCCATCATATGATACATCTTTATAATTGCTATCTTTTATATTTTTCATTGATTTATTACTTTCCTTATACTTTTTTATGTCTTTTAATTGGTTTAATTCATTTCCCATCCTATTTAAATTTTGTGCATTTTCTTGTTCATATATATTATCAAATAATTGATAATCTTTTATATCATAATTCCTTTTATTCCTTTTATTTGTCTTTAAACTTAATAAGTTATCATTGTTTGTTCTCATATCATCTGTATTAAAATCTCTTGAATTTCTCAGTGAGCTGATTTTCTCTTTTTTTTTTATATTATCTTCCTTAGACTTACGACTAGTATTTTCAAATTTAAGAGAATTATCTAACTCATATGTAGAGTTCTTTAGAATTTCTAGCATTCTCCTAGTTTTAACATAATTTAATATTTCTAAACTATAAAAATGTAATATTATTATGAAAAAAATTATATTCTTCATTTTAAATTACAATATATTAAATATATAAATAGGTACACATTTGTTTTTAGTAATCAAAAACATTAAATTTTATAGATATAATATATATATATATATAAATACATATGCTTACATTTATATATGTTTTTTTCTATATTTTTAAGTATTAATATTTGTTTTTATAAGTTTCATATAGTATAAAAAAAAAAAAAAAAACCTATTCTTAATATTTTTTATTATATCTTTTTTTCAAATTCCAGGCTCCCCCCAGAAAAAAAAAAAGACTAAACAAAAATAGATTAAATCTAATAAATGCATATAGGTGCTTAAAAAAAAAAAAACGTATTTTTCTAGTCTTAAAAAAAAGAGCAAAGAAATATCTCATAATTTAATTGTATCATTTAATCTTTAAGCTCCCTTTTTTTTTTCTTTTTAATAATTATTTACATCATTTAAAAAAGAAAAAAATTAAATTAAAATTGTAAATTATTGTTAGAAAATAAAAATTTATGATGGAACTTTTTAATTAACATTAAAAAAAAATTCTAAAAAATGGTATATATAATAATTTAAGAGAAAAGAAATATATACATATTAATTTTATAAAAAAATATAAATATTTATACATTTCATTTCTAATTTATCATTGATAATAAAACAAAGATTCAATTTCAAATTTTCATAATTTCAGGCTTGCTATATATTAAACCTTTTTGAATAAATTTGGATTCATAAAATCATAATTAATACAATTTAAATGATCGTCAAAATCACATATATTCAAGTATCTATAAAAAAAGGATAGTATATATTAAAAAAATTATAAGTATTTTTATGAAAAAAATAAATAATATATTTACTAATATTTATTGTAATTTTTTTTTTTTTAAACTTAAATTACAAACCCATTATTTGAAATATTTTTTTTTAAAAATTCCTTATTTTCACTAGAAATATTTATATGAATTTTTTTCCATTCGGATGTATCGTTCTTCAGATAGATCTAATAATTTTATGAAAAATTAAAAAATTGAAAGTTTAAATATATACATATATATATATATTTATATTAACATATATTAATACATATTCAAATCAAAATATAAGATTATTTTATTACATTTAAGCAATTATCATCGCTATTATTTAGCTTTGATATTTGAACTAAACAAATTAGAGCATTTTTATAATTTTTTATTAATTTATCTGAAATTAATTCACAAATTTTTATATTCTTTATATCATTGTTCTTTGAATCATCTGCATTTATATGATAATAACCAATAATTTTTTCTTCTTTATTTTTGTAATAATTCTCTACCTAAGTTATAAAAATTTATTAGTTTATATATTATTAATGAAGGTATTTTTTTTTTTTTTTTTCTATATTCAAAATAGAAATCAAAATAATGTATAAATAATCAGAAAAGCAAACTATAATTATAAATTAGACAAATATAAAAATATATTTTAAAATGTCTTATAGTAGCTTAATTTATTAAGTTTTCTATAATATTAACATATATATGTATATTAATAAATTTCATTTTCTATCTTCATATCATTTATTTTTTCATTCCAATAATGAAGTGATATGTATATTTCTCTTTTTCTTTTTTTAAATAAATTTTTTTATTAATATTTTTAAAAGTTGCTACCAGTGTAAATGATAAATTTAAAAAAGGAGCTAATATGTGAGTATGAAATAATGGTATAGAATTAGTTATTAAACATTTTTTTTTTTCTCTCTCATCTTCAAAACATTTTCCTATTAATATTCCACATACATCATCATAGGAATTTTTTAAAGCATGCATAAAAATTTTTGCATAAGCAGAATTCTCAATAGTTATCTCTGTATCATCCATCTTTTAAATAATCTATTTTATAATTATGTAATTTATACTTAAAAATTTCTCTATATATTTCTTAATCAGCTATTTTGAAAAATATTCAATAAAAGTTAAAAATAAATACAATATTACCTTTACATTTACTACTCTATGAAATAACTTATTATTTCCAAATAAAATATTAATTCATAATATATATATATAATACGCGAAAAAAAACAATTCTTATTACTTAAAAAAATTTTGATGCTTTTATTTAAAGTAATTGTTGTTTTTAAAATATATTTTTTTATTATATTCCTGTATATATACTTTAAAAGGGTCTATCATATTTTATTTAATAATTTTTTTTATCAATATATAATTATACTTTTTTTTAGGACTATTTTATTAAAAAAAAAAATAACACAATAAAATATAATTAAAAAATAAGAATATATTAGGAGATCAAACAAATATACATTTCCAAAAAAAAAGGGAGAAAATAAATAAATTATGAAGAAAAGAAAAGAAAAAATTACAAAAATAATAAAATAAATAAATTTAAAAAATATATAAAATTATAAAAAATAATCGTGCGCAATAAGTTACAAAATTAGTATAAAATATGCTGTAGACGCCTTCTTTGTAAATTTTTAAATTATTATTTTATGATTTGCTCAAGAAAAAGAAAATAATACAAAACAAATATCTTTATATTGTTACCAATACAATTTTATAAATTGAAACATTTAAAAAAAAATTAGAAATTTTAAAAACAAAATGAAAAATATATAATACATATTTTATTCTAATAAAAAGAAACAATATAATTTATGTGGAGAAAAAAAATTAACAAAATTTTTTTTTTATTTTAATACCTTCATTTTTCATAAATTAAAAGAGATATAACGAGATATAACTTATATTTTTGCTTTTCCAAATAAGAGTAGAGATAAATGAATTATAAATATATCATTCTTAAATGTGTATTACAAAATTTATTATTGATGTATATAATATATATATATATATATATTTTTTTTTTCTTATTGTATTTATTAAAAAATAGGAAAATAAAATTTTTTTGTTTATATAAAAATGTATTTTTTCAAATACTAATTTTCCATGTATATTAAAAAATGAAATAACTACATTTTGCTGTTATTTTATATATTAAATATTAACAATATAAATAGGAATATTAGAAATAAATAATTATAATTTTGGGTATCACCGAAAGTAATTATATATATTATTGGTGAGAAAATAATTAATATGTTATTTATAAGGATAATAGAAATAAAATTTATAAACAAATGATTGCTATATATATATATAACTTATATATATTGTATTTTTATTTTTATTAAAATAATGTATGCCGACAAATTATGTATAGCTTGTTATGGAGATAAAAAAATATTTGGTAAATTAAAAAGTTTTTTTAAAGAAGATTTTTATGAATTATCGGATGTAAAATTAAATGAAAGAATAGATACATTAAATATTAATTTGAAATACACATTTTATAATGGTCCAATATTAGAATATTTTAAAAATGAAGAAAATTTATTATCCGAAAGAGCACTTATTTATATTTATTTTTTATATTTAAATGATTTAGAAGTGTATAAAAATGAAAAAAAAAATTTATTAAAGAGGTGGACTGAAGTATTGAATGATGAAAATGAAGAATTTTTAATTGTTTGCACTTATAACTTAGTAGATAATATAAATGAAATAAAAAATATAAAAAAAATAATTGAAAAAATAAAAGCGGATTTTAGTTATAATAGTTACAAAAGCAATAAAATTTTAAGTGTTCCCATATTTGAAAGTGAAAATTATGATTCTAATAAAAAAGTAAAAGAATTGTATGATCAATTTAAGCTACGATATTCCGATCAATTAAAAATATGTATAGAAAAAAAGTACAATATAATTAAAAATGGATATAATAAATGCTTAACTAATTTTTTTAGTTATGTAGATTTAAAAAAAAAAACATTTTTAGAAAAGAAAAAAAAAAAATTTCATATTTCGGATACTTACGTAAATAGTGAAGATACTGAAATTAATGAATTTATAGAATTTTATAAAAAACATAATGTATTCCTATTTTGTGATGAATATTTAGATATCAAATTTTTTTTGGATAAAAACAACTTATCCTATTATATAAATTCACTTGAGTTTATTACTGATTATGATGAAAAATTATATCTAGACATATATAATAATTATTTATCACTATTTATATGGAATGAAAATTTATGCTTATTGTACTTAAAATTAAAAATGTTTAAAAAAAGCTATATTTTATATAATACCATTGCAAAATTATTTATAAAAAATTTGAATGTATATATAAAAAAAAAAAAATGTATTATACATTCTTCTATTTTATTTGAAAAAAATTATTTAACAATAGGAAAATATATAAGAGAAAAAAAAATTTGTTCTATACATTTATTAGAATATATATTTTTTAAAAAATTTACTATCTTACTGTTTTTAAATAAATTTTCTTATATCTCAAGCAAAGCTTTAAAATTTTCTCAGTTCTTTTATACTAACAAAATTTTTATATTTATGCATAACTTTGATCGTTTTGAAGATAATTTAGACAAAAATTCCACAGATATTAATTGCTTAAAAAATTTAAAAAAAAAATTAATAAAATATAAAAACAAAGGAATAAAAAAAAAAAATGAAAGAAATCTTAAAAATGGTGCATCATATCATACTATCGATAAGCAAAAATACAATTTAAGAAGTGGTGAGGTTGAAAACGATATAGAATATAAAAAATTAAATAAATATAAAAAGATGGTTATAAATGAGTTGAATACAATTTTTAATAAGAAGAATACAAATATTGACAGAACAATTCTGATAGAATCAAAAGAAAAAAAAAAAAATACAGTAAAGGAGACTATTAAGGAAAAAAAAGATAGTAATACTGATATTAATCAAATTATAAATAATGATGTGGATACATTTAAAAATAAAAATGATAAAATAAGATTTATACTAAATTGTTGTTTCATAAATAAAGAAAGTTATTTCTCAATTTATTTTTATAATTTGGCTAATTTAATAAAATTTTTATATGAACATAGAAGTTATTTTTATCATGAAGATAACAAAAAAAATAAATGTGATAAAAATATAAAAAAAAATACGAATATTAGTAGATATTTATCGTTACAAAAAAATATTATAAAATTAGGATATAAAAAAAATTTTACAAAAAAAAAAAAATCCAAAAAAAATCTGAAAATAAAAACAAAGAAAAGTAATTCAATAAATGACTCTTCATCACAAATTTCCTCTTCCTTATCTGAATTGTCTGATTCTAAAAATAGCAGTAATCATTTCCTGAATAATGATTTTTATATAAATGTTTCCAATATTTTTAAATTATCTTTTGTTATTTTAAAAAATATATTAAATATTTATAACACATATTTATCAAATGATGAAATATATATTAAAAAAATTTTTTTTTTTAATTTCTATTCAAGTTACTTAGAGGAAAAAAGGTTCGAAAAAAAAATAGAAAAAGCAGATTTAGAAGATCTTAAAAATACAAAGAAAAATGTTTATTACAACTTCCCAATTTACCACATAAAAAATTTTTCAAAAGATAACGAAAAAAAAAAAAATTCTTTGCTGATGAACATTATGAATAAAATCATTAATTTGTGTCATAGAAAATATAACAACGTTTCTATAATAAACAAATTTTTTATGGCTATTTTATTATTTGAAAATAAAATTTATAAGAAGTCTTTTAAATTATTAAAAAAAATTATTCAAAAATCTAATTTTGATATTCTTACTTTTTTGTGTATGCAGCTCATATTATTTCATTGTGTAAATAATAAGTTTTACCATTTTTGTTGCTCCTTTTTTTTATCAAATAGGTATATTAGAATATTACCGCTTAAAGATGTGAATATTAATTTTGCTCATTTTCAGAATTATCAGTACTATTTGTTTTCTATAAACAACGAACAATCAATTCTAAAACTAGAAGAAGAAAAAAAATATGAAAATTATTTTTTTAATTTGTTGGAAAAGAACTCAGTAACCTTTGAATTGGTAAAAAAACAAGTAACTAATATCATTGAACAAAATAAAATTAAATCACACATTATAAATAGAAAAGAAATACACCAAAAAGAAAATAAAGAAGTAATAAGCAAAGAGAAAAATAATACTAAAAGTTTTAATTCAGAAATAAGTGAAAAAATCAATATTCTTCCTAAAATAAATATCAATAAGTTAATTAAATTCGAAACAAAAAAATTTTGTAAAGATAATTTCGTTTTTGAAATAAATCATAATTTTTTAAAGAGTTTAAAAAAATTTAACTTTTCTGTTTCAAAAAATGAAAAACATAATGATATTTATATACCAAAATCACATATTAAAATATGTGTCCAATCCAATTACAACTTTTACATTTTCGTATCAAGCATGATTTTTGGTTGCGTTAATAAAAATGAAAAAAATTCTCATTATTTGAATGAAAATCAATGTAAAAAGGAAAGAAGTAATTATACTGAATTTACAAATAAAAGTAGTGATTTGAATATTCAGCATATAGAAACACTTCTAAATTTAAAAGTACGGGAATATATTTATAAAAAGAAAAAAATAATAAAAGGATCGAGAATTAAAAACTTATTTGTTGAATATAATGAATACTTGGATTTATTTATTTTTTCTTCATTTACTCAAGACTCATTTATTGATGAAATAATTATTCAATTGTGCAGTGAAAAGGATAATAAAATTTTATATTTAACTTTTTGTAAAGACAAATATATCATTAAAAATGGCCTAAACATAATAAAATTAAACATAACTAATATTCTTGAGTCAAATAAAATAATGTGGAAAAATTTTAATTTTAAAATTGATTATGTGTTTCTTATAATAAATGATTTTGCTTTTTATCAGAAGATAGGTATCTTGCCTAATGGAAATTTACTAACTCCATTTTTAAATACTTATAGCAATTTTATAATTAATAACAATGTATTGATTGATACAAAAAAATATACGAACTTCTTTTTAAATCAACTTATTTCTCCTCTTTATATTAAGATAAAAACATTGGATTCAATTTTAGACTGCAAAATAATTACATCATATTTAAATAGCACATCTTTAATATACAATAATACAAATTATATCAAATTAATTATAAAAAATAATGATAAAAATATTAATTATGAAAATGCAAATATTGATGATGAAAGTGAATTAATTACAACAAAAATATATAATAAAAGAGAGAATAATGATTTAAAAAATATAAAAATTGTTGTAAATAATAAAAACGATATCTCTGATGAATCATGTGAAAATTTAAATTTAGGAAATTCAATTATTTTTTATATTGAAAAAAATGAAGATACTCAGATTCATAATATTAAGGTTTTAGATGGATTTTATTTTAATAGTGAAGATAGAAATTTTTTACATACAAAAGACGATAATGAAATTGATAAAAAAAATTGCTTAGAGAAAAAAGATGAAAATAAAAATAAGATAAAATTATATGAAAATTTAAATGAAACATATGCAGTGATATCTTTTATACCAAAAAAGGTTAATAATAATATAAATGATGAAAATTATAAAAATTATAATAATAATATAAACAGTGAAGAGGGTAATATCAATGATAATATGAATAATTATAATATCATAAATAATGATAATTATACAAATAGTACTGATAAGTTGAAAATGAGATGCGTATTAAATATAAATTCACTTGAGAAAAAAAGAAAAGAAAGAAAAAGTGATATGTATAAATTGTCTTGTGTTAATTATATAGGGAAAATAAAATTTATTGATTTTATTAATACAGAAGATATTTCCTCAAGATCATGCTTAAATAGTCAAGTAATTATAGAAAAAACATTTGAACTTGTAAATATTTTTAAGGAAAAAATAAATACATACAGATCAAAAAATACCATGTTGTATGAATTAATAATGAAATTACATAATGATAATTATTCCATATATTTAAAAAACTTTAGTATATCAATTTTAAAAAAATCCATTACACAAATAAAAAATGTGAAAATTTTTTTTTTAAATAATGAAAGCATTAGAGAAAAAAAAATGGGATGTGTCATGAATAAAAATGATGCTTTTGATTTAAATGACTCTAGTGAAAATGATGAATATAAAACAAGCGAAATTTATATAAATGATTCAAATGAAAAATACATGAAAAAATCTGGTGAACTTTGTTTAAATAAACAAAATTCAACTTCTAGTAATAACAATTTAAGTTTTGAAGAAAATTATTTTTATGATGAAATTAATATAAATACTCATATAAAGGGAGGAATGTCTATTTTTTTACTTTTTGAAGTTCTATATCATAACATTGTCAATGAGAAGAATAATCCGAATAAATGTTTGAATTATGAAAATATTATTGGAGATATAAGCATAAAATATGAATACAAAAATCATTTTATTTTGAAAACCTTAAAAGATAAGAAAAAAGAATGTATTTATAAATTTAATGTTTTAATACCTCAATTTTTACTACCTATTAATATTCATTATGATATACCCAAATGTGGTATGCTTCATTCCCCTTTAAATATCAAAATAGTAATATCAAATAATATCAATGAAACTATTTGTATGAAGTATTATGTATGCATAGATAATGCTGAAAAAACGAATAATGAAAATGAGTATAGTTGGCTAATAAATGGATTTAGGAAAAAAGTACTTTTTATTTCAAAAAATTCTTCATATACCATCAATTTAAAAATAATCCCTTTAAAGATTGGTTTAATTAATTTCCCGCCTATCTATTATTTTATAAAATTAAATAATAAGTGGATTGAAATAACGAAAATTTTAAAAAAAAGTGAAAATTTTCAATTAATTATTTCCCCATCTCTTCATTTTGTTCCTAAAATATGGGAACTAATATAAATGTTTCTCTATTTTTTTTAGCATGCCTATTTTTTTCGAATATTTGTATATATTTGAAAATATTCATATGATTACTCAAATGCTTATAAATTTATTCAAAAATATTAACCTCAAAATTATTAGAAAGGTTTAAAAACATAAAAAAAAAGAAAAAAAAACCCATTAATATATCTTTGTATAGCAGAACTAATATGTCTACTTAAAAATTTTCTAATTCATTTATATATATACAAAAGTTTTTTCTGTTTTAAATTTTATCTAAAATGAAAATGTTTAAATGTTTATATACACATATGTGTATATTTTAATTTGTTTTTTATTTATCTTTTTTTTTAATGACAAAATCATTAATATATGCAATTTTTTTAGTTTTTTTTTAAATTTTAAATTAATTTACATTCCTACATTTTCATATATATATGTATATTTTTTTTTTTAAAACAATACAATAATTTTTAAATTATCCTATTTAAGATAAAATAATTTAATATAAAATAGTATAAAATAATAAAATAATATACTAATAAATGAATGTATGTACCTAATAATTGATCAGTGTTATACTTTTCTAATTCATTAAATTATTCATTTCCAATTAGAAAATCCATAAATTCTTTTCGAAAAAAAAATTTTTTTTGAATGAAATTTTTATTAAATTTATTGTATGCATGATTTTTATTTATTTTTTTTTTTTTAATATAGCTCCCTAATTAAATGAATAATTTATATAAAAAAATAATAAAAGATAAAAAAAATATCGAGAGTTCTCTATTTTGCAAATAATGAATTTATATTGCATCTTATCTAGTACAAGAAATAAGAGCATAAAACTTAAAAGTGGAACAAAACAAATTTTTTTTATTAAAAAAAATTTCTTTTCTAATGAAAAAAAGTATTTTAAAATAGGAATTGTAGGGGCAGGGCCAGCAGCTTTATATTGTTGTAAATATTTTTTAAAAAATGATAATATAAAAGTTGACATTTTCGATAAATTACCAAATCCATTTGGGCTTATAAGATATGGTGTAGCTCCTGATCATATGCAAGTAAAGAATACTTATAAAACTTTTGATCCAGTTTTTTTAAATAAAAATTACAGATTTTTTGGAAACGTAAATATTGGTGTAGATTTAAAAATAGAAGATTTAAGAAGTTATTATAACGCTTGCATTTTTTGTTGTGGTGCTTCTGATATTTCTTTACCCAATTTAGAAAGTGAAAAAAGAAATGGGATTTTTCATGCAAGAGATCTCATTTATTTTTATAATAATTATTATGAAGAATTAAGGTGTAAAAATATAGATAACTATTTAAATTCTTATGATAATTTTTCTAATTCTGTTATCATAGGGAATGGAAATGTTTCATTAGATATAGCTCGAATTTTGACTAAGTCTCATGATGAGTTGAAAAAAACAGATATTAACAGTAATTTTTTAAATGCAGCAAAAAGGCATAATTTTAAACATATTTATATTATTGGAAGAAGAGGATTTTGGCAATCTTCATTTACAACTGCAGAATTAAGAGAATTATTAAATCTAAGTAACATAAAAGTTATATTAAATAAAAATAACTATGATTTATGTTTTCATTTAAAAAACTATGATGAAAATTCCAGTATAAAACAAAGACAAAACAAACTCTTTTTAAATATGGTCAAAAATTATGAAGATCTTGAAAAAAATAAAAATTTATATGAGAAATATAAAATTATTGAATTCATTTTCTATTATGAAATAAAAAAAATTAATTACATCAACAATTATATGAAAAATTTAGAATTTGAAATAAATAAAAATTTGCAAATATCTGATCCTTCTCTTCAAAAAAAGTATTTAACAACACCCTTACTTATATTTGCTACAGGTTTCAAAAAAAATGCATTCAATGAAAATTTATATAATAAATCGACAGAGAAATTTAAAGAAGATATTTTAACAAATAAATTTGGAATTTTTAAAGCGGGGTGGTTTGATAAAGGAGCTAAAGGTAATATAGCTAGCCAAATTCCAAATTCTAAAGCTATCATTTCCCTTATTTTTAATTTTCTTCAAAATACTACAACATTTTTTGATAATGATATATGTGATTTATTAAATAAAAAGAAAATTCATTTTGTCAATTTTGATGATTGGATATATATTCAAAATTACGAAAAGAAGGCAGGGATGCAAACAGGTAAAATTGCAGAAAAATTGAACAAAGTAAAACAGTTATTACATATATTAGATGAAAGAAAACAAAAAATGAATCCCGCTTAATTTATATATTATTGTCTTGTGTTCCTATATACAAAATTTATTATGATTTGTTAATATATATTAATTTTTATATCTCACGTTATTTTGTTAACTTTTCTTTATTCCCACTTTTATATATTTAAACATGTTCATTTATATGATACATTTACATTTTTAAATTTAATTTTTTTATTTTTTTATAAATATGTGAATATATACAAATTATATTGTCTTTTTTACTCCATTAAAGCGAAATATTATAATTTTTTTTTTTTTTATATATTATAAATGAAAAATATAACTATTAATTCAAAGTTATCGCATTTTTAGTTTTTAAATTTTATTTTTGTTTTCATTCATGGAAATAACTGTTTCTATATTTCATATTCTAGGCATATTTTTAATAAAAAAGACCTTCGTAAAATTTCATTTTTCGTATTAAGAATAATTTTTCTATATATATATATATATATATATATATCATAAACACATATTTCCTTTTTTTTTCTTTATTTTTTTATATGTTTTAATTTTGTGCCTTATAGCGTTTTTACACCCTAAATTTTTTATATGATTATAAATAGTTTTTGTGTTTTAATTGAAAATGAGAATTATTCAAAAAAACACATTACAAACATTCATTAGAATGACAAATATATGATTTAAAAAAAAAGAAAAATATTTATAAACTCTCATTAAATTTGCAAATTAAAAACAGATATATGTATAGAAATATTTAATAGGAATTTATATTGTGAAACGAAGAAATTATGTTGAATTTTCTTAATATGTTAAGAAAATTCCTTTTGTAAAATTTTAAAAAATTAGAGGTCACATAAAAAAAGTAAGTATAAAAATAAAAATAAAAAAAATTAAAACAAAGTAGTTAGATGCTAATTTTAAAAATATAGCTTAGACAAAAAATTTTCTATTAAATATTTTTTATTGTTAAAATTGTAATTAAATGAAAGCAACAACGTAAAATAATTTTTTTTTTGAAAAAAATTTTTACTTTTTTTTTTATTAAACTTTTCATATTAACAATTTTTTATATTTTTATTTTTATATATCTTAGAAGAATTTTTTTTTTTTATCCCAATTTTCATTTTTCTTTTTTTTTAATTCTACAATATCCTACTTGGCATTTTCCTTTCACATAAGTTGTATTTTTGAAACAATTCTTTTAAGGGATCCTTTTTTCTTGGGATTATATGACCATTTTTTATGATCATTGCATCAAAATCATAATTATTTGTTTTTTTTATTGGATTAAATTCGATTTTGGGTAATTTTTTTTTTTTTTTTTCATTTTTAAAATTTTGTAGATTTGATGTATTTACCCCTTTATTAAATTTTTTTGTTTTAAAATTTATTTGAATCCCAACAGTTCTTCTGAATATTTTGTTGGAATTATATTTTTCCTTATCTGTATTATTTACATTTGATAAATGATAGGGATTCTTATATAAAAAAATTCCATTTTTTAAATTATTTTGTTTATTTGACGTCAAATTGTTACTGTACTTAGGGTTATAATAATTAGGTCTATATTTAATACTATTTTTTTCATCTGTATTAATAGTTGCTTGGTAGCTTTTATAATTTGTTTTATTTATAAATGATGGTTTTATTAGACCTTTAGTTTCTAAATATCCGTTGAATTTCATTGTATTTTTATTTATATGACTATTAGATACATTTGTATTGGGGCATTTATTTTGATATTGATAATTATTAACATTATTATTTTCATATTCAATATTTGATAATTCAGAAAAATTTACTCTTTCATTCGAACTATTCTCACTTTCTATGATAAATGATTTTGCTTTTTCTTTTTCATTATTATTTTTTTTTTTTTCTTCGTTTGATTCTTCATATTTTTTTATTTTATCTTGCTTGTTTAGATAATCAAAAACAGATAATCTTTTTTTATTTAAATCAAATAAATCAAATTTATTTTCATTTATTTCTCCTTTTTTTATTGTTTCATCTTCTTTAGTATCCTTAATTATGTCGTTATTATTATATTTCTCAGAAATATCATATGATGTTCCTTTTTTTAGTATATTAGCACTATTTTGTGAAGGAAATTTTTCTTTTTGGAAACTCTTCTTTTTCTCATTTCTAAATTTTTTTTTATTTATTATTGTTTCTGGTTCCATTAAATTTTCTTTACCATTATTAATTGTACTTTTTTTTTTTAATTTTTCATCTTTTTTTTTTTTCTCTTTTTCACATTTTTCATTATTATCAGTTGATTTATATTTTATCATTTTTTTACTTATAATATCATGTTCTTCTATTACTTTACTAATTTTTTTTACTTTTTCATTCTTTTCTGCTTTTATTTCCTTTTTTTTTTTATTATTTTTTATCTCTTCAATTTCATTATCTTTTTTTTCTTTTTCTTTTTCCTTTTCTTTTTCTTGTTGTTGTTCTTGTTCTTCTTGTTCTTGTTCTTGTTCTTGTTCTTCTTCTTCTTCTTCTTCTTCTTCTTCTTCTTCTTCTTCTTCTTCTTCCTCTTGTCCTTCCTTATATTTTTCTTCTTGTTTTTCTTCTTGTTCTTCCTCTTGTTCTTCCTTATGTTTTTCTTCTTGTTCTTCCTTATGTTTTTCTTCTTGTTTTTCTTCTTGTTCTTCCTCTTGTTCTTCCTCTTGTTCTTCCTTATGTTTTTCTTCTTGTTGTTCTTGTTGTTCTTCTTGTTTTTCATCTTGTTGTTCTTCCTCTTGTTCTTCCTCTTGTTCTTCTTCTTGTTCTTCTTCTTGTTCTTGTTGTTCTTGTTGTTCTTCTTCCTCTTGTTCTTCTTCTTGTTCTTCTTCTTGTTCTTCTTCTTGTTCTTCTTCTTGTTCTTCTTCCTCTTGTTCTTCTTCCTCTTGTTCTTCTTCCTCTTGTTCTTCTTCCTCTTGTTCTTCTTCCTCTTGTTCTTCTTCCTCTTGTTCTTCTTCTTGTTCTTCTTTTCCTTCATATTTCTCTCCATGCATTTTTTTTTCCACTGAAAACATTACATTTGTATCATTTTCTTCATTAGATAATTCCCTTTTTCCTATTGTATTATCATAAAATTCTATTTGTATGCCACTTTTCTCTTCTGCATTTTCATTTATATCTGTGTTGTTCATAATTTTTTCTGTATCAAAACTTTGTTTCGATTCAGTTTTGATATTAATTTTATAAATTTCGCAAAATTCTCCACTATTTTCATAATTAATTTTATC
Organism: Plasmodium relictum; assembly: GCF_900005765.1. Classification (NCBI taxonomy): domain Eukaryota; phylum Apicomplexa; class Aconoidasida; order Haemosporida; family Plasmodiidae; genus Plasmodium; species Plasmodium relictum. The sequence continues at coordinate 1,349,939 of NC_041687.1, read as the reverse complement.
TACATAACTATCACTGAATTCGCAACTTTCAAAATTATCAGAATTATTTCTTAGATAATTTTTTTCTGAAATATTTTCATTTATCTCACTATTTTTTCTACTACTTTCAGTTGAACGTACCTCTTTAATTTCATTATTTCCAAGATTCTCTAAATGCTCACAATTTATATTTAAATATTCATTTTTCATAAGATAACTTTTTCTTCTTTCAAAATAGTTATTAAATTCTGAATTTTCATTTTCTGCATTAATATTTGAATTGTTTTCTATATCATCATAAATTTGTTCTGAAGAATGTGAATCACTGTCCAATGAGTGCACATTATTTTGCATATTTTCTTTTTGTATTTTATTATTTTTTAAAATTCTTACATTCTCATTTTTTAATTCACTTTCTTGTGACTTTTTCTTTAACAAATTTTCTGTTTTAATATTCCCCTTTATATCATTGTCTTTATATTCACAATATTCAGTCTCATTAAAAATTATATTTTGTTTATTTTTCATTTCCGTTTTGTCATCAATTTCTTTACTCATTTTTATGACACCTTTTTATTTGCAATGGACTTTTTTTTAAGTAAAACAGTTTTGATTAAATTTTTTTTTTTTTTTTATAAATTTTAAAATATGACTATTGAAAAAATTAAACGTATTTAAAATTTTTTAGAACCAAGAAAAAGAAAAAAAAAACAGAAATAAAATATATTAAAAGTATGTATATTTCTGACCTGTTCTCTTTTTTACAACTTTTAATAAATGAACACAAAAATTATTTTAGTATAAATATAGCGTGTGTTATAAAAATTAACATAAAAAATGTGTTTATCAACTTATTTAGTATATAATGTCGAAAATAGCTTTTTTTTTTTTTTTTAAATTGTTGTAAAAAAGGAGATCCTGTTCAGAATTAAAATAAAATACATGTTATCTTTCAAAAAAACATCCAATTAAAAACTCAAAAAAAAAAGAAAAATTATAATTTATTAGTCCCTTAAAATTTTTTATTAAATTAGTTTCTTAATTTAAATATTTAATTTTTATTATTTTTTTTTGTTACATTTGAGAAGGAGCTTATTAATCATTTTGTCTTAATTTTTCAAAATTCTCATTACAATTTAAGGGAGAAGATGTCGGTTTATATACACTCATAATCATATATATATATTTTAAAGTTTAATAAAAAGAATCTCATTAAAGTTATTTCTTTTAAAATTAATTTTTTTTTTTATATCATTTTTATTAAATTAAATTGAATTTTGTTCATTTAAAATTAATACACAGCAATTTTTAAAAATAAAATTCTTAATTTATATCTAATATTATAAAATTAAAAATGAACATTCAAATAAAATAGCATATAGTTTACAAGGATTAACTATTTTTCATGAAAATAGACTAAATTTTTTAGTAATGTAAGAGAGTAATAATTAAAAATTCCTTTTTTTTTTCAACTATAGAAAAAATGATAACATAATTATTATACACCTTTAAAAAATATAAATATCTTGTTAAAATATCAAATTCTCTTACCCTTGAGAACTTCATTCAATTCAAATTTGCTTTCTAATTCATATTACTAAATTATTACCGATGTAAATATTTTACAAAATATTTACTTTCAAATTAAAATATATTCACATATATAATTCATAATTTTCCTTAAGACAACTATACATTTACTAATAGCATTTGTCCCTCTTAGTATTTTATAAAAGAAAAAAAATTATTTTATGTTTCAAGTATTAATATTACTTTATTCCTGTTATAATTAAGTAGTTCGTATAATATATATACTTACATTTTTTATTAGTAAATTAAAAATGAAATTTTTCCTTTATATTTTAAAATAAATTTACATTTTTTATAAAATATGAGGGAAATGTACATAAAAGTTCTGGAGTATGTACATCTATTATAATTTTTTTTTTTTAATAGTGTGAAATATTAAATTCTTATAGTTTCATAAAGTATAGCGGTACATGTTTTTTTCTATTTAAAGATGAATAAATTATATATATATGTATTTTTTCTTATAATAGATGAAAAAGAATGTCCAATATAAATAATAAAATGAGGAGGACCCTACCATTTTTATTTTTTTTGTCACACTAATAAACCTACAAATATATTTAATTTTTCTATAGAACAAAAAATTTAAAAAAGACATATGCCATGTAATTCTTTTTAATTGAATCATTACATGTTAATAATTTGAACAAAAATGAAAAAAGAGAAAAATCCAAGAAGCAAAATTTCCATGTACAAAATTTATTTAATTTTTTTTTCTTTATAAATAAAATATTTTATCTACGTTTTTTCATTTTTTTTAAAAGAGAGAACAACAAAAATCGTATATATATTTATTTGAAATAAAAATAATACTAAAGATGAATCTTAGTGAAAAAAGAATTCCATTATGTTGTGAAATATGTTTAAAAAATGAAAGAGATGTATCAAATGAAATGATAAAAATAGCAGCTCACAAATGGCTATTTTCATTAGGAATAACTATAACATTAGGTAGACATGATCCCAATAAGATAATTTGTGAAATATTAAATAAATATTGTGATTATATAGTTATTGAACCAGCTATACCTATAAAAATAATAAAGGAGTATAATGAAAACTACGAAAATAATATGTATGGAAAATCATCTGCAACGCATTATTCGATTTATGAAATAAATACATATGATAATTTAAACATTAATAATAAAGATAATTTGAAAAAAAAGGAAATTTATACAAATAATTTAATAGCAAATGAAATAGATTCTAATAATATGAATAATGATAAAAGTATAATTCTAAAAAAAAAAGATATTTTAAGTAGCCCTAACAATTTAGTTAGCTCTCTTGCTGTTTCCCCAAATATTGTTTACTCATCACCGTTTTGTAATGAAATAAAAAAAAAAGAGGAATTAAAAAATTCGTTTAATCTATTATTTACTATACCTATTATAGGTGAAAAGTCTATATCATCAATGGAAGAAGATCCAATAATATTACCAAATTTTTGTTGTATAGTAAATGTAGTGACATATTATAAAAATGATGAATTCATGGAAGAGCAATTTAATGAGCCAAGTGAAAATGAAGATGATGAGAAAAAAAACATTCCCATTTATTCTCAATATATATTGCCTCATTTACGTTTCCATAAATTATGGGATAGTTTATACTATGAAGAGAATATAAAAAAAGATTTATTAGAATATGTATCTGCATTAATGTTATTTGCTAACAAAAAAATTGATTGTAATTTAATAAATTATAATCATCTTGTATTGCTGTATGGGCCACCTGGAACAGGAAAGACATCTTTATGTAAAGCATTAGCTAATAAAATTTGTATTCGTTTATCCAACATATATACAACTGGTTATATTAAAAAAAAAAAATTATTTTTATTTTATATACTATATATATATATATATATATTATTTTATTTTTCTTTAAAAATCCATAAGTAATTTTCTCATTGAAAAAGTTATAGAATTATACTAGCGATGAGAAATTTATTCTTTTTTTTTTTTTTTTAAATATATAATTTATTTTTATATACATATATATATATGTGTTTAAGAAAGCAAAAATTTACATACATCTATAAAAAATTTTTGTAAACACAAAAATAAACAATAGTATTTTTTTTTAAAGGTATTTTGATTGAACTAAACACGCATACTTTATTTTCAAAATGGTATAGTGAATCAGGAAAACAAGTTTTAAAGCTATTTAATAAGATTAAAAAGATAATAAGTGATTATGAGGAAAATGATATTTTTATTTGCTTATTAATAGATGAAGTCGAGAGTTTATCTTCTGATAGAAAAAGATCTATTGATAGCACGGAACCCTCAGATAGTATAAGAGTTGTAAATACTTTATTAACTCAAATTGATTCTTTAAAATATTATCATAATACTTTACTTCTAACGACATCTAATATTTCAGGTAAAACGAAACAAAATAATATATATATATATATATATATATATATATATATACATGTATATCTTTTTTTTTTTTAAAGAAATGATCGATGATGCTTTTATTGATAGAGTTGATTTAAAACAATTCATAGGTTTACCAAGTGAGGAGTGTAGATATGAAATTTATAGAGATTGTATAGATGAATTAGTAATATTCTATTAATCTCTTTTACATTTATAAAATTCTAATTTTATTTATTATTCATTTATATATAATTTACTTATTTGTTTTATATTTTTTTTTTCCTTTATTTTTTTTTTTTCACAGATAGAAAAAGGAATAATATTTTTTTCATCAAAAATACCAAATTATCAAAGAATTCAAAAGCTATTGAAAGTAAGAATTTAACAAATTTTCATTTTGAATGAATGTAAATTCATTACATTTTTTCATTTTATTTTATAGAATGAAAAAGATAAAATAAAGGAGGAGTATATGTAATATATTAAAATTAAAACAATTTTGTCTATAAAAAAGTGAAAGAAATTTTTTTTTTTTTTTCTTTATTAGATATGGAAATGAACTATTAAAATGCGCAAAGGAGAGCAATGGGTTTAGTGGTAGATGCTTAAGGAGGATACCCTTTCAAGCTTATGCTTATTTTTGTCAAGCTGTAATCAATTTAATACATATAAAAAGATATTATATTTATGAATTACATACATTTTGTAATTAAAGGAATATTTTTTAAAATGTATAAAAAAAGAAATTTTGTTATACAAGTTCAAATTATTAATATAATAAAATGAAGTAAATTGACTTTTACCTTTTTATTATTAAATTCTGTTATTTATTTTTTCAGACCTTGCGTTTTTATAATTCTACAAATAATAATCAGCATAATGTTTCAATTTCTCTTGAAGAATTTTTAGTAGCACTTCAAAAGGCTATTAAAAAAGAAATCATAAATAAAAATAAATTGTTAGAGCAAAAAGCTTAAGACCTTGTATTTTATATTTTTCATTATCTATAAAAAAAAAAAAAATAGTGCCGAAATTATTTTTTTTAATTTCTTACATTAGCATTAATCAACACACGAAAGTTTTTTTTTTTTTAAAACTTCTTTAATTTATATAATATTTTAATATTTTTATTTTATTCAAATAAAAATCTTTTAATTTGTTGTAGTATATATTTCTTTTCTTTTATCAAAATTAAAATATATAAAAAAATAAAAATTTCAAAATGATATAGTTTTTACAATAAAAATATATAAATATATGCATGAAATAGATTATGTATACAGATATATGTTTATATACATACAATAACTATATTATAAATAATATATAGATATTTCTTTAATTACCTATATATAATAAATATAAAACTAAAAAAAATTATAAGTTTAAAATAATAAAAACAAAAAAATTTTTTTTTTCTTTTTATGTTTGATATTCTCAATTTATACCATTTATTTCTCTTTCCTTTTTTAAAAGATTTATATGCATTTTTAATTAATTAATTTGAAAAAATATAAAAAATAAATAGATATTCATAAAATACTCTTTATAAAGGATATATTTATTTGAAATATATGAAATAAATTTATTATAAATTTTTAAGAAAAGGATTTCAAATTTTTTTAATAAATCATCTATTTTATTTGATTTAAAGTAAAAACCTAATTCAATAGAATATAATATGAATTTTAAATAGCTCTTATTTTTGTTGTTAAAGGAGGAAATATTATTTTCTGATAGAAGTTTAGAAAAGGAATCATATGTTTTCAATATATTCTTATTATTATATAGAAAAGAATTATTTTTTGAATCTTTTTTTATTTCTTTGTTTTGAAAAGCATTTAAAGGATATGCCAAAATGATAAATTTATCTTGAATTACAATTTTCTTTTCTATAAATATGCATATACCTGGAATTTTTACTTTTATTATTAAAGAACTTTTTAATGTTATTTTTTCAAGAATTTTTTGACTTTTTTTTTCATTTAAAAAATTTGACAAAAATATTATTTTTTTCTTCTTTTTCTAAACATCAAAAATTTTTATTGTTCTATTTATTATAAATTGTTTTAATCTGTTATTTGATTTGTATTTTGGATACTCAATACTTTAAAAGGTATAAATATTCTATTTTTGTGTATATTAACAAAAAAATTGTAGTTAAATTATATTTTAATTTTTTTTTCGTTCGTTGTTTTTTTTAGTAAATTGAATTCCTTTTTTATATTAAATAAAATACGTTTATATATGTAGATATTCAATCTGTTTATATTCAAATTTGAATATACTAAAAAAAAAAAAAAGGATACTTTTTTTTATTGAAATTGTAAATAAAATTATTACAACAGTAACTTGCAAGTAATTAGAATCTTCTAATATTCTTAATATCTTATTTTTGATATTTAGTGAGCGAAAATTGCAAAATAATTTTGTTGATATGTATATATTTTTTTTTCTTACTTGTTAAAATGTATTCTTGTTTATACTTATCTATATGTTTTTCATTATATAACTTTTGTATAACTTATTAATTTAAATAGTTCTTCTGAAAAGCCTATTTTCCCTTTTATTGGAGATTCAAGAGAGTTTAATTCCATTTGAATTTTATGATAATTTTTATTTCTGTTTCATTGCAGGAAGATAAGGAGTAGTTTTTTTTTTCAGAACATTTTGCATAATGATATAAGAAATATTCATCCTTATTTCTTAATGAATCATAATGATTACTGTTAGTTTTAATATGTGATACTCTATGAGTGGGGATGTGATTATTTTCTAATTTTACAAAGGGTTCGTTAGATATAGCTATATATAAGGAATAAAAACAAAATAATAAGGAATATTCATTAAAAAAAGAAAACTTTATTCCTGATTGGTAAATAATAAACTTGAAGACGTTTTTATTTTTAATATAATTTTTAATCTCTTCTTTAATTCTTTTTTCTAAGTATATT